>NW_012116132.1:702514-710133 GCF_000951035.1 Colobus angolensis palliatus | reverse complement strand
TGTTAGCCAGGATGGTCTCGATCTCCTGACCTCGTGATCCGCCCGTCTCGGCCTCCCAAAGTGCTGGGATTACAGGCTTGAGCCACCGTGCCCGGCCAATGGTTAGCATCTTGTTTTGGTTTTGTTTTTTGTTTTGTTTTTTGAGACGGATTTTCGCCCTTGTCGCCTAGGCTGGAGTGCAATGGCGTGATCTCGGCTCACTATAGCCTCTGCTTCCTGGGTTCAAGCCATTCTCCTGCCTCAGCCTCCCGAGTAGCTGGGATTATAGGCACCCACCACCCCACCTGGCTAATTTTTTGTATTTTTAGTAGAGAGGGGTTCGGGCCTGTTGGCCAGGCTGCTCTCGAACTCCTGGCCTCAGGTGATCCACCCGCCTTGGCCTCCCAAAGTGCTGGGATTACAGGCATGCGTCATCGCGCCTGGCCAGTTAGCATCTTTTTATATGCTTTCTTGCCATCTGTATATCTTCTTTGGTGAGGTATCTGTTCAGGTCTTTTGCCCATTTTTTAATTGGGTGGTTAGTTTTCTTATTGTTGGACTTTATGAGTTCTTGAGGCCAGGCATGGTGACTCACACCTGTAATCCCAGTACTTTGGGAGGCCAAAGCAGGAGGATAACCTGAGGCAGGAGTTCAAGATGGGCCTGAAACCCACCTACAAAAAATACAAAAATTAGCTGGGCACAATGGTGCACCCCTGTAATCCCAAGACTTTGGGGGGCTGAGGTAGGAGGATCACTTGAGCTCAGGTGGTTGAGGCTATAGTGAGCCATGATTGTGCCACTGCACTCCAGCCTGGGCAACAGAGTGAGACCTTGTAAGACCCTACTTCAAAAATTCGAAAAAAAAAAAAAGAGAAAGAAAGAAAAAAGTTATTTGTATATTTTGAATAACAGTTCTTTATCAGCTATGTCTTTTCCAAATATTTTCTCCCCGTCTGTGGCTTTTCTCATTCTCTTGACAGTGTCTTTTTCTTTTCTTCTTGAAAGGTATGACTGAGGGAATGACAGTGTCTTTTGCAGAGCAGAGGTTAATTTTATTGAAGTCCAACTTTATATCAATTATTCCTTTCATGGGTCAAAAAATGTCATTGCCAAACTCAAGATGATCTATGTTTTCTACTATGTTCTCTTTTTGGAGTTGTATAGTTTCGTGTTTTATATGTAGGTGTATGATCCATCTTGAGTTAATTTTTGGAGAGTTTTGATTAATGGAATATGTTTTCTGATTAAAATTTGTCACAGACCACTGTTGAATCTGAGGATGGAGAATGGGAGCAGGAGGAGGCAGTTGCAGTTGCCCTGACAGGTGATGGAGAGTCACGAATGGGTATAAAATGTGTTTTGGAAGTGAGACCAAGATACCTGCTGGGGACTGACTCTGAGGGACGTGGGATAGGAAGGAATTAAGAATGTGCCCTGGCTGGGCACAGTGGCTCATGCCTATAATCCCAGCACTTTGGGAGGCCAAGGTGGGCAGATCACCTGAGGTCAGGAGTCCGAGACCAGCCTGGCCAACATGGTGAAACCCTGTCTCTACTAAAAAAAAATACAAAAAAATTAGCCGGGTGTTATGGCATGCACCTGTAATCCCAGCTACTCAGGAGGCTGAGGCAGGAGAATCGCTTGAACCTGGGAGGTGGAGGTTGCAGTGAGCCAATATCTCACCATTGCACTCCAGCCTGGGCAACAGAGCAAGACTCCGTCTCAAATAATAATAATAATAATAGTAATAGCAACAACAATAAGCCCCAGGGCCGGGCGCTGTGGCTCATGCCTGTAATCTCAACACTTTGGGAGGCCGAGGTGGATAGATCACCTGAAGTCAGGAGTTTGAGACCAGCCAGACCAACATGGTGAAACCCCACCTCCACTAAAAATATAAAATTAGCCAGGTGTGGTAGCACATGACTGTGATCCCAGTTACTTGAGAGGCTAAGGCAGGAGACTTGCTTGAACTTGGGAGATGGAGGCTGCAGTGAGCTGAGATCATGCCATTGCACTCTAGCCTGGGCATCAAGAGCAAAACTCTGTCTCAAAAATAAAACAAAAACAGAAACAAAAAACAACAGAATGAGCCCCAGGTCTGGAGGCCTGGCTGGGTGTACTGAGATGGGAACAGGTGTCAGTGGAAGGGCATTCAGGTAGATGGTTCTGGTGCCCAATGGAGAGGCCAGGCTGGCGGTGGGAGTCTGGGAAACAGCTGTGAATGGCTGGCCTGTAAAGTGGCACTTGGTATAGAGGAGAAGAGAGAAGCAGGCTCTTTCTATGACCTCTGGCTGTTTGCAACACGCAGTTCACACCCTGGGAACCTTCTGGCCAGGGGTTGGAGAGAGAGTGAGATACTATTAATTAATTCACGGTACTGACTGGGTGTGGGCCAGGGGAAGGGGGATCAGTAGGGGCAGACTGAGGGCAAAGCCCTCAGACCTATTATCCCTCTGCAAACACAGACCTCTTTCCTGAATGTAGATTTCCAATGGGTTCAAGAATTTTGCTGGGGAAATAAAATAATTGGGTAATCAGCCAGAAGAAAGCGTATGTGGATTGGGAGACTGTTTACAATGTACTGTTGCCACCTCAGGAGGGAGGGCAGCCCCGTCCTTTGTCATGCAGAGGAAGGAGCCTGGCCTCCTAGGCCTGTGGGTGGGTGGGGGTGGGGGATCTGGTTGGTCTGCAGGGTGTGATAGGGCCCAAAAGGCCAGGAATTGTGAAGCCATCCTGAAGCCAGATCTGCTGTCCTGGAGGGCAGGAAGAGGCAGGGAATGGGAGAGCGAGAGGAAGCTCACCATCCTGACAGAGGGCCCAGCCCTGGGACTGAACTTGAGGACATGATGCAGGGAGGAGGCAGATGAGGAGTGGGACCTTGTGCCCTCGGGCACCATCCTGCCCCTGATAGGCCAGGATGTGACCCCAACCAGAGGCCAGGTTGCCAGGTGAGGGCCATGGGAAAACATGGGGGTCAGAGGTCATCCTGGGGCCTCCATGGGTGGGGCGACATGGACTCATGCCTGGGCTCTGAGGTCAGCAAAGCTATGAGTCCAGGAGTGGAGTGGCTTCTAAGTCAGAGCCCAGCATCTGGGGTCTCCAGGGTGGCTTTTGTCCCCTCCCTGGGCAGGGGCAGACACTACTGAGAGTGCTCAGGAAATGCCAAAGGCCAGTCCAGGTGTCTTGGGCTGCTCCAACCCACACCATCAACCTCCCTGACCCCAGGCCTGGGGGCCCATGTGGTTTCCAGACATGCCCTGTGTGGGCCCTCACTGTTGTCCTTGAGTAGCTCAGACTCCCATGGAGGACAGTGGGGAACGAGGCAGGAATAAAGACCCATGTTTCAGGTCATCCAGCCCCTTCCTGGCAAGAGTGAGTTCTGACTTCAGTCTCCAGTGTGCCACTCACTAGCTGTGTGGCCCTGGACAAGTCGCTGACCCTCCCTCTGACAGGCCGTCCACAAGTCAGTTGGTGAAGCCGGGAGAGGCTGGATTCCAAAAGAGGGCGAGGGAGGATGCTTCGCAGGCAGGTCCCAACAGCTGATGGTGGTTGGACCTTGTTGCCCAAGATGGCTCCGTGTGGTTGGCTGGCATGCAGGTAATCCTCACTACGTGCTCGGGGCATAGATAGAATTGATGCCCCCATCTCATAGATAAGGAAGCTGGGGCACTGGCAGATGATGAATTCGTCCAAGATCACCCAGCTAGGATTGCTCCTCCCCTGCCCCCCATAGTGCTCTCGTTAACAATCTGCAACCTTGGGCAAGGATCTTAGATGCTCTGGGCCTCCTTTATGAAATGTCAACAATGCCTTCCTTCCAGGGCATGGGGGACAGTGAAGGAGAAAAGTGAAGCGAGGGGAGAAACCAGGCTTCCTGAAGGTGACTGCGGAACCAGCCACTGCAAGGGCAGCTCGGGCACCTGCGCGTTCTGGAACTCGCCTTTGAGGAGTGCCTGCCTGTCCCAGGTCCCTGAAATGCACCTGTACTTCCTGTTGTTGAGGTTGCCCCTGTCTCCTCAGGTTCATTCAGGATACTGAAAAGGGGCAAAATCATCAACAAATATTTGCTTAAGTAATTGAATAGAAGGGGAGGCCGGAAGAGGAGTTTATGGAGATGAAAGGCTTCTAGAAGTTCCTTCTTCAAGGCAAGATTTGGGGACAGGGACTGGTTTATGTGAGTGGTTTTTTTTTTGAACTTTTTTTTTTTTTTTTTGAGACAAGTTCTCCCTCTATTGCCCAAGTTGGAGTGTAGTGATACGATCTTGGCTCATTGCAATCTCTGCCTCCCGGGTTCAAGCGATTCTCGTGCCTCAGCCTCCCAAGTAAGCTGGAATTACAGGCACCTGCCATCACACCTGGCTGATTTTTTGTATTTTTAGTAGAGACAGGGTTTTACCATGTTGCCCAGGCTGATCTCAAACTCTTGACCTCAGGTGATCTGCTCACTTTGGCCTTCCAAAGTGCTGGGATTACAGGTGTGAGCCACTGCACCTGGCCTTCTTTGTCATTTATCAATCCTGGAAAGTCTTTTCTTTGAAAAGGGAAAGGAGATGTTTTTGGATGGAGCCACTGGGAAGCAGCAGCTTTCAGGAGGTGTGGAAGGAGGGAAAGTCGAGGCCAAAGTGTCAGCTGTGGAGAGAGTGGCAGGAGCAGCCATCAATCATGAAATCACTTTTACTCTGGCACAAGGTAGTGTGTAACTGCCACAGAGATGTGGTGGAATCAAAACACCGTCTAGGTGTTTTCCCTAGCAGGAAGTGGTTCACTGATAGGCAGAGCTGAGGTATGACTTAAGCCACAGAGAGAACAAACAAACCAAGCCTCACTGCATGAGCCTGGGCAGATGGGGGCAGCTCCCCACACAAAGGGCAGGCCTGGATCTAGGGAGATCGGGAAGCCAGTGGCACCCACTTCATCTGCCAGGGGACAACTTGCTTTTGTTGCTGCTGGGTGGTGTTGAAATGCTGGGCTGGGCCGGGCGCGGTGGCTCAAGCCTGTAATCCCAGCACTTTGGGAGGCCGAGACGGGCGGATCACGAGGTCAGGA
The DNA here is from genome assembly GCF_000951035.1 of Colobus angolensis palliatus. NCBI lineage: Eukaryota > Metazoa > Chordata > Mammalia > Primates > Cercopithecidae > Colobus > Colobus angolensis. The sequence goes on along the minus strand of NW_012116132.1, from coordinate 705,102 downwards.
GTTCGAGACCATCCTGGCTAACACGGTGAAACCCCCCGTCTCTACTAAAAAATACAAAAAGCTAGCCGGGCGAGGTGGCTGGCGCCTGTAGTCCCAGCTACTCGGGAGGCTGAGGCAGGAGAATGGCGTAAACCCGGGAGGCGGAGCTTGCAGTGAGCTTGCAGTCCAGCCCAGGCCCCAGGCGACAGAGCGAGACTCCATCTCAAAAAAAAAAAAGAAATGCTGGGCTGGACTGTGGTCGCTCAGGCAGGAGACAAGACGTCCCATTGAGGCCCTGGGGCTAGGAGGGCAGAGTGTTGGTGGGATAGGTCCCTAAATAAAGGGGACGTAGGCCCTCTTATAATTTCCACTTCCAGCTCTCTGCATGCCTGAGGGTATTTCCTGAAAAGTTTGTATACAATGACTGCAAATAATCAAAATGAGTAACCGTAGAAGAAAATCAGAGGTGTAAATATTAGAAACGAGGAGTAGAATTATCACTACTAATTAGCAAATGACTTTTTTTCCTTTCCACGAAAGCAAACAAATCCATCTCTACACACTCTACTTCTGCATGGTTTTGAATTTTAAATAAATGGAATCATATTCATCTTTCATGTCTGGCTTCTGTTCAATGTTCTGTTTGTGACATTTGCCAATGTTGTAGACAGTTTTGGTTCATTTTCTTTGCCACAAAGTATTCCATAAGACTACACTACATTTTATTTGTGCTTTACAGTGTTGATGGATATTTTTGGTGAGTTGCTTCAGTTTGGACTCATAAACAATGCTGCTGTATCATCAATCTTATGCATGCATTTCCAACTGAATGAAATGACTGTGCCTTTTTTCTTTCTTTCCTTTTTTTTTGAAATGGAATCTCACTCTCTTGCTCAGGCTGGAAGTGCAGTGGCATGATCTCGGCTCACTGCAACCTCTGTGCCGCCCCCCGGGGGGTTCAAGCGATTCTTTTGCCTCAGCCTCCTGAGTAGCTGGGATTACAGGCACCCGCCACCAGGCCAGCTAATTTTTGTAATTTTAACAGAGATGGGCTTTCACCATGTTGGCCATGCTGGTCATGAACTCCTGACCTCAGGTGATTCGCCTGCCTCGGCCTCCCAAAGTGCTGGGATTAGAGGCGTGAGCCACTGTGCCCTGCCCCTTTTTGTTTTTAAGAGATAGGGTCTTGCTGTGTTGCCCAGGCTGCTATATTGCAGTGGTGCAATTATGGCTCACTGTAGCCTAGAACTCCTGGGCTCAAGCAATCCTCCCACCTCAGCCTCCCGAGTAGCTGGGAGTACTACAGGTGTGTTCTACCACACCTGGCTGATTTTTTTTATAATAGACATGAGGTCTTGCTATGTTGCTGAGGCTGGTCTTGAACTCCTGGCCTCAAGCCATCCTTACACCTCAGCATCCCAAAGTGTTGGGATTATAGGCATGAGCCGTGGTGCCTGGCCACTGGGTCTTAAGTTTACGTGGTATCTTGAACTGTAGTAAATACTGCCGAGTTCTCTATGTGGTGTAGCACTTTATGCTCTCACCAGTGATATTTGAGAGTTCTCACTGCTCCAGATATTCATCAAATTGATTTTACTCAACATCCATTATTATTATTATTATTTAGAAACAGGGTCTCACTCTGTCACCCAGGCTGGAGTGCCGTGGCACAATCATAGCTAACTGCAGCCTTAAACTCCTGAGTTCAAGTGATCCTCCTGTCTTAGCCTCCTGAGTAGCCAGGTGCACACCACCACACCTGACTAATTTTAAAAAATTTTTGTAGAGATGGGGGTCTTGCTCTGTTGCCCAGGCTGGTCTTGAACTCTTGGCTTCAAGCAATCCTTCTGCCTTGGACTCTCAAAGTGCTGGAATTTAAGTCGTGAGCCACCATGCCTGGCCCGTTCTCAATTTTTTTTTTTTTTGCCACCCAGGCTGGAATGCAGTGGTGTGATCTCGGCTCACTGCAACCTCTGCCTCTTGGGTTCAAGTGATTCTCCTGCCCCAGCCTCCCAAATAGCTGGGATTACAGGCGCACGCCACTATGCCCAGCTAATTTTTGTATTTTTAGTAGAGATGGGGTTTCACTATGTTGGTCAGGCTCGTCTTGAACTCTTGACCTTGTGATCTGCCCGCCTCAGCCTCCCAAAGTGCTGGGATTACAGGCGTGAGCCACCGCACCCAGCCCGTTCTTGATTTTTAGAAACTTCTATTATGGATTCTTCCTTACCATGATAAAATGTATTTAACTCAACCATAAAGTTCATACTCAATGGGTAAATAGTAAAGGAGTCCTATTAAAACCAGGAATAAAACAATGCTATCCACTGTCATCACTTTTACTGACTATTGTTCTAGAAAAGCTACTAACTAATGGAGTTACACATAGAAAAAAAAAATCCCAGAGGAATAAACTTTGAAAAAGAGGAATTAAATTATTAGTAGCAAATATTAAGATTTTGTACCTAGAAAATGCAAGAAATCAACTAAGAACTATTACAAACAATAAGAAGTTCCACGGCCGGGCGCGGTGGCTCAAGCCTGTAATCCCAGCACTTTGGGAGGCCGAGACGGGCGGATCACGAGGTCAGGAGATCGAGACCATCCTG
>NW_012116132.1:694932-701997 GCF_000951035.1 Colobus angolensis palliatus | reverse complement strand
GCCTGTAATCCCAGCACTTTGGGAGGCCTAGGCTGGTGGATCACTTGAGGTCAGGAGTTCAAGACTATGAAACCCTGTCTCTACTAAAAAAACAGCCAGGTGTGGTGGTGTGTGCCTGTAATCCCAGCTGCTTAGAGGCTGAGGCAGGAGAATCACTTGAACCTAGGAGGTGGAGGTGGCAGTGAGCAGAGATCGTGCCACTACACTCCAGCCTGGGTGACAGAGTGACTCTGTCTCAAAAAAAAAAAAAAAAGAAAAAGAAATCAAGTCTTTAATGACGCAAACAACACTTAAGCAGTGTGATGGTATTAAAAAAAATCCCATCTTCAATACAAATTAAAAGCAAACTACCCAGGAGATGATTTAACAAATTATATATAAGATGTTTTAACAAGTTATATACAAGACATAAGACAAACAATGAGGAAAGGCAAACTGTGTTCTTAGATGAGAAAATGCCAATGCTTCCTAATCTGTGAATTTAAAATAATTCAATAAAAACATTAGAGTATGACAAAAAACAGCATAAACAAAGTATAAAACACAAATTACACATGGGAGAAATATTTGCAATGCATATAACAGAGAAAAGGCTAATGTCCCTGATATATAAAGAGTGTCTACAAATCAGTAAGGAAAAACAACTCAATAGAAAATTGACACAAGATATGAACAAACAGTTCTCAAGAGCAGAAATATAAGCTGAGCATGATGGCACACACCTATGTTCCCAGCTTCTCCAGAGGTTGAGACAGGAGAACTACTTGTGCCCAGGAGTTCGAGACCAGTCTGGGCAACACAGCAAGACTTCCTCTCTATGAAGTATAAAAAATTTTGTCTGGGCACGGTGGCTTATGTCTGTAATCCCAGCACTTCGCGGGGCTGAGATGGGCAGATCACCTGAGGTCAGGAGTTCGAGACCAGCCTGGCCAACATGGTGAAACCCCATTTCTACTAAAAATACAAAAATTAGCCAGGCGTGGTGGTGGGTGCCTGTAATCCCAGCTACTTGGGAGGCTAAGACAGCAGAATCTCTTGAACCCCAGAGGAGGAGAATCTCTTGAACCCAGGAGGTGGAGGTTGCAGTGAGCTGAGATCCTGCCACTGCACTCCAGCCTAGGCAACACAGTGAGACTCCATCTCAAAATAACAACAACAACAACAACAACGATAATAATAATAATAATAATTCAGCTGGGTGTGGTGGTGCACATCTATGGTTCCAGTTACTCGGGAGACTGAGGTGGGAGGACCCCTTGAGCCCAGAAGGCTGAGGCTGCAGTGAGCTGAGATGGCACCACTGCACTCCAGGCTGGACAACAGAGTGAGACCCTGTCTCAAAAAATAAATAAATAAAGATAAAATAGAAATGTACAGATGAGGAACAAAAAGAGACTGACATTCTTCCATATTCCCTTTCCCATCTTTTGAAAGTTGTGCCATTTGTATTAATTACAAACAAAAACAAAACAATTCAGTTTCAACACCAGAAGACAAAAAAGAAAAAGGAAACCAAAAAAAAAGAGAAAAAAGAAAAAAAAGAAACAATGCTAACACACAATTTAAAAAATTTAAACATTTAAAAAATTAGTAACAGTAAGAGAGACTCCTACTATTTATTGAGCACCTAGTGTGTACCAGGAGGCTGTGCTAGGCACTCTGTAGACATCTCCATTAACACAAACACTGCAAGAAAAATACATTATTCCCATTTTATAGGTGGAAACGTATTGAAGAATGTGGAAAACCTGCCAGTGGCTGGGTGTGGTAGCTCACACTTGTAATCCTAGCACTTTGGGAAGCCAAGGCAGGAGAATGGCTTGAGGCCAAAAGTTCAAGACCAATCTGGCCAACATAGTGAGACCCCGTCTCAGAAAAAAAATTTTAAAATATGGCCAGGTGTGGTGGCTCATGCTTGCAATCCCAGAATTTTGGGAGGCCGAGGGGGGAAGATCACTTGAGGCCAGGAGTTTGGGACCAGACTGGCCAACACGGTGAAACCCCCGTCTCTACTAAAAATACAAAAAAATTAGTCAGGCATGGTGGCAGGTGCCTGTAATCCCAGCTACTCAGGAGGCTGAGGCAGGAGAATCGCTTGAACCCAGGAGGCGGAGGTTGCAGTGAGCCAGGATCACACCATTGCACTCCAGCCTGGGCAACAAGAGTGAAACTCCCTCTCAAAAATAAATAAATAAATAAAAAAGGATAATTAAAAAAAAATTTTTTTTTTTTGAGACAGAGTCTTGCTCTGTTGCCCAGGCTGGAGTGCAGTGGCGCGATCTCCACTCACTGCAAGCTCCGCTTCCTGGGTTCACACCATTCTCCTGCCTCAGCCTCCCGTGTAGCTGGGACTACAGGCGCCCGCCACCGCGCCTGGCTAATTTTTTTAAATGTATTTTTAGTAGAGACGGGGTTTCACCGTGTTAGCCAGGATGGTCTCGATCTCCTGACCTCGTGATCCGCCCGTCTCGGCCTCCCAAAGTGCTGGGATTACAGGAGTGAGCCACCGCGCCCAGCCAATTAAAAAAATTAATTTGAAAAAGTAAAAGAAAACCTGCCAGAGGCCACACAGCTAGTAAATGTGAGTGGCATAGCAAGGTTTGAACTCGCTCTTGCCAAGAAGGGTGTCATGCTGGACCCCCAAGCAGGCAAGCTGGGAAGGTACCACCTTGGAGAGACCAAAGAAAAGACCCAGAGACAGCAGGTGAGACATGAGCTTTATTCAAGGGACTTACGCACAGGGGGAAGTCCAGGGGAGGCAGGTTGGACAAGAGCAACCGCTGCTATTTGTGAAAAGCATGCAAGTTAAGTAGAAATTTTTACATTGCAACTTTTGTTTGTTTGTTTGGTTGGGTTTTTTTGAGACAGAGTCTCACTCTGTTACCCAGGCTGGAGTGCAGTGGTGCAATCTCAGCTCACTGCAATCTCTGCCTCCCGGGTTCAAGCGCATCTCCTGTTTCAGCCTCCCGAGTAGCTGGGACTACAGGTGTCCTCCACCAAGCCTAGCTAATTTTTGTACTTTTAGTAGAGTCAAGGTTTTGCTATGTTGGCCAGGCTGGGCTCGAATTCCTGACCTCAAGTAATCCGCTCACCTTGGCCTCCCAAAGTGCTGGGATTATAGGCGTGAGCCACCACGCCCAGCCCAAAACCTTCACATTGCAACTTCCATCTAGCAATCTCTACTTAGCAGCCTCCACCTACCTCAAAACAATGGACCTCTGTTCCTTGTACAGACTGTGTTTCAAGTAACGGGCCAGGGGCCTGATGTTCTTCATAGTTAAACGGAATTAAACATCCAGGTTGGCCGTTCCCAGGGTCCATAGCTTGGAACAGTGAATAAACATCACCAAGAGACAGAAGGTCCTTGCCAGGCCATGCTTGAGTTGTTGGTATCTTGCAAGATGTGCCCACCATACAAAGGCGCTGGATGAACTAAAACGAGTCCCTATTCCTGGTTTGTTTCCCACCCTCCTCAGCCCAGACGGAGCCCCAGGGAAGGCCCCCCTTATGCCAGAGTCTGAGCTACTCTGGGAGAAGAGGAAGGGCCCACACAGGGGGTGCCTGGAACCACCAAGGAGCCACATGGGCCCCCAGGCCTGGGGTCAGGGAGGTTGATGGTATGGGTTGGGGCAGCCCAGGACACCTGGACTGGCCTTGGGGCATTTCCTGAGCACTCTCAGAAGTATCTGCCCCTTCCCAGGAAGGGGGCAAAAGCCACCCTGGAGACCCCAGATGCTGGGCTCTGACTTAGAAACCACTCCACTCCTGGACTGTTAGCTTCGCTGCTCAGGCCTGAGTCCAGCTCGTCCCCGTCCATGGAGGCCCCAGGATGACCTCTGACCCCTACGTTTTCCCATGGCCCTCGCTTGGCAACCTGGCCTCTGGTTGGGGTCACATCCTGGACCACCAGGGGCAGGAGTGTGGTTGAGGGCACAGAGCTCCACTCCTCATCTACCTTCCTACCTGGGCCCCCTCCCCCTCTCCCCAGCATGGCCAGCCCACTGCCCTCCAGTGTCCTTAGTTCTGGGCCCAGGGCCAGGTCCAAATGTACTCTGAGTCAGGGTAGGGATCACTCATTCCCTTGCCCCGCTCTCCTCCCATAGAAGATCTGGTTCTGGGTCCACTTTACCATCTCAAGCCCAATCTGGGCAGACCCAGGTGGGGATGGTTGGGGAAGCCAGGCTCCTTCTTCTGCATGACAAAGGGTGGGGCTGCCCTCCCTCCTGGAAACACTTCAGACCATTGTAAACAGTCTCCCAATCCACATTCGCTTTCTTTTTCTGACCTCTGGCTAGCGTTGCCAGATGTGAAAAATAAGGGCGAGGTGGCTCAAGCCTATAATCCCAGCACTTTGGGAGGCCGAGACGGGCGGATCACAAGGTCATGAGATCGAGACCATCCTGGCTCTACTTTTAAGTGAAACCCCGTCTCTACTTTAAAAAAAAAAAAAAAAACTAGCCGGGTGAGGTGGCGGGCACCTGTAGTCCCAGCTACTTGGGAGGCTGAGGCAGGAGAATGGCGTAAACCCGAGAGGCGGAGCTTGCAGTGAGCCGAGATCCGGCCACTGCACTCCAGCCTGGGCGCTAGAGTGAGACTCCATCTCAAAAAAAGAAAAAAGAAATAAAAATATAGGACTCTGGTGAAATTTGAATGTCAGGTAGACAATGAAGAATTTTTTAGTATAATTATGTCCCAAATAGTGTCTTGTATTTTGTCTGGTAGCCCTACCCCTGGCTGATCACCCAATTGTTTTATTTCCCCAGCAAAACTCTTTAACCAGATCACAAATCCACATTCAGGATAGAGGTCCTCTGTCTTGGGGGATTGTCCCCCTGCCCCAGCCTAGACCTGATTACCTGGATTGAGACCACCTGACTCCCTTTAGGGCATAGGTCAAAACTAGGCTGTAAATAATTTGAGTGTGCCAAGAACTTTGTAAACTGCAAGACCTGACTTTATATGGACATTGATCATTAACTTTGTGAGCTTCAGGAAGTTGACACGTCTCTGAGCCTCAGTTTTTTTTTCAGCTCAAAAATTGGGAGAGGTTGCCGTGAGCCAAGACTGCGCCATTGCACTCCAGCCTGGGCAACAAGAATGAAACTCTGTCTCAAAAGAAAAAAAAATTGGGGGAGAAGGTAGCCTGGATATTCCTTTCAACTCTAAACTTTAATTCTGTGAACAGCAGGGATGAGGGAGAGGATGAGGCTCCTTCCTTATTGGACAAAACCCCATTGGTACTAAATGCTCCCAGGCTCCCTTGCCTAGGAAGGTCTCCCCAGAACAGTGGGAAGTCTGGTTTCACAGCTGGGGACCACCAGCTCAGGATCTCATGAGGCCCCAGGACCCTCTGAGCAGGGGCCCAGATGCTCATCCCTGCAGGCCGGATTGGCCCTTACATTGCCCAAGTCGTTCTAGTTCTTGTTGATTGGTTGGTTGCAGCAAGGAACAAGACTCTAGGTCCACTTACCAGCAACTGGGGGAACTAAGCCTCTTGCAGAGAATGAGAGCCCCATGTCTACTCTAGGAAATGAGCTTTTTAATTTAACTGGTCAGGCCTCAACCCACATTAGGGGTTCACGACCATTGTACAGACAGCCATACCCAGCTGTTCACAGCCCAGACAGACTTGTCCTATCTAGACAGCCCCTCCTCCCAGCTCCGGGACCTGTCTGGCTGTGAGCTCCTAGGAGGTCCCAGGGGTGTGACCTCTCTCCCTCCTTCCCTCCCCACTCCCTACCTCCTCCCTCCATCCCAGGCTATAAAGCTGCCCAGGCTTGGCTCTCAGCACATCCAGCTGCCTGAGACCCTCCTTCAGCCATCTCAAAGGACATTCCCATTCTGCCCACCGCTCCTTCCAGACAGTGCCATGCGACCCCTGTGGCTCTGCTGCGCACTCTGGGTGCTGCCCCTGGCGGGCCCCGGGGCGGCCCTGACTGGGGAGCAGCTCTTGGGTAGCCTGCTGCGGCAGCTGCAGCTCAGCGAGGCACCCGTACTGGACAGGGCTGACATGGAGGAGCTGGTCATCCCCGCCCACGTGAGGGCCCAATACGTGACCCTGCTGCAGCGCAGCCACGGGGACCGCTCCCGTGGCAAGAGATTCAGCCAGAGCTTCCGAGGTGAGGCCCTCCCTCCCTGCTGCCCCTGGTCCCATGGGGCAGGTCAGATGTGCCCACTCCGGTGGCGTCAAAGGGCTCCTGGCCTTGCAGAGGTCTGTGGGAGGCTGGGTGAGGGCCATGGTCTAAAGCGCAGTGAGGTGGGGCTGGGCCTGTGAGGATGGCAGGGCCTCAGCATGCAGTGGTGGACGCAGTCAGGACTCCCGGGGTCTGTTTTCATACTGCCACTCTGGTCTGAGCTCTACTTGGAGTATATTGCTTTAAAATCATCTCACAACCATTCGCTCATGTGGAACTGGGGTATAGCTATGTCTTGCCCATCTTCCAGCATTGTGAACATCAAAATGAGTCATTGTAAATAGAAGCGTGTTTGGGTAACTGGAAAATACTGCACTTAAGTAGACTACCTGGGTTATACCTGGCTGTCAGGGGTGCAGCTGGGCCTGAATCCTCCTCCAGCCTCTCACCTCCCTAGCTCCTCAGTGCGCAGAGCTAGACCCAAGGCCAGGCACCTGGGTGAGGATTCTGCTCCCAGCATCTCAGCTGAGGCAAACTTGCTAGCCCAGGGTCCCACAGGCGCCCCTGCATGCTGGATTGAGATGATTACTAAACAAGGTCCAGATCCAAGGGAGATTTTTAAACTGGGTTTGCCCCAGAGATAGAACAGGGGCCGGTGTCTCCTGGCCTGGCTGCCAGCTCAGTGGCCCTGTCATCCTCAGAGCTCCCCTGGAGTCCAGGGAGGCTCCGCTGACCCTGCTCTTGTCCCCAGAGGTGGCCGGCAGGTTCCTGGCGTCGGAGGCCAGCACGCACTTGCTGGTGTTCGGCATGGAGCAGCGGCTGCCGCCCAACAGCGAGCTGGTGCAGGCCATACTGCGGCTCTTCCAGGAGCCGGTCCCCAAGGCCGCGCTGCACAGGCACGGGCGGCTGTCCCCGCGCAGCGCCTGGGCCC
>NW_012116132.1:684378-694606 GCF_000951035.1 Colobus angolensis palliatus | reverse complement strand
TACAGGTGTCGGTGCAGAGGGAGCATCCGGGCCCGCTGGCGTCCGGCGCCCACAAATTGGTCCGCTTTGCCTCGCAGGGGGCGCCGGCCGGGCTTGGGGAGCCCCAGCTGGAGCTGCACACCCTGGACCTCGGGGACTACGGGTAGGTGCTGAGGGTTAAACTGGTGAGCCGGAATAAAGAGACAGAGAGGCAATTAAATTTGTTTTGAAATGGACAACTTTTCAGAGTGCTCTGGGAATGAATGAGACAATGTATACAATTCTTCCTCTGACTCTTAGGAGGTCCTCAGTAAATATCAGTTATTAATTTTCAAGTTATTTGTAGCTGTCTATCCTATATCACAAACATCCAGCTTTTTGAAGTTGAGAGATGGATCATAAATCTCCATCCCAGATGACTGCTGACCCTGCTCTCTTTGCCCACACAGAGCTCAGGGCGACTGTGACCCTGAAGCACCAATGACCGAGGGCACCCGTTGCTGCCGCCAGGAGATGTACATTGATCTGCAGGGGATGAAGTGGGCCGAGAACTGGGTGCTGGAGCCCCCGGGCTTCCTGGCTTATGAGTGTGTGGGGACCTGCCAGCAGCCGCCGGAGGCCCTGGCCTTCAAGTGGCCGTTTCTGGGGCCACGACAGTGCATCGCCTCGGAGACTGCCTCGCTGCCCATGATCGTCAGCATCAAGGAGGGAGGCAGGACCAGGCCCCAAGTGGTCAGCCTGCCTAACATGAGGGTGCAGAAGTGCAGCTGTGCCTCGGATGGGGCGCTCGTGCCAAGGGGACTCCAGCCGTAGGCGCCTGGTGTAGCCACCGAGGGACTTGACTTGTGTGTGTTTCTGAAGTGTTCTAGGGTACCAGGAGAGCTGGCGATGACTGAACTGCTGATGAACAAATGCTCTGTGCTCTCTAGTGAGCCCTGAATTTGCTTCCCTTGACAAGTTACCTCACCTAGTTTGTGCTTCTCAGGAATGAGAATCCTTGGCCACTTGGGAGCCCTTGCTCAGTTTTCTCTATTCTTATTATTCGCTGCACTATATTCTAAGCACTTACATGTGGAGATACTGTAACCTGAGGGCAGAAACCCCAATGTGTCATTGTTTACTTGTCCTGTCACTGGATCTGGGCTAAACTCCTCCACCACTATGGACCTAAGACCTGGGGTTAAGTGTGGGTTGTGCAACTCCAATCCAGATAATAAAGACTTTGTAAAACATGAATAAAACACATTTTATTCTGTAATTTTGTAATTTTCTATTTTATTTTAATTAATTAATTATTTTTGAGACGGAGTCTTGCTCTGTCACCCAGGCTGGAGAGCAGTGGCCGAATCTCAACTCACTGCAGCCTCCACCTTCCAGGTTCAAGCGATTCTCATGCCTCAGCATCTTGAGTAACTGGGATTACAGGCATGTGCCACCATGCCAGGCTAATTTTTTGTATTTTTAGTAGAGATGGGGTTTTGCCATGTTGCCCACGCTTGTCTGGAACTCCTGACCTCAAGTCATTCGGCAGCCTCAGCCTCCCAAAGTGCTCAGGTTACAGGCATGAGCCACTGCGCCCGGCTGTAATTTTCCATTTTAATCAAAGCTCTGCAAATTGAGGAAGGAGCAGAAAGTTCTACAGAGATTAGGTCAACCTAATTGTAAAACTAAGGAAAGAGCTTGAGTTGGCCAAGACTTGGTAAAGATCTTGGTTAAGTAATACAGGAAACTAGGATTAAAATGCTTTCAGGGCCAGCACCATGGCTCACTCCTGTAATCGCAGCACTTTGGGAGGCTGAGGTGGGCGGATCACTTGAGGCCAGGAGTTCAAGACCAGCCTGGCCAACATGGCGAGACTGCGTTTCTACTAAAAATACAAAAATTAGCAGGGCATTGTGGTGTGCGCTTGTAATTCCATCTGCTCGGGAGGTTGAGGCATGAGAATCGCTTAAACCCAGGAGGCAGAAGTTGCAGTGAGCTGAGATCACACCGCTGTATTCCAGCCTGGGCAACAGAGCAAGATTCTGTCTCAAAAATAAAATGAAATAAAATAAAAATAAAATGTATTCTGATTCTAGTATCTGTGGTGCCTGTCCTCTCAGAATTGATACAGAAATCTTTCTGTTCTTGACACTTTGACTTTCCTGGGCATAGTGATTGGGCTTTATTTCAATCCTACTTGCATCATAATAAAACCTGTGATCAAAATAATCATCTATACTTAGAGAAGAAAATAAAGCTCCAGAGGATCTGGAATTTATAGCTATAAGAGCTGTGCAATTGGGCGCGGTGGCTCACGTTTGTAATCCTGAGGCTCACCTGAGGTTGGGAGTTTGAGACCATCCTGACCAACATGGAGAATCCCTGTCTCTACTAAAAGTACAAAATTAGCCAGGTGTGGTGGCACATGCTTGTAATCCCAGCTACTCGGGAGGCTGAGGCAGGAGAATCACTTGAAGCCAGGAGGTGGAGTTTACAGTGAGCCAAGATCACACCACTGCACTACAGCCTGAGCAACAGAGCGAGACTCTGTCTCAATAAGTAAATTAATTAATTAATTAAAAATTAAAAAATAAAATAGTGATTTTTACAAACACTTCACACAACTGACATAACAAAGGTTGTGGCTATCTCAACTCACATTCTGATCCATCAAGGCCTTCTCTTGATTTTGAAATAACCTTAACCTACTCAAGAACAAATTTAGAAATCCTTTCTTTCTCTGAAATCTTTGTCAGTGGCTCCAGCATTCTAATTACCAAGACCGGAACCTTGCACTTGCCTGGACCCTGCCCCAATGAATGCTGCCCCCACAGATCAGACGTGGGGGCACCATTCATTGAGGCAGGGAAGGGAGGAGGACAGGCAGGTGTGGGAGTGGGGAGTGGAAAGAAGATTGGACAGGGACAGTCTCAGGAGCCAACGGGGAGTCCAGGGGCCACACCCAGGACTCTGCAGATGGTCAGATGTGGAGGTAAGAGAGCAGGGAGGGGGGATGGCCAGGCCCAGCTTTGGAGGGACAAGGACAGAGATTATACTGGGTGGGGGTGGGCACAGAGGAAAAACCCTGGGAAATAACTAGTGGATAGATGTTTGGGGAGAGAAGGGGAAGCCAGATGGGACAGAAAAGAACTGAGAGAGGCAGGAAGAGACCCTCCCCACCTGACCCCTGGACAGCCACAGACTGGCGCTAGAATCAGGGACAGGGATGTAAGGAGGAATTTTTTTTTTTTGGAGACAGAGTTTTACTCCTGTTGCCCAGGCTGGAGTTCAATGGCGCGATCTTGGGTCACTGTACCTCCGCCTCCCAGGTTCAAGCGATTCTCCTGCCTCAGCCTCCCTAGTAGCTGGGATTACAGGCATGTGCCAACACGCCTGGTGTATTTTTAGTAGAGACAGGCTGGTCAGGCTGGTCTCAAACTCCCGACCTCAGGTGATTCGCCCGCTCGGCCTCCCAAAGTGCTGGTATTACAGTCATGAGCCACGGCGCCCGGCCATAAGAAGGATATTTTTATACCGTTACAGAAAAAGATGAAAGGTCAGAAATGGAAGAGAGGTCGGAGAACCCGCAAAGCCGTGCATGTGGGGAGAGGACTGCTCAGAACTCAGAGTGGTTTGGTGCTAGAAAGGACCTGAGAGGGAAGCTTTGGTCCAACCACTCGTTTCACAGATAGGGAAACAGGGGCCTGCGGATGGGGTGGTTTGCTCCTTGATTCCCAGGGCGCGCGATCCTCCCCGAACCCAGCCTCCCTTCCTGCGCAGCGCCCAGCAGTCCCTGGCGCGGCGGACTTGCGAGCTTGCGGTCCAGTTGTAGAGGCCACCGGCTTCCGGGAAACATCTGGCTCCGGGCCGCGAGGCATGCCGCGCTCTCGTAGCTGGGCTGGAGTAGGTGCCCTTGGCGGCCCAGGCTCGGGCAGTAAGGGACTTGGCCGTAGGGAGCGTGGGAAATGCTGCGACCCGCCCCCACATTTTTGCCCGAACGAAGACACTCCGGGCTTTCACGGTCCGGCCTTCTACAGCGGCGGGGGAGCCGCGGCCTCTCGCAGGGCGCTCCGCGCGGTCCCCGACTGCCCGGAGCCGAAGTGCAGGCTGAATCCTGTTGAGCTCCCCATGCTACCACCCCGCCACCTCCACTCTCCTGGGGCGGGTCTAAGAGCTCTTCGCGGAAATTCAAAGCACCACCACCAACGTTTGCAGCTGCTCTCCCTGCGCTGCGACCACCCTGTGCTTGGCCCAGGTCTCTCGGAGGCGTCCAGAGACTGGGCTCGTGCAGGGGGACGGAAGAGGGTGCGCCCCAACGGATCCCTTCTCAGCCTCTGGACTTGAGCTGGCCGGTCCGGGGCTTGCAGACCTCCGGGAGGACCTGCGGGGCTAAGCGACGATCAGGAGGCCAGGCCAGGGCAGAGGACCGCCGAGGGCCACCGCGGAAGGCGCAGTCGGCTGCGCCCAGGCTCGCGCCGGCGCGGGCGAAGGCTCCAAATTGGGTAAGCTGTGGACGCAGCTCTGCGCATGTGCAGGAGGCGCTGGAGTTTCACTTTGTAACTTTTAAGTGGTCGGAACACGCCCCGCCTGGCTGGGTCCCGCCAGACACGCCGCCGCCGCAGGTACAGGGGACAGGGGGCGTGAAGGGGGGAAACGCGCCCTCCACCTTTCCCGGGACGTGCGGGGCCGGGTCCACGTCGGGGTGCGCGCCAAGTGTCCGGTTCCGGAACGGCTCCCAGCCTCCGCAGACACCAAAGCCCCCGACCCCAAGCAGGGGTTCACGACGCCGGATTGGGTGGGAGGAGAGGGTCAGGGCAGGGGTCGCCGCGCCCCCATTCCAGCCCGGCGTTCCTCGGGACTTTCTGGCGGCTTTTCAGGACTTCCCTCTCCGAAGCTCCGACTTTTCGCTTTCAGGACTGGTACCTCCTTCCCCATCCCTCTCTTTGGGATTTGTCGGCGGAATCCGACCTCTCACCTAACTAGGAGCGCAGCTCTGGGCTCCTCCGACCCTAGACGAGGCCGGGCTGGGAAAGGGCCAGGCGTCCGAGTCTCCTGACGCCAGGAAGGCAGAGGCCACCCTCGGGCTGTGCCTGGGTGACCACTTCCTGCAGCCTTGGCGGAGTCCTGAGGACGGAGGCTGGGGACTCGGGAACTGGGGGGAAGGGCGGGGGCGGGACAGGTGAGGTGAGCTCTGCTAAGAAACCAAATCCGCAAAGGTTCCAGCACCTGATAAGACTAGCTGCCTGAGGCCCTGGAGGGGCCTTGGTCATTCAGCCCCAGGCAGGTGGTGTCCTCTTCAAGGGCAGGGGTGGACAGCGTGGTGGACCCCCTGACCTTCCCCTGACACCTGTCAGGTCATCCTCAAGTCTGCTGTGCCTTCAGGGGGATATGAACGGAAGCTGGAAGCCGAGGCTCCTTTTCTCTTCACACACCCCCTTCCTTTGTTTAGTATGGGGGCAAAGGTCTCTCCTAGCTGTTCATTGGGCTCTAACAGAGAAGACGTCAGGTGGGGTCCTGCCCTTGTGTTTCCCATTAGCTGGAGGGGTGACTTAAAATAAAGGCAAACAGCTTCTAATTGCTTGCTAGGGCCGGTCCTGGGTTAAGTGCTTTACAGGTGTTGTTTGGGGTCTGTGCCTCCCAACAGCCCCGTGAGAGAAAGTGAT
Source organism: Colobus angolensis palliatus (assembly GCF_000951035.1). Taxonomy (NCBI): domain Eukaryota; kingdom Metazoa; phylum Chordata; class Mammalia; order Primates; family Cercopithecidae; genus Colobus; species Colobus angolensis. Next base: position 688,982 of record NW_012116132.1, on the reverse strand, counting down.
CACTCGCATTTCCGGGCCAAGGAAGCCAAGGCACGGAGTGGTTAGGCTGCTTGTCTGAACTGCGTGGTGCTGAGACCCTAACTCCAGAGCCTGCTCACATAATCCCTGAGCCACACTGCCTCTCATTTCAGCCAGGGGCTGTGTCATTTCCTTTGTGCTCCAGGGTAGAGGTAAACAGTTGTCCGGGTTACTGGGTCCTGTTTGGTGTTGCCATAAGGTTTACTCTGCAACCTTATTCTGCATCTGAAAGACCAGAGTTAGCTCCTGAGGCAGAAGGCCTGGAGCAGCTTGTAGTTTTGCTATGGTCATCACAGGATGGAAAGATTTGGTGATGATAAAATTACCCTGAATTTGTACGGGCCTTCTTGCAAGAACCAACAATATCCATATACTTCCTGCAGCATTGTGCTGGCATTTCTAGAGCTTGTCAAGTTGGTCACCAGGCCAGTCTTTGCTGCCAGTGGAGACTGGGCAGTGGGTTAGCATAGGTAGTTTACTTTGGCAGGTTCAGACAGCTGTTGGATTTAGCCATCTCCCACTGGCCACAGTCAGACGCTTGCATGCACATGGGTTGAACTTTGGGTTGGGAGCGTGAAGTCACCTGCTGCCCACTCTGGCTTTTGGGCCTCAGCAGTAATTCTTGGCTTTTCTACCCTCAGCATATTAAGTGGGAATAAGGGAATGAATGGAGAATTTATGGAAGGCACAGATAAGTGCTAGGCGTTCACATACATCTAGGATGACTGAATATTGCCTGGGGTTCTCAGCCAGGTGGTGCCACTGCAACCACAGTGCCTAGCTGCTGGTTTGGCCTCCTCCACATAGCTGCCAACTGGGTGCTCCCCTCCCCCTGCCTTCTCCTCAGTCTGGCAGCGCTGCTTCATGGTGTCTGTGTTCTCAGCTGCCCGTGCACAACGTGCCTGTTTGTGAAGATGCAGAGGAGCTGTCCTGTTGAGAGCCAGAGGGATGGAGCTGTTTCAGTGGGATCTGGACTTTACATGTCTGATGGGCAGGCACAGGCTGGGACTGAGCTGAAGGGTCTAAGAGAGACTGTGGATCCCCAGAGCTGTGCACTAACCTGGGTACTCATCGGAGAGGACAGACAGGACTGGCCACCTGCACTTACCTCCATCTCAGGCTCATAGTATTTGCTAGCCACCTCCCTGAGTTCTTATCAGACTTTGTCAAACCATTCTGGGAAGCCTATTTGGCAAGAGACAAGTGACTTAGAGGCGTAACTGGGGCTGGAGGGGGAAGAGGAGCCACAGGTATTTCCCTTCGCGGAGGCCTCTCTCCTTCTCTGCAGTCCTGGCGAGGGTTTGCCACTCCCAGCACCGCCACAGCACCCTCCCCTTTCCAGGGACAATGCTCCCTCTGTGAGCATGTTATGGGATGTTTTTTCTTTCCACTTCACTTCTCAAGCCTTCCTTGTTCATGCTGCTGTGTTCCTTTTTCCTAATTCTAGCTCTTGGGGAACCTTGGGGAGCCTCCCTAGTAGCACTAGCCCTTGGGGCCCAGGTGAAGTCCTTTGCTTGGGGTCCTACCATGAGCCCACAGCCTCCAGGGCTTCTGTGGGAGAGGGCTGCTCCCCTAGCCCCAGCAGGTCCTTGAGTTATTGGTGAAGAGGAGAGAGGCTGGGTCCGCAGGTGGTGCTGGCTGAGGAAGGAGGAGTAGGGTCACACAGAGGAACACTGACGGATGGAGAGCCAGTTCTGGGAGTTTCGGGAGAGATCCAGGCAGGAGGGAGCCCACTGGGCAGAACGTAAAGCTCCATATGGGCAGCATGCATACACGGGTGTGTGCTGGAGGGTTTCCATCCAGACCCCTACGCTGGAAAAGGGTGGCTCCCATGTGATGCTGGGTGTCTGTGATCCTTCAGGAAAGTCTACAGGCTGGTACCCCAGGACTTGCTGGTCAGGAAAGCCCTGCAGGAAATGAGTGTTAGTTCTGAGGCCTGGCCCTTCGCCGCTTAGGAGGTACTGGGGCTGCTTTTGCCTTTGCCAGAGACAGCTCCAACTGAGGACCTCCCCAACGGGTCCATCCACAGTCCTTCCTTCCCCTAGCATCTAGTAAGTGTGGGGACAGGAAGAAGGGGGGGTAGGTGGTGGTCTCAAAGTGTTGGGCTGGGGTGTTCCATTGGGTGGTACCACTGGGTAGGGTTTAAAGGGAAGCCAAGAACATCTGTGTTTCAGAGGTCACTCTTGTGACTGTGTTCAGAGCCAGCAGCCCCATGACTCTGGCATCACAACCCCTACTACCTCCAGCCATTGCCAAGTCTCTTAGAAGGTTGAAAAAGTGACTTGGCTCTCTGGGGGATGCTCCCATGCTCTTGGACTTTCCACTTATTCACCCTTCCTGTACTTGCTGTCGTGTGTGTGTGTGTGTGTGTGTGTGTGTGTGTGTAGGTGTCCATGTGTGATTGTCCTCAGCACTGCAGGCCTAGGGGTTATCCAACATACCCCACCAGCACTACTGGTATCCAAACATCTGTTTGGGTTCTCTATATCTTTTCTTCTTGTTCTCAAGATCTTTGTCCCTATAACAGCTAGAAGCACCAGACTTAGCAGAAATCCCCTGGGAATTCTAGATTTACCAGATTTGGGCAGATGGGATCTTAAGCAAGTCCAGGTTGAACATGTGTTCTGGCCCTTCAGCCACAGCGTGAGAACTTAGACACTAACTCCCCGGCCTCAGGTGTCAGGGGACAGACGCTGGAGATTTCTGTTAGCTTCACCAGGGGCACCAGGAGCCTCAGGAAGGAAAAGTCAACAACCCAGCCTGGAGCAGTGTTTGCTTTGGAAATGCTGGGCCTTGCAGTTAGACTGATGGTACCCAGGAGGGGTATGTAGGTGTGAAAGGGCAGAGCTGGGGGACCCAGAGGTCCCTGAGAAGGCCTTGGAACTCCTGACTCCCTCCCCCTCCCTACCCTAGACCACCCCCTTTGCTTTCTCCTCTGTGGCAAAGTAAAAAGAGAACTGGCATCTGAGAGTCAGGACACTGGGTTTGGGATTCAATTCTGCCCTGACCAGCTCCTTAACCTTAACCTTGGGGCAAGTTATTAAACCTCTGAGGCTTGGTTTCCAAGTATAGCAGATGGACCCATCTCTGAGGTCCCAGCTCTGACATTCTGTGAGCAGTGGGAGTGAGGTGTTGTCTGTGGTTCGTGGATGGACCATCGTGAATACTTGGATGTTCCCTTCTTCCCTGTTTATCCCTGTGTTTTCCTCTTGCCTTTGTGTGCCTTTCTCCCTCTCCCCTGCCTGTACTGCCAGTGGCTTCTGCAGGAGTGACTTTCCCAACATGAGTCCTTGAGGCTAGAGGAGCTTTAGGACTTCTTAAGTCAGCAGCTGCAGCAACTCTGTCCCTCCCTTACTCCATGTCACCCCCTCTGGGGATCTGCCCACTGTGTCCTGGATGAGCCATCCACTCTGACCATCTGATCCCCCGAGATTGTCCCATAATGGAGCCATTCTCTGTGGACACCGCCAGGCACTCAGAGGTCCAATGTCTGGCTCTCCTGGACTCCTTGCTGCTGGCTCCCTGTGTCCGACCAGTCCCTGGGGAAATGCCCACCTTTGGTTCTGCCAGCACTGGTGGGAACCTGCAAGAAATTTGAGCGCTGAACATCTGTCTGCCTTGCTCTGTTGTCCTGTGCTCCAGGGAAGACAGGCACGATGGCGGACTCCCCATTCCTGGAGCTGTGGCAGTCCAAGGCAGTGTCCATCAGGGAGCAGCTGGGCCTCGGGGACCAGCCCAATGACTCCTATTGCTACAACTCGGCCAAAAACAGCACCGTGCTCCAGGGAGTCACCTTTGGTGGCATCCCCACTGTCCTGCTCATAGACGTCAGCTGCTTCCTGGTGAGAGCCTTCACGAGTCGTGTCCTACTGCCTCCGTTATTTGTTTAAATCCCCCGCCCAGGGCCTTCTGGGAAACTTAGATGAGAAGTCAGATGTAGCTGGGTTTAAATCCCTACTCTGTTGCTTACCAGCTCTGTGACTTGGCCGTGTTACATAGCTTCTGTGCACCTCCCCTTTCTGCTCTAGAAATGGAGATCATAATTCCTGCCTCAGAGGATTTTGGAGATTGGATAAGGCCAAAATACTCACATAGCTACGCCTGTGATTATTACCATGATTGCAGAGCTCTCTGCCTGTCATGTCTTTAAGGCCCTTGGGAAGGGTCATCTCAAGGAGTTGAGAAATGTGAATGGAGAGTACGGACTAGAATAGAGCAGCTGCAATTCCCAAGTGTCACCTCCTGTTCCTCTCTGGCATCCCTGGGGTTTTTAAAGAATCGGAAGCTGGGCTCGGTATGGTGGCTCATGCCTGTAACCCCAGCACTTTGGGAGGCTAAGGCGAGTAGATCACCTGAGGTCAGGAGTTCGAGACCAGCCTGGCTAACATGGTGAAACCCTGTCTCTACTAAAAATACAAAAAATTAGCTGAGTGTGGTGGCGCATGCCTGTAATCCCAGCTACTCTGGAGGCCGAGGCAGGAGAATTTCTTGAACCTGGGAGGCGGAGTTGCAATGAGCCAAGATCGTGCCACTGTACTCCAGCCTGGGCAACAACAGCGAGACGCTGTCTCAAAAAAAAAAAAAAA
>NW_012116132.1:675499-683793 GCF_000951035.1 Colobus angolensis palliatus | reverse complement strand
TTTTTTTTTTTTTTTTTTTTGAGACAAGGTCTCACTCTGTCACCCAGGCTGAAGTACAGTGGCATAATCACAGTTCACTGCGACTTCCTCCTCCTGGGCTCAAGCAATCCTCCCACCTCAGCCTCCTGCATAGCTCGGACTACAAGCACATGCCACCATGTCTGGCTAATTTTTGCATTTTTGGTAGAGATGGGGTTTCACACCATGTTGCCTAGGCTGGTCTCAAACTCCTGAGCTCAAGTGATTCACCAGCCTTGGCCTCCCAAAGTGCTGGGATTACAGGAGTGAGCCACAGTGCCTGGCCAGGGGTGGGTTTTTATTGCAGTAAGTTTTGGGGGTGGGAGAGCAGGGACACATAAGAGCCAGAGGGCCCTGGAGAGCATGGGTTTGTGGGAAACGTCTGCACTGCACAGGCCAGGGCGGCAGCTGCCGTGGACAGGAAGGGCAGGCACCTGCTGAGCAGGTTTCGTGGTTTTCCTATAACACAACTCACCTGCCTTTGAAAATATGTCACCAACTTCCTGATTCACCTGAAGAAAATTCCACGAGAACTCAGTGCCTCTGGGGTTCAGGTCTTCTGGATTTCCTTTAGGAAAACAAAGCCCACCTTCAAAACCCCTGTTTCTGATCAGAGCAGGCAGGGATGTGCTTACTAAGATTTATTTCTCTACCTCCCTGAACCTCAAAGAGAGGGACCCTGTCTAGGGAGGGAAGAGAGGCAGGAACATGGCAGGGAGCCTGCCAAGGTGGACTGTGGGGAGTGAGGACAGTCTAGAGTCTGTAGATGTCTAGAGCTAACTGGCTTAGTCCAGCCCTGAGGTTGCCGTTGGACACAAGCTTGCTGAGGTGTCCCAGCTTATGAAGGCCGAGCCAGCCTGAGCACAGGTTCTCGTGGGGCCTTGCTGCCTGCATGCATGCTCTGTGCCTGCGGGGCCTGCCGTCAGGGGAACCAAACTCAGAGGAAAAATCTGACCGTTTCTGGCTTAGCCTGAGGAGGCTGTGCTACCTTGGTTCTGTAATTTAAAATGAAATTTCTGGCCAGCGTGGTGGCTAACGCCTGTAATCCCAGCCCTTTGGGAGGCTGAGGCAGGGGGATCACCTGAGGTCAGGAGTTCGAGACCAGCCTGACCAATATGGTGAAACGCTGTCTCTACTAAAATACAAAAATTAGCCGGGCATGGTGGCAGGCATCTGTAGTCCCAGCTACTCTGGAGGCTGAGGCATGAGAATTGCTTGAACCAGGGAGGCAGAGGTTGCAGTGAGCTGAGATCATGCCATTGCACTCCAGCCTGGGTGACAGAGCGAGACTCCATCTCACAAAAAGAAAAAAGAAATTTTCTGTAAAGTGAAGAAGGATACTGGTTCCTGGGACTGCTGTGAGGCCAGACCTTACCCTCCTGCTTAGGGGCCACTGAAGGCAGATCAGGGCCTGAGACTGGGTCCTTGTGGTATCACTGCTGCCTTGAGAGCAAGAGACAGGGCTGACGTGCATAACTAGGCAGGCTCCGGGCAAGCTTGGCATCAGCGCCGGCAACCTTGGTGGCATGGGCACAGGTGACAGGAGCTGGTGAAAGGGGTGAGCAAAGCATCCAGGCTACTGAGCTCTGTGGCCTTGGGCAGCTCAGTGCCCTCTCTGAGCCTGTGTGTTTTCCTTCTAGCCCTGCTGAGTGCAGACAGGTGGGTTTTACCCCGGAGACGGCTGTGTCTTCTAATGAGAAGCCATCCAATATACTTTTACTTGGTTTATTTTCTATTTTTAGTTCTTAATCTTGGTGTTTTCCATTATAAGAAGAAGATTCTGGGACTATGGCCGCATTGCTCTGGTGTCAGAAGCAGACAGGTAAAGACATATCACCTAGGCTATGAGCATGCATGTGCGTACGTGTATATGAGTGTGTGTGTACATATATGTGTGTATAGTGTGGGTGTGTCCCTGGAATGGGCTGGGGGCTTATGAAGCCCTCCGTGTGGGCAGGACCCACACATGACACTGCTATTAGATTGTGTTCACTGAGTGTATCTACCTGGCCTGTACCAATAGCTATTCTCTTTGCTCTTCACCACAGACCCATGAGGTCAGCCTCACTACCCTCATTGTGCTCACAAAACCAAAACCAAAACAAAAACAAAAACCCAGGCTTAGATGCTCAGCTCCCTCAGGGCTTCTGTTGGGCCAAGGCTGTGAACCTTATTGGCCTCGAACAGGTTGCTTTAGCTACTGAGGGCTTTCATCATCCTCTGAAGAGGATGCCCATTTTCTTTCTCACCTTGAGTGTTGTAAGTGATTATCTTTGAAATTAATTAGCTTGGGGCCAGGGCTGGGTGAGGATCAAGAAGGGCAGCAGGGCTGTCAGGGAACTGCCCCACCCTCCTGCCAGGTCAGTGCTGGCTTCGGCTGGGCCTCAGGTCCTTCTAGTTCTGCGTGAGGCTCTAGGATTCTCTGTTCATGTCGCCTGAAGGGTGACAGTGAATTCTGGATCTGCACAACCCGACATTCCAGCTCCAGCTGGCTGTTTGCACCCAGGATCTTGTGTCAGATGTGGCAATAGGAAGTGAGTGATGAAAATTCAGGCACTGGCCCCAGCTGCCACCCAGAGCCTCCCCTGGGCTCTTCAGGCAGACGCTCCACTCTCGGGCCCCTCCTGACATGTGGCCTGAGTGGCAGGATCCTTTGAACTGGGAAGAGGAGAGGTGTACCTGAAAATGCACCATCCTTTCCCATGATCTCTGCTCTGGGATTTGCTAAAGCCTGAGGTGATGACCTTGGACTGTTGGGGAGAAACTTTTGGAACATCTGATGCCTTTACGGCACATTCAGCTAGAAGTGGGGGCCATGTACTCTGGTTGAAAAGATCACCTGGGGATCAAAGGGCCCTGCGGCATCCCTGGCTGTGCAACCTTGGTCAAGGCCCCAAACTTATTCGGGTCAGTCTCCTTCTGTCGTCTCTTCCCCATGAGGTCACCTTGAAGGTCAGAAGGGACAGTGTCTCTGCAAAGGCTTTTAAAGTTAAGTCTCGTCATGTGTTTTGTCTTTAGCAGGGGAACAGTAGAACCAGGAATAGGAGACTAAAGAAAAGGAGTCACGGCCAGGCATGTTGGCTCACAGCTATAATCCTAGCACTTTGGGAGGCTGAGGCGGGTAGATCATGAGGTCAGGAGTTCAAGACCAGCCTGGCCAAGATGATGAAACCCTGTCTCTATTAAAAATAAAAAAATTAGCTGGGCATGGTGGCGGGCGCCTGTAAGCCCAATTACTCAGGAGGCTGAGGCAGAGAATTCCTTGAACCCGGGAGGCAGAGGTTGCAATAAGCCAAGATTGTACCACTGTACTTCCAGCCTGGGTGACAGAGCCATCTCAAAAAAAAAAAAAAAAGTCTGGGCGTGGTGGCTCAAGCCTGTAATCCCAGCACTTTGGGAGGCCGAGGTGGGCGGATCATGAGGTCAGGAGTTTGAGACCATCCTGGCTAACATGGTGAAACCCCATCTCTACTAAAAATACAAAAAACTAGCCGGGCGAGGTGGTAGGCGCCTGTAGTCCCAGCTACTCGGGAGGCTGAGGCAGGAGAATGGCGGGAACCTGGGAGGCGGAGCTTGCAGTGAGCTGAGATCCGGCCACTGCACTCCAGCCTGGGCAGCAGAGCGAGACTCCGTCTCAAAAAAAAAAAAAAAAAAAGAAAAGCAGTCACATATTGCAAACACCTCAGATTTATAGCACATGGGGTATTTTTATGGGAGTACTCACAAGAAAGGATTTGATTACAATGCCACAATATAAAGTGCCATCATTTGTCCACTCTAAAACATATGTTTTGACATTTTCTCATCTCCGAAATTGGGAGGCATCTTGTTATTGGTGGGTGGTCACAGGTTATTTGGCAGCATTTTTTCTTTAGCAGTTCATAAAATAATTATGCAAATTATAACCAGTGGTATCTTAGATTTGATAAAATATAGTATTTATTCCAAGTTTTATTTGATAATATTGGGAAATATGCTATAAATTGGCAACCCTTTGAAGTCACTTTAGCTAGACCAGTCACAATGGTATGGTTTCTGAGTGTTGACCCCTTGCTGTTCATCCCGTATAACATGGAGTTTTATACCATGCCTGGGAATGGTCATTGTCCTTGTCTCTGTCTTTCACAGAGTGAGTTATATTTTGTCTCAGCCATTGAGGGCTGGTAGCTTTGGTTCTGAGCTCCAAGAGGCAGCAAAATACTGGACATGATCTTTTTGACTCTTTGACTTTTTTTTTTTTTAAGGAATTATCTATCATTGTTTTTCTTTTTTGTGTCTCTAGCGAGTCCAGATTTCAGAGATTGTCATCGACTTCTTCCTCAGGGCAACAAGACTTTGAAAATGAGCTGGTTGGTATCTAAGGAATAGTTGCGGTCATGGCCAGGTGGTGGGGACTGGCAGTCATGGTTCTGGGGAGGGAGCAGGGTGGATCTTGAGTGCCAAGTGCTGGAGAAAGTGCTTTTCTGCATCCACGAAGGCACCTGAACTTGCGAAGTACCACAGGAAAGATGGCAGCTGGATGACCGGGGATCTTGAGACTGGATGAACTTGCAGACGGGAAGGGCTACGGAATCCCTTGGGCTTCCCCAGCACTTCTCTCTCTTACATGTATGGCTTTGTGTGACAGTTAATTATGGACTTGCCGGCTGGATTATGAGCCAGATGTGGGCAAGAGCCCTGCCTTCTCCAGCCCTGTTCCCCAGCGCCTGATGCCTAGTAGGTGCTTAGTCATTGTTGAATGAATTATTGAACAAATATTTGTCTTTCCTAGCTGGATAACAGCCCAGCTTTAGGGGTATTAAGTTTAAGAGATGTGAAGGACGATAAAACCTACAGACACCCTTTCCCTCTAACAGCCACTCCAGCAGACCATCCAATCCATTAGGCTTTTTTCCTCTCTTTTGCCTCACCTCTTGATCAGTGATTGTAAACAATCAAACAGCAGCCCACATCACTTTCCCCAGAGCTGCCCTGAGCTTTCATCAGATTTGATCTAAGTTTTGTGATTTGACCACGAGGTTGTCAAGAGATTTTAGCAGGAATTCCAGGCATGTGGTGTATATTGTGAAGTACTGGGCGCATGCTTGCTGAATATGGGATAAAAGCACTGTTTTTTGTACAACAGGAGGTTAAATGGTTATTTAATGTCAAAGACAATAGTTACATCTGCCTCCCAAAGACACAGATGTTGGAAGCTAATCCCTGTTCTCTCCGTTTCCAGGGATGCTGTCCCTGGCTGACTGCCATCTTCCGTCTGCAGTAAGTACACTATGGGGTAGCTGCTGGGGGGCCTTTGGGCTGGTTTTTCTGGGTGTTTGGCTGGTTTTTTTGGGTGTTTGGCCAGTCAAGAGGCAAGAGCCAAGATACTTGATCTTAAGATGGGGTCTCTTAGATATTTTTCAGTTAATGTCCAAAGCAGTATGTGAGGGGTGAGAATCAAGGTGGCCAGGCAGCCCCTGGGGTCAGGGGCAGAGGAAGGAGGCCTGTAGGATTGGAGCCTCCATGCTGGAGGGCACACAGTCCCTGCTGGAGCCTGGAGCTTCCCAAATTGAGGTGGATCCCAAGAGTTCTTGAAGGTAGAGATGAACTTTATTTATTTCAACATATTCAGTGGAAATCATATCTTCATCTCTCATAATACTGCACAAACTAAAGCTATTTTTTTGCTTTAATTATTCAACTTAATATTTAGTTGAATAAATTAGATGTCAATGGAAGCTCTCCTAGGCAGGTTTGCCTGTCTTTGAGTTAGTGAAAAGTGAAGAAATATAATACATTCAATTCATTTGGTTACAAGTTTTCTTTTTTTCAATGGGGCCCATGGAGAGAAATCTAAAAGATTATTAAAGGTGATTAAGAGCCAGTTAGTTACCTCTCATGTGGTGGAGGGAGCCAGCAGGCGGGGACTGATGTGAGTCTTGGTTCTCACCTGCTGCCATATTCCATCGAATCTAAGAAGTCATTGTTGTAAGATGCATGTTATTTTATATAGCACTGAGAACAAGAAAATGTTGCCACCTAAGCTACCATCAACTATCACAATAGGATACACCTTATTTCAGAGGAGTTGAAATATGCCCGGCTGCAGTGGCTCACGCCTGTAATCCCAGCCCTTTGGGAGGCTGAGGCAGGCAGATCACGAGGTCAGGAGTTCGAGACTAGCCTGGCCAACATGGTGAAACCCCGTCTCTACTAAAAATACAAAAATTAGCTGGGCTTGGTGATGGGTGCCTGTAATCCCAGCTACTCGGGAGGCTGAGGCAGGAGAATCACTTGAAACCGTAAGGCAGAGGTTGCAGTGAGCCAAGATCACCCCCACTGCACTCCAGCCTGCACAAAAGAGCAAAACTCCGTCTCAAAAAAGAAAAAAAGAAATATGAAAATGACATCTTAGAATTGATGAAATGTGGTGGTTATAGGATGTTGAGTAAGTCCCTTTTTCTGGACTTCAGTTTCCCCAACTGTAAAAGGAGGCTGAGGATAACATGTGCTCAGGCTAATTCAAAGGAATGAATACATGCGAGAGCATGTTGTAAATAGTCGATTTGGTAGGAGTTGTTCCCAGGGGAACTGGTAGGAGACAGAGCCCTGTGGCAGACAGTCAACTCTGGTCTGGAACAGGAGGAAGCAGGAGGTGAGTTAGTTTATTTAGAAATGAGAACAATGTAGTTAATTGCAAAGCTTTGTCCTCTAGATAAATAGTAGTCATGACTCATATGAACAGGCATATTTCTCAGCATCTGCTGATACCATGTACAGCACTAGGTGTTTGATGCTTATTATCTCTCATGAGCCCCTGTTAAGCCAATGAGGTAGGCAGTAGGCAGTTTCCTTGCTTGAGGTCAGAGGCAGGTAAGCCACGTGACCTGCTTACCTCTCAGGTGGGGGCAACTGCGCTGGATTGCATTGTGGTCTGACTATAAAGCCCACGCTGACATCTTTCAGATCTGCCTTTCTATGATGCAGCCCTTGCCTCCCTGAGCTCTTCCCAAAGCACTGCTTTCCCAGCCTAGAAGCAGTGCCTTCAGGGAGTGGGAAAGAGCAGAGTGCCCTGCCACTTCTCCCTCTGTAGCACAGAAGTCTAGCTTGTGTGAACCTGGTATTTTCTGTGTCCCCAGTGGACCCAGAGCCTCCAAGGGTGGGAAAGGGTGGAGCAAGTCACCTCCCCATCTCTGGGGACACAGGGAGGAGGCCAGGGTGGTAGGATAGACTGGGACTCTTGGCTCTACCTCAGGTCTCCACTTGAGGGGGAGACAGGAAACAGGGTGGGGGCCTGGGCATATTCCCAACTTTATTCTTTTTTTTTTTTTTTTTTTTTTTTGAGACAAGGTCTCACTCTGTCACCCAGGCTGAAGTACAGTGGCATAATCACAGTTCACTGCGACTTCCTCCTCCTGGGCTCAAGCAATCCTCCCACCTCAGCCTCCTGCATAGCTCGGACTACAAGCACATGCCACCATGTCTGGCTAATTTTTGCATTTTTGGTAGAGATGGGGTTTCACACCATGTTGCCTAGGCTGGTCTCAAACTCCTGAGCTCAAGTGATTCACCAGCCTTGGCCTCCCAAAGTGCTGGGATTACAGGAGTGAGCCACAGTGCCTGGCCAGGGGTGGGTTTTTATTGCAGTAAGTTTTGGGGGTGGGAGAGCAGGGACACATAAGAGCCAGAGGGCCCTGGAGAGCATGGGTTTGTGGGAAACGTCTGCACTGCACAGGCCAGGGCGGCAGCTGCCGTGGACAGGAAGGGCAGGCACCTGCTGAGCAGGTTTCGTGGTTTTCCTATAACACAACTCACCTGCCTTTGAAAATATGTCACCAACTTCCTGATTCACCTGAAGAAAATTCCACGAGAACTCAGTGCCTCTGGGGTTCAGGTCTTCTGGATTTCCTTTAGGAAAACAAAGCCCACCTTCAAAACCCCTGTTTCTGATCAGAGCAGGCAGGGATGTGCTTACTAAGATTTATTTCTCTACCTCCCTGAACCTCAAAGAGAGGGACCCTGTCTAGGGAGGGAAGAGAGGCAGGAACATGGCAGGGAGCCTGCCAAGGTGGACTGTGGGGAGTGAGGACAGTCTAGAGTCTGTAGATGTCTAGAGCTAACTGGCTTAGTCCAGCCCTGAGGTTGCCGTTGGACACAAGCTTGCTGAGGTGTCCCAGCTTATGAAGGCCGAGCCAGCCTGAGCACAGGTTCTCGTGGGGCCTTGCTGCCTGCATGCATGCTCTGTGCCTGCGGGGCCTGCCGTCAGGGGAACCAAACTCAGAGGAAAAATCTGACCG
>NW_012116132.1:658754-669744 GCF_000951035.1 Colobus angolensis palliatus | reverse complement strand
CCAGGCTAGAGTGCAGTAATGCAGTCATAGCTCATTGCAACCTCAAATCCTGGACTCAAGGGATCTTCCTGCCTCAGCCTCCCAAGTAGCTGGGATTACAGGAGTGTGCTACAATGACTGGTTATTATTATTATTATTTTTGTATTTTTAGTAGAGACAGAGTTTCACCATGTTGGCCAGGCTGGTCTTGAACTCCTGACCTCAGGTGATCCACCTGCCTCAGCAAAGTGCTGGGATTACAGGCGTGAGCCACGGCGCCCAGCCCTAACTTTATTCTGAATGTGATTCCTTAGAAGCAGGACAAGGCTGTGAGATGACTGTATTTATGTACCTTTCCGACACATGTAACTAGGGCACAAATGTTTCTAGCAACATCAGATGGAGTGCTGGTGTTCCTTTACCTCAAGTATGGTACAGGGGCTAAGATGGTGGGCTCTGGAATTTATATCATGTGAGATCCTGAAAGTTATGCAAATTTCCTGTGCCTTTATTTCCTCATATGTGAACAAAAATGTGGGGATAACAATCAAACCATCTCATAAGATTGTGGTGAGGATGATATGAGACGCTTCATGCAGAGCCGTGAGGCCTCTTCTCGCTGCTCATTAAGATTCCACATGTGTCTCGGCCAGTGATGACCAGATCCTGGAATGGTGTGGGGAGGACGCCATCCACTACCTGTCCTTCCAGAGGCACATCATCTTCCTGCTGGTGGTGGTCAGCTTTTTGTCCCTGTGTGTCATCCTGCCCGTCAACCTCTCAGGCGACTTGCTGGGTAATGACCCTCCTCACCCTTGTCTATGTTGTAATGGGACAGAGTGGCAGTCCTAGGGAAAGGGTTCACTGTGGTAGACCAGAACCCCAGGATTCCTGCTCCAGTTCAGATGTAAGATGGTCTCTGGGTGACTCTCTGAACATTTCCATCTGATTAAAGATCTGGAGAACAATCTACCACAAACCTAGGCTAAAACTGGGGCCCCAATATCAATGTCTGGTTGTATTTAAATAGGGGAAAAAGCCTCCCAAGATTTACAGAATCAGGGGCTGTTAGAGAGTCTTTTATACTTTCCTGCCCTCACCCAAATTAGGAGGTCACAATTAATGGACCCAGAAGATATCCATGATACTTAATTAAACTCAGGGTGTGGCATTATAGCTAAGGGCAACTGCAAGAATCCACCTTACAAAATGCTACCATGAATCCACTTAGGATACCCAGTGGTTCCCAACGTTGGTTTTGTAACAGCGTAGGATGTTTGTAGTTTTCTCAAAACAAAATGAATTCACATTTTGCCTTTACCTGCAATGGAAGGTTGAGAAGTTATCAGGGAACATGTTGGTGTCAAGCAGAGGCCTTGATGGTATAGCTCTGGAAAGACCAGTCAGGCGTTGTCTTCCTGCTGGTCCAGACATGCTCCTCCTCCCCAGAGCTCCACAAACCCAGGCTGATTGGTTACGCCCGCTTCTGCTTCCCCACATGACTCTGGAACTAAGTATCTGTGCTTCTCTGCAGACAAAGACCCGTACAGTTTTGGGAGGACAACAATAGCAAACCTGCAGACTGAGTGAGTATGGAGCCTGTGGGGATAGGTGTCGATGGGTGAGATCAAGGAGAAGGCAGGTCAGGAGCCCAGGGCAGGCCAAAGGTACTCCAAAGGGACCCAGCTGGTTCTGAAGGCCCCTTGCAGCTAGTGTGTTGTTGAGCTGTGGGCATGAACACGCTACAGGTAGGCACTGTTTTGCCAGGGTTTTAAGAAACATGGAGGGTCCTGTGGATCTGGAGTTCATTTGTCAGAACAGGAACAGGGACCCCTCTGAAGTGTTCACTGTGGGCTGAGGGGCATTGGCCACACAGCCTCTGTGGGAGGCATCTCTTGCAATGAAGCTGTTGGTCCTCAGTTCAGTGCCCACTGAGGGTAACCAGGCCCCAGCTCTGCACCCCCAGCTCCCTGCCTGGGATCCCAGCTCTGACGGCAGGCGGTTTCCCCCTCAGCAATGACCTCCTTTGGCTGCATACCATCTTTGCCGTCATTTACCTCTTCCTCACTGTGGGCTTCATGCGGCACCACACTCAGTCCATTAAGTACAAAGAGGAGAACCTGGTGAGTGAGGTGGGGCTTGGGGACATGTGCTGGGAGAGACTCAGGTGGGAGCTGGAGTGGAGGGGCCTCCCAGGCTCTGCTGCAGGCCCTGACCACAGTGAGCTCTGGGAAGGCCTCAGGAGCCTGGCTTGCTTATTCTTGCTCACACTTGGCATCATCTTTAAAAAAACAATTTCCTGGTGGATTGTTTCAAGATTTGGACAGTTACTGGTGCTAAGTAAAGAAGTTTGGGTTGAGAGCAGCCCTTTCTCTTTACCACCCACAGCTTCACAGGGGAGGGGCGCTTCTGTGGCTTGGTTCCAGGCCTGGGTCCTCCTCTGATCTGCTGTGTGACCACATTTGAGTCACTTCACCTCTTTCTCAGTCTTCTGCCATGTAAAGAAGGCTCATAGAGTTGCTTTGGAAGTGGATTCTTTGTATAGCCTGGAAGAAGATGATGTGTAAATGACATGCTTTGGGGCTCCCCTGGCCACAGAAGGAGAAAACTGGAGCCTTCTAATTTCCTGTTGTTTACTTTCCAGAGGCTGGAGTGGGGTAGGAAACCTGAGCATACCTGCACACTGGCTTGTGGGTGACTTCTATCCCTACTGTGTTTCCTGGACAGGTGAGGCGGACCCTATTCATCACAGGACTCCCCAGAGATGCCAGGAAGGAGACTGTGGAGAGCCACTTCCGGTAAGCAGGCGGGGTGGGAGGAGAGCTGAGCCCCCTCCACACAGGACCAGCACAGCCCCACCCACAGGGCAAGCACCTTAGGTGAGCGCCTGCTGTCTCTCGCTTGGGTATCCAGATGAGATCTGAGAAGGATCTGGCCCTGCCACAGTGTATGGAGTGGCTCCAGTGTGCCAGCCCTGCTGGTGCTGTGCAATGCATGGCGCCGTGGTGGCCTATCCTCTTCAAGCAGCCTGTGCACAGTGTCCAGAGCACAGACCAGGATGTAGGTGCAAATAAACGTCTTGAGAGCATATGGGGGAAAAAAAGTGTTCACCCTGGGGATCTTAGCATCACCTTTGCAGAATAAGACATGTGAGCTGAGCATTTGTACAGACCCACAGGGCTAGGGTCTCACAGGTGGAAGGACCTCAGGGCCATCTCTGCATTTGCTGGTTTGTCCACCCACACAGTGGGTGTCTGTTGAGTGAGCACTGTGTCTGAGTCCAGGCTCTCCCTGGTAGAACCACCTTTCCAGCGGCTCCCTTTGAGGATCTGCAGCACCAATTCCTGCAGATGGAGGCTGGAGGAAAGGCTTTCCTGTGAGGAGATTACGCGTGCAGCCAGGGATGCGGGGGAAGGCCCAGAGCATCAGG
Organism: Colobus angolensis palliatus; assembly: GCF_000951035.1. NCBI lineage: Eukaryota > Metazoa > Chordata > Mammalia > Primates > Cercopithecidae > Colobus > Colobus angolensis. Next base: position 666,335 of record NW_012116132.1, on the reverse strand, counting down.
AAAGGTGGAGGTGGGGTGCGGGGACAGGGTAAGCAGTTTGGGAAGGCTCCCAGGACCCCATGCTGGAGGACCTGAAGGCTGGGCTTAGGAGCTGACATTTTATTCTTTCTTCATTCCTTTTTTTATTATCTTATTTTTTTAGAGACAGGGTCATGCTCTGTTGCCCAGGCTAGAGTGCAGTAATGCAGTCATAGCTCATTGCAACCTCAAATCCTGGACTCAAGGGATCTTCCTGCCTCAGCCTCCCAAGTAGCTGGGACTGCAGACACATGCCACCACACACAGCTAATTTTTAAATTTTTAGTGGAGATAGAGTCTTGCTATGTTGCCCAGGCTCGTCTCGAATTGCAGGGCTCAAGTGATCCTCCTGCCTTGCCCTCCCATAGTGCTGGGATTACAGGCGTGAGCCACCATGTCCGGCCTGTCTTCATTCCTTATCATTCAGCAGCCACTAATTTGTTGCATGGACTAGGAGCTGGCTACACTTTAACTTTTCACTATTTATGAAGAAAGCACTTGCTAAGGAAATTACTAGACAGAATTGTAAATTGAATGTTTAAAATTAGAACAACTTCTTTAGAAACTCTAAGTATTTTAGAAATATTTACTAATATGTAAATACTCCATACCAGGATCATTTTTCTCCATTTCTTTGAAGCAACTCCTCAAAGTTGCCTGCTAGGCAACACCTGGAAACAGTAATTCCACTTAATGTATAACTTTAAAGAGAAAAAAAAAAGTCCCCTCATTCTCATACAAACATTGCATGACTCATGCTTTCCTCTATTTTAGGAGGCCTTTTTAGTGAATGCTGTTGCAATCCGTGGGGATTGATGTATGAATTTGCCTTTCAGGCAGGGATGCTTAAATTGCAGTTTTCTTCCTCACAGCTGTTATTGAGACCAGAAATTGTCCTACTGTTTAATTTCATGATTGACATACGTATGGGCTCTCTCTCTCTCACTAAAATGTAAGCACATCCAGGCCCTGTTACCAGCACCTAGAACAGTGCCTGGCAGGTGGTAGGTGGGGCTTTACATGGTTCTGGAATCCCCTGGAATTGTATGTATAATTTTGCGTGTACGGTGAGGGGGTATTGCATGGTGGCTACGAGCATTGACCTTGGAGCCAGGTTGCCTATATTCACCTCTTGGCTCAGACACTTACTAGCTGTGTGATCTTGGGCACAAGCCACTTACCTCTGTGGGGCTCAGTTTACTCATCTGTAAAATGGGGACAAAACCTCACAGGTTATAATGAGGATTAAATAAATCAATATATGTAACAATACCTGGTCAATAGTGAGTATGTATTTTGCTGGTTCCTTTTTTTTTTTTTTGAGACAGAGTCTCACTCTGTCGCCTAGGCTGGAGTGGGGCAGTCTTGCTCACTGCAACCTCTGCCTCCCAGGTTCAAGCAATTCTCGTGCCCCAGCCTCCCGAGTAGCTGGATTACAGGTGTGCGCCACCACACCTGGCTAATTTTTGTATTTTTAGTAGAGGTGGGGTTTCACCACATTGGCCAGACTGGTCTTGAACTCCTGACCTTAAGTGATCCACCTGTCTCAGCCTCCCAAAGTGCTGGGATTACAGGCATGAGCCACCGCACCTGGCCTTGCTGGTTGTTAATATGTGTGTAGACATTTTTTGGTCTGAGGGTCCTTTGCTTTCATTAGACTCGCTGAAAGGTGTGTGACCTTAAAAAAGCTTACCTGAATAGGATTTCGGTGAGGGCTCAAGGTAGATACTGACCTAGCACAAACAATAAATCTATTCCTTTGGGTCTTCAGAGGGGATAGTGATATGTTCATTTTTCCCCGGGAGAAGTGCCAGCTGATTGCAAGCCAAGTGGGTATAAACTTGTCAGTTCCAGGCAGTTAGCTGAAACTACTAAAAAAGGCTAGTGGGGTGCGGTGACTCATGCTTATAATCCCAGCACTTTAGGAGGGTGAGACAGGAGGAGTGCTTGAGGCCAGGAGTTCGAAATCAGCCTGGGCAACACAGCAAGACCCTGTCTCTACAAAAAATAAAAATCAGCCTGGTGGCATGTGCCTGTAGTCTGAGCTACTTGGGAGGCTGAGGTGGGATGACTGATTGAGCCCAGAAGGTTGAGGCTTCAGTGAGCCTTGATTGCGCCACTGTACTGCAGCCTGGGTGACAGAGTGAGACCCTGTCTCTAAACAAAACAAAACAAAAGCCCTCTTTGTATTAAATTTCAAAATTTCCCCCTTTTGGAGGATAAAAGACAGAAGAGAGGTCTCTGCTGGCACAGAAACCAGCAGCGAGATCACTCTGCCATCCTTTCCCTTGGATCTGTGGGCATGTCTCCTGCTTAGTGTGTTTTCTTATCCAATGGCTTCTTTTGCCTCCTTCTCTCCCTGGCCACAGGGATGCGTACCCCACGTGTGAAGTGGTGGATGTCCAGCTGTGCTACAACGTGGCCAAACTGATCTACCTGTGCAAGGAGAGGTGAGTGGCGGGCGGGCTTTGCGAGATGCCCACTCCTTCCTTGCTGGCCTTGCATCCCCCAGCTAGGAGGGGAGGAGGGAAGCCCTGGACTCCTCCTTCTCCCCTAGCGACCGATGGTTGAACTGTGGGTGTGGGGGTCTCTGCCACAGGATTCTGAATCTGAAGTTTGTGCCCCTGCTCCCACCCCTACAGAAAGAAGACTGAGAAGAGCCTGACCTATTATACGAACCTGCAGGTGAAGACAGGCCAGCGGACCCTCATCAACCCCAAGCCCTGTGGCCAGTTTTGCTGCTGTGAAGTGCTGGGCTGTGAGTGGGTAAGGGCCCTGCTCCCCGGCTGGGAGCGCAGGCATTGGCTTGGGGGTGCCCCAGACACCTGCATGGGGCCACATCCTCCCAATGGGATGTGTCTTCTGGCAGGAAGACGCCATCTCTTACTATACGCGGATGAAGGACAGGCTGCTGGAGAGGATCACAGAGGAAGAATGCCACGTCCAGGACCAGCCCCTGGGAATGGCCTTTGTCACCTTCCAGGAGAAGTCCATGGCCACCTAGTGAGTGTGGGCACATCCCAGACCCCTTCTTGGATGACTCCCTGTTCCCCTCCAGATAACTCACTGTCCCTCTTGGGCAGAGATGGTACTGCTGACCCACCATCCCTGGGATTTATCTGTGGTGTTTCCTTCTCCTCCCTCAGCCACCCACACTCACTTTCGGCCAGCCCAGCCCATGTTTGTGTGACAGGTGGTGGGGTTGTGGGCAGCAGCCATGGAGTGGGTGATTCTGGCCCACCCCCTCAAGCTGATGTGGCTTGGTCCCACTGCCGGGCTCTTCCCTGCTGCCCTGGACCCATCCTGTTGGCTTCATGTGCTAGCCTTCCCCCATGGGAGATGGAGGCACCCTCCTTTCAGACATCTGCTCTGGACCACAGATCCTTCTGTCTGTGGCTCCCCACCTTCCCACAAATGCAAAGCTGTGGGGAAGACCCCTGGGGCACGCTGGGGCGCTCACTGCAGTCAGAAGCTCCACCCTGGGGAATGGCTTTTCACAGTGGCCCTTTGCATGGGATTCTAGGCTTTCATGCCTGTGGTCTCAGTGTCATCTCGCCTTAGGAGCAGCAGGGGGTGGGTTGGAAGAGGGGTGCCGAAAGGAGATGTCCAGCCACTGCCCCTCCCCCTGCCTTCTCTGCCCCGGGCATTGTGACACTGGGAATGGACTCACACAGGACTTCCTGCCTCCCTGTAGACACTGGGGCAGGAGGAAAGGGGAAGCCGTCTGAGGCAGGAGTAGAGGGGCTGCTGGGCTTCTTATGGGAGGTTAAAGGAGGAAAAGCTGTGACCTGTTGAGATGGTGAGGGTCGAGGTGGGAGCCTTGAGGAGGGAAGCTTGGAAACAGGCGGTGTGTAACGTGGTCTATTGCTACCCTTGGGCCTGGGGAAAAAGTGACAGAATGAAAAGGTGAGCCACTGGCTTGACGGTAGCATTGATCAGAGCTCCAGCTTAACAGGCAGGGTGGAGGGGGATGGCCCTATGGAAGAGCAGTGTGTTGGGATGTGTTGCCCTCAGTTTCCTTATCTGTAAAATGGGAATAGTACTCCCTTTCTTGCTGGTGGTTGCGAGGATTAAACAAAATTCTCCACACAGTGTGCTAGCATGGCGTCTCTTACATAGCATTACTCATAATACACTAATCACAACAAAGCAAAGGTCCTGTGTCACTGCCTGCCACTCCTACTCAGTCCTCACTTGCCATGGTAACCTGAGTAGCCTGGGCCTGGCTGTTTCTACATTTCCTTGCAGCATCCTGAAAGATTTCAACGCCTGCAAGTGTCAGAGCCTTCAGTGCAAAGGGGAGCCCCAGCCGTCCTCCCATAGCAGAGAGCTCTGTACCTCCAAGTGGACAGTCACCTTTGCCGCTGACCCTGAGGACATCTGCTGGTGAGCTCCTAGACCAGCGAGAGGTGGGAGAGAGGCCTGGGTTCCTGGTGGGAGCTGCCCATCACCTGGAGCACAGGTGTGACCTGGCAGTCAATGGAGATCTCCACACATCTGCAACTCTCTGGGCCGTGATGCTGTGATGTGCTCAGTGTGGCCCAACTGGGGTATCTGCCCAGCCCTTCCCTCCAGTGTTCCTCACTAGCATTCAAGTGCTACCCAGCAGAAATATAATGCCAGCTCTGAATGTAATTTTACATTTCCTAATAGCCATGCTAAAAGAGTAAAAAGAAACAGCTGAAATTAATTTTAATAATTTATCTCACCCAATATATTCAAACTGTTACTTCAACATGCAATCAATTTTTGAAAAATGTGAGATGTTTTACATTCTCTTTTTCACACTTAGTCTTCAAAATCTGGTGTGTATTTTACACTTCTAGCACCTCTCAATTCATACCAGCCACATTTCAAATGCTCAGTAGCCACATGCAGCTTGTGTAGTCTTACTTAGGTCCAGTGTCAGCCTGGAGCTGTGCTGGTGAGCTGAGCTGTGTCCATGGGGCCATGGTGAGCCTCCAGTGCTGTGCTGAGGGTAAGGGCACCCAGCGCAAGACCCAGCGCAGCTGCCTGCCCAGCTCTGCCTCAGCTCCTTGCACAGAATGAGCTTGAGTTGCTCCTCTCTGCTCGGTTCTAGTTCTGCCTTCGACAGTTTTGCTCTTTGGTTCATAGGGCTTCCTAAACTCAGGATTGCTTTGTGGGTCTGTTCTTTGGGATGAGAGACCAGGGCAGGTGCAAGCTATGCCTTTGCTCCTTTGTCCCTGCCTCCCTTGTCCCTGCACCCCAGCCATAGCCCCCTTGGGAAGAATGTGTCATTAGTCACAAAGCATTGCAGATGTGTCTAAGAAATGCCATGCTGGGGCTGGGCATGGTGGCTCACACCTGTAATCCTAGCACTTTGAGAGGCTGAGGTGGGGACTGCCTGAGCTTAGGAGTTCAAGACCACTCTGGGTAACATAGTGAAACCCTGTCTTGACTAAAAATACAAAAAAATTAGCTGGGTGTGGTGGTACATGCCTGTAGTCCCAGCTACATGGGAGACTGAGCAGGAGAATTGCTTGAACCTGGGAGGCAGAGGTTGCAGTGAGCTGAGATCACACCACTGCACTCTAGCCTGGATGACTGAGCGAGACTCTGTCTCTAGGAAAAAAAAAAAAAAAAAAAAGGCCTTGTTTGGCCTGCTTGGGTGCTCATGCCATCTCTTTGGGTAGGTTCTGGCCCCCACACTCTAGCTGGGGAGCCACATCTGAGAGAATAACCTTTGTTCCCTCTGAGCTCTTGGGGACCTAAGACTTGGCCTTTCTGTAGTTCAAGGTCAGTGTGGAGAACTTGCTCCCAGGCTAGTCTCTTGGTCTGCCTAAATCTGACCTTCTGACCCACCTAAGCCACGAGCACTGGGAGACAAGCCTGGAGACCTGTGTCCCCTCTCCCCTCTGCAGGAAGAACCTCTCTATCCAGGGCCTCCGCTGGTGGCTACAGTGGCTGGGCATCAACTTCACCCTCTTCCTGGGGCTGTTTTTCCTGACCACACCCTCCATCATCCTGTCCACTATGGACAAGTTTAATGTCACCAAACCCATCCATGCGCTGAATGTGAGTAATTGTTCTGCAAAGCCCCTCCCAGGAGAGCTGGTGAGAAGAGGGCTTGGTGGGTGGGGAAGGAATGGGGACAGGAGTGGGGTGTATGCGGGGAACTAAACCAGGGGGTCATGTCGCTCAGCTCACATCCTTGCTTTTAAGCCCTGAGCAGGCATGGCCATGTTTATTTCAATGTCTTTATAGTAATGCCATACACACACACACACACACACACACATTATATGTATATAAATACACACACACACATGCATACATATGTATTTTAATAGACTGTATCTAAATACTCAATGGTGGGGATCCATTTGAGTTGAATGAGGTCTATTCAGTTTGGTAGAATATTAAGCATCCATTAAAAATTGTGTAGATTTTGTGGCACCCATGCAGGGCTCCTGACAGAAGCAGGGATGTACCAGTGAGGCATGTCTATCATGGACACTACCAGGAGGGGCCAGGAAGGAAGGAAAAGAACTTTGTTGATTGGAGGTGGCAGGATCACAAATTATTTCTTTTACATTTTAGTTGCTAATGACCTTGTTATAAAACTATTCTGGGGCCGGGCGTGGTAGCTCACGCCTGTAATCCCAGCACTTTGGGAAGCCAAGGCGGGCGGATCAGCCGAGGTCAGGAATTCAAGACTAGCCTGGCCAACATGGCAAAACCCCATCTCTACTAAAAAATACAAAAATTAGCCAGGTGTGTTGGTGGGCACCTGTAATCCCAGATACTCAGGAGGCTGAGGCGGAGAATTGCTTGAACCGGGAGGTGGAGGTTGCAGTGAGCCGAGATTACACCACTGCACAAGAGCGAAACTCCATCTCAAAAAACAGAAACAAAAACAAAAACAAAAAACCCAAAAACTATTTATTCTGTATAGGTAATGAATGATTTTCAAAAATCTTAGATGAGTCAATGAGATAACAGCCAAACACTCAACTGGCATTTACTCAAAAAGCTATTGGTTTCTCATGATTAACTTTGCCAAGCCATCTCCCTAAATTTTTTTTTCTTTTTAAATTTCACTTTGCATTTGGTTACTCATTCTCTGGGAAAGCATACTGGGCAAGAGGGCCTCCTTGTCCTCACTTTGCCATTTCCCCCATCTGATGAATTCTGAACCTCAGTTTTTCATCCAAGAACTGGAGTTAAAACACCTGCCCTATTATACAGGGCGCGAGGCTGTTGTCATGATAATCAATGAGCTGATGTGTGGTTGAAGCTCTTATCTGACTCCATAAATAGTTTAAAACTACCTAAGTATAAATTCAGCAGTTTTGTTTAAGATTTCAAGCAGGTATTATAAACATGCATTCCTTTGCCAGTCTTTATTTAATAGAGGGACAGGCCTATTCTTTTGAGGATGGATCTGCTGTTAAGAGCTCCCCTTTGTCTATTTTACATCAACCACTCCTTATTTCATTGTTTTGTGATTCCAGTGTTGCCTTCTTTAAAGTAAAGGAAGAATTTAGATATTTGCAGAGCCATTCTGAATATAGAAACTTCCTAGATCGCATATCCCTTGAT
>NW_012116132.1:642491-658099 GCF_000951035.1 Colobus angolensis palliatus | reverse complement strand
CTCTCATCTAATTAACAGTGTTTTTTTTTTTCTTTTTTTTTTTTTTAGAAATGGACTTTTATCAAGTCTTTCCAAAGTATCCAACTTAGTTTTCAAAGAAAATTTCTCTCTATTTTTATGTTCATCTAATAAGTGACAGTAATAAGTCAATCAGCTCATGTAATCACAGTAACAAATAGCAGGATTGTGGTGGATACACACAGTAGAGTGGTGATATGCTGCAGCTGGACCAGTGGGAGCTGAGCAGGCAGGGCACCCCCTGCCTGCCCCACGCCCCCAGCCAGGACTCCAGGCCTTCAGTGTTCAGTCTTCCCATGGCATCAGTCATTTGTTTTGTATAGGGAGCAGAGAAGGTTATTTAATCTGTTTAGTCAGATAAGTGGCATTTGCTTGTATGTGAAATTGCTTTCTTTGCTGTGCCGTGAAGAGGTATACAAATATAAGGTGCTGTTACTGATTATTCAGCCAACATTTATGGACCACCAGCTCTGTACCTGGCACAGTGTTGGTTCTGGGGGTCAGAGATGACAAACTCCTACCCCGGGAGTCCACTGAGTGACCGTGCCAATAGGTCATGGCCTCAGAGCCGTGTGGCCCACGGCCCCTGTGACTCTCTCTGCTGTGGACCTTTCTCCTAGAACCCGATCATCAGCCAGTTCTTCCCCACTCTGCTGCTCTGGTCCTTCTCGGCTCTGCTCCCCTCCATTGTCTACTACTCTACACTGCTGGAGTCTCACTGGACCAAGTGAGTACCCGGGAGTCCTGAGGCCCTGCCCCTAAGACGTATGGTTCTGACCGCTCCCTTGTCCACACCCTGTCCCCCAACTGCTCAGCCGATGGGCACATGGCAGGGCCTCACTGGGGGCACCTGGAGCATCTGGGGGACTATGAGTACTCACCTTTGACTTCCTGCAGGTCGGGGGAAAACCAGATCATGATGACCAAAGTCTACATATTCTTGATCTTCATGGTGCTGATCCTGCCCTCCCTGGGTCTCACCAGGTATATGCCACCACCTCCTGCTGTAAATTCAGAATAAGAGTCATATCAGGAGAGCACTGTCCCCAGGAGAATGCAAATGGTTTGGTAGCAGAAGCAAACCTCTAACAATATCTAAGTGTGTCGCAACCTCTTGGCGTGCAGTAGGGCTGGGTCATTGATTCTTCTGGCAATATGATTGTTCTTCTTTAAAAAAGAAAATAACACCATATTGGTCAGGCTGGTCTTGAGCTCCTGACTCAGGTGATCCACCCGCCTTGGCCTCCCAAAGTGCTGGGATTACAGGCGTGAGACTCCGTCTAAAAAAAACCAAAAAACAAAAAAGAAAGAAAAGAAAAGAAAAAACAGCTTGAAAATTTTGTGGCCAGGCACGGTGGCTTATGCCTGTGATCCTAGCATTTTAGGAGGCCGAGGTGGGCAGATCGCTTGAGTCCAGGAGTTCCAGCCTGGGCAATATGGCGAAATCCCATCTCTACAAAAGAAAAAAGAAAAAGAAACTTACCAAGGACCTTCCACGTAGGGAGGGCTTCATTATGGCTTTGTTTGTCTCAAGGAAGGAAGTTTCTGTTAAAGCAGACTGTGACAGGTCATGCTGTAGTAATGCATCGTTGAGAACAAAAGTCGATATCGAGCTTTGGCCTGTTTTTAGAGCAAAAGAAAATGAAAGCATATGTAGTGACAATATAGAATGCTGGAAATAAACTCTTAGGGGGTTCCTTTGTTTTTCAGTCTAGATTTTTTCTTCCGGTGGCTCTTTGACAAAACTTCCTCGAAGGCTTCCATCAGGTTGGAGTGAGTATTGCCAAGTTGAGTTTTGGAGCCGTGGCTCTGGGTGAGAGTCCCACAGGGGCTGGGGCTGCAGTAGGGTGGGTAGGGGTGCTCGTAGCCTATGCTTCCGAACAGGCATGTTTCTCCCCAGACAGCAGGGCTTGGGGCCTCACCTCCACCCTGCCAGGTTCCTGGTAGACACCGTGGGAGCTGACCCACTTTGTGCTATGCTTGCAGAAATGTGGTTAATTTTTTAGGCCAGAACTCAATTAGCAGCTGTCTCATTCATTCTTTGAAACTTACTGAGCACAGAGTCACATGGGGAGAAGGAATTGCTGGGTCTCAGTGGTGCCAGGGAGTGGGGAAAGGAGAATAATAATTAAACATGGCAACCGGGATGCCTCTGGGCTCTGGGGATTATTTTTGCCAGAATACAATTAAACTTACTGCCGATGTATCCTTGTTAGTATTTTAAACTTACACCATGCCACTTAATAGTAATAGCTATTGTTTAAGAAGGCACTACGCTAAATGCTTTATGCATCTTTTTCTCACTGAATCTTTACAATGAGCTATGAGGAAGATACTATTATTCTCTCCATTTTACAGATGAGGAGACTGAGGTTCGGGGATGTTGAATAACTTGCCCACGTCTACCCAGCCAGTTAAGGAACAGAGCTGGGATTCAACCCCAGCCCCTACAGACTATACGTTAGGTCTTAATATAGGCCCAGAGGCTTGGCATTGACTTTCCTAAAAGAATGTGCTTACCTGTAAGGATGGGGTGAGTTATTTTAAATGAGTTCTTGCTGAGTAAGCTGATGAGTTGGGAGCTGGCAGCTATGACAGACACACATACATACAACCAGCAATAGTCTAGGTTGACAGTGACTTTCAGATTGACAAATCCAGTGACCAACTCAATTCTCATCTTATGATCTATCAGCGACATCTGACACATTTATCCGAGCCTTCCTTCTCGAAGCTCTGCCTTGGCTCGCTTATCTCATCTTGGCATCCTCTTGTCACCCTCCTTGGTGGGTTCTTTACCATCTCCCCAACTCTAGATTTTGGCTGCCTGAAGGCTCAGCTCCCAGTTCTGGGTCCACATTGCCTCTCTAGGTGACTTCAGCTGAACCCATGGCTTGCATGCCATGAGACTGCTCCTGAATTAACTTATGCGGACAACATCCACATTTATGCCTCTAGCCTGTACCTCCAGCCTGATAACCCAACTGCCCACCTCAAATTCCAGCTGGAGTTTTACTGGGTACCACGGATGTTACCTGCCCAAAACCAGACTCCTGACTTTTACCCTCAAATCTGCTACTCTATAACTTTCCCCATTCCATATTGTTTTTCTAACTGTTTTGGCAAAAAACCTCAAAGTTCACCTTGTTTCCTTTCTATCCCTCCCATGCCATACCCAGCCTATCAGCAAATCCTGACAGCTCTCTCTCTAAAGTAGATCCAGAATCCCTCCATATCTCACCACCTCCAACACAACTGCACTCGCCCCACATGGGGATCACACAGCGGCCACCTGCGTAGTCTTCCTGACCCCATCGGAACAGATCCCTTGCCCTGGGTCTGCCCCCAGCCCCTTTCAGCCTTGTCTTCTGCCTTCCCCCAGCCCACTGCTGTCCAGCCCCACCTGCCCTTTTGTTCTTCCTGGATGTGCAGCAGATGAGGGCATCCTCAGGCATCTTATATGTTGTTCCCTTTCCCTGGAATCCTGCCTTCCCAGGTTTTGGGATGACTTGCTCCTTCACTTCTTCACATCTCTGCACGAATATCACCTTGTTAGAAAGGCTCCTTCAACCCTTGTATAACATAGGAACCCTCCCTGCTTTATTTTCCTCTAGGACTCACCACCCTCGGCATATGGAATATTTGTTTGTTTGCTTCTTTGTGCCCCCAGCTAGAATGTGAATTTCAAGAGAGTGGGGGCGGGGGCTTCGTTCTGTTCTCAATGTCTGGAAAGGTACTTGGCACACAGATGTGTTCTCCAAGTATGTGCTGAATGAAGGGAAGACTATACAGCCCTCCCAGGGGCTTTCTGCTCCTGCCCAGCCTAGGAGCCCCTCCTCTCCCTCCAAGAGCGGCTCTCAGCTCACAGACCTGGGTCCCGGTTTCCCCAGGTGTGTCTTCCTGCCTGACCAGGGTGCCTTCTTTGTGAACTACGTCATTGCCTCGGCCTTCATCGGCAATGGCATGGAGCTGCTGCGGCTGCCAGGCCTCATCCTCTACACCTTCCGCATGATCATGGCCAAGACGGCTGCCGACCGCAGGAATGTCAAGCAGGTGCCATCCCCTGGGCCCAGGGCTGTGCCTCTGACTCCCTCCCATGTCCCCCTTCACTGACCCGAGGGCCTCTCACCCCCACTACCCCCGCTAATGGGTAGCATTTACCCGACTACCCACTAATGCAGGCACTGGGCTAAGTGCTTCTCAAACCCGGGCCCAGGCAGGCGTGGTCTCCTCCAGCCTCCTCTCTAGCTCACAGGCTGGAGGAGAGAGTTTGGGACTCTGGCATTTGAAACAGTTTGATCACACACATACATACCTACAACTCAAACCAACAGACTCTTCTTCCATGGGTGTCCATTTGCATAAATTCTTAGCCAAACCCCAGATGTCAAAGGCATTTTTGGCTTATGGCATTTATTCCAGGATTCCCTGAACCGGAGGGTGTGGGATTCTCTTTTCTTCTCCTCTGCCATGGCGGGCACTGCGCGAGGAAAGTGGGAGAAGTGCTGCATTCCTTCATTTCATTCTCAGCCCCTTATGAGCCGGGCACTGCTCGTATCCTGATTTCACAAAGGCACGAACTAAGCTGGCCCAGGATCCCCTGCTAGAAGGGCTGGAGTCACGAGGAGTCACTCTACACCTCTTCCCCGACCACCTCTTCTCTCCAGGGGCTCACACGCCTGTTGGGTGGACAAGATTGGAATGAAGGGAGCACTAGCAAACATGCATCACCGTGCCTCAGGAGGGCTGGGTGCGCTGAGTGAAGCAGGGCAGGCTGGCAGGGATGGGAAGGACCTTGGGAGGCGGGGAGCCACGCATCTCCTATTTCCAAAGTCCTCTACCCCGCTCTCCCCTCACCACTTGGAGAGCACAAAAGGGTGTTTGAGGTGGAACAAGTCCATGAGCTCCTCACCACCTCCTTCTCCCAGAACCAGGCCTTCCAGTACGAGTTTGGAGCCATGTATGCGTGGATGCTGTGTGTCTTCACTGTCATCATGGCCTACAGCATCACCTGTCCCATCATTGCGCCATTTGGTGAGTGGCCCTGGAGCCTCTCCCAGGGTACGTGGACGGCTGATTGCACCAAGCCTCTCGGGGACAGCTATCACCAGGTTGTGCCCAGGTTGGAGTTCCCAAAACCACAGCCACAAGAGCCACAAGCTGCCAAAGACCCACGTGACACCAAATTTCACTTATTTCTTTCTTTTTTTGTTTTGAGACAGGGTCTCTTGCTGATGCCCAGGCTGGAGTGGCATGATCTTGGCTCACTGCAACCCCCACCTCCTGGGCTCAAGCCATCCTCCCACCTCAGCCTCCTGAGTAGCTGGGATTACAGGTGCCCACCACCACGCCTGCCTAATTTTTTGTATTTTTAGCAGAGACGGGGTTTCACCATGTTGGCCAGGCTGATCTTGAACTCCTGACCTCAGGCGATCCACCCGCCTCAGCCTCCCAAAGTGCTGGGATTATAGATATGAGCCACTGTGCCTGGCCTCATTCATTTTTAAATGAATTCCTCCCACTGGCCCTCAGCTAGGACCTCTCTCAGTACTTCTGGTCTGAGGTTCTCTGCCCAGTGGCCACATCATTCATGGCTGATTTCTTTAGCAGCAAGTAAAACAGTCACAATCAAAGCTCTCGTGCTGCTTTCACTTCGGCAGATGCCTGCCTCCACAATCGTCTTGGAAAGAGGCTGTTTCACACTTGGATGTCTGGCCTCCGTTCCTCCCCAGCCCTTCCCATGCAGAGCCCCCGTATGGCATGCTCCCACACCTTATCCTACAAGGCAGGTCTTGTTTCTATTCCCCCTTCACAGATAAAGAACTTCATATGTTGTTAGTAAGCAGGAGAACCAGGATTTGAACTCAGGACTGTTTAAAGACCAAGGTTCTGGCCACTGAAATAAAACATCTGGAGCTGGCAGATGAATGAAAGGCTCTAGAAGGAAACAGAAGACCCAAGAGACTGCTGGCAGCCATAGCTGAGGTTTAGGGGGAAAGGTTGTTTTAGTTTTCACTTTATACTCTCTTGCGTAGTTTTAAAAATTTACAGTATTTACACTTTCAAAACAAAATTTATTTTTTAAAAAAGAACCTGGGACCAGGCACGATGGCTCACTCCTGTAATCCCGGCATTTTGGGAGGCCTAGGCAGTGGATCATCTGAGGTCAAGAGTTCGAGAACAACCTGGCCAACATGGTGAAACCCTGTCTCTATTAAAGATACAAAAATTAACTGGGCATGGTGGCAGGCGCCTATAATCCCAGCTACTCGGGAGGCTGAGGCAGGAGAATCACTTGAACCCAGGAGGCAGAGGTTGCAGTGAGCCAAGACTGCACCACTGCACTCCAGCCTGAGCAAAAAGAGCGAGACTCCGACTCAAAAAGAACCTGGCATAATAGAAAAGGCAGCACCCACTTTCTGTTGGTCCCCCATGTGTGCTCTTGTGCCACCCCTGGGGTAAGATCCTTGGGCCTCATTCTCTGTTGACTGATGAGGGCGGGGATCAGCTGGGTGGGAGAAGGCCAGGGGTGTGGGAGCATGCCATACGGGGGCTCAGCATGGGAAGGGCTGGGGAGGAATTGAGGCCAGACATCCAAGTGTGAAACAGCCTCTTTCCAAGATGATTCTGGAATGTTAGTGTTCTGTGGGGACAGGATCACAGACACAGTGACTCCCTTGGTGTGGGGTCCGTCCCACAGACCCTGATCCAGCGACGAATGAAAGACATACACTGACAGATATTGTGCCTGTCAGTGCGGCTAAGGGGTCTGCTGCCTGAGTCTGCACCCGTGGATGATCAAAGGTTGGTCTCAGGACCACATAAGTAAACAAGCTATTTGGGTAAACTCCCCCACATTCCTATGTATCTACGCCCTAAGCTTTTGAGAGAATTCAGCTGCCTTCAGCCAAACTCTTTACTGAAGTTATGCAAACCTCTCGGCCTTCCAAGGTTTGTGTCTATTTCCTATAACTTTATCTTAAATTTTCTCCCACCACCCTGACCGATCCCCTACACCTTGGGGTCACAGAGAAGTGAGGAAGCGGGTAGGAGGGAGAAAGAGAAAAAAAACTAGCAGCCAGAGGTGCAGGGTGCCTCATTTTGTGTTCAAGCAGTACAGCAGCAGCCCCAGTCCTGGCTCCTTGCCAAAACAGCCGCCCCTGAGAGGAAGAGGGCAGAGGCGTGTGTGTGGCCCTGCAAGGTCTCCAGCTCACAGCCCCATCCCCTGCAGGCCTCATCTACATCCTGCTCAAGCACATGGTGGACCGGCACAACCTCTACTTCGTCTACCTCCCAGCCAAGCTGGAGAAGGGGATCCACTTTGCTGCTGTGAACCAGGCCTTGGCAGCCCCCATCCTATGCCTCTTCTGGCTCTACTTCTTTTCCTTCCTGCGCCTGGGTGAGCGGCCCTTCCAACCTGGGGCCAGCCCTTGGCTTCCCATCCCTGTATCCCCACCAGCCAGTCAGATCCCCCATTACTTTCACAGCATCAGCTTGGCATCCAGTCAGAATGTGGTGCCCAGCGTGAGGGCTTGTTAGGTGTCCAATCAGAATGTGATACCCAGAATGGGGGTTGGTTACATGTACAATCAGAATGTGTGCCCAGAGTGAGGACTGTGGTTAGGTGTCCAATCAAAACAGGATACCCAGGGTGAGGGCTGATTGGGTGTGGTGTTGACAGCTGAGCTCCTAAGCTAGCCCGAGTGCAGGTGTAACCCTTGTGAAGGGTTGGTCAATTGTCCCATACTTCCCTGGAGAGAAGACAGTGCCATTATCAGCTGTGCAGGGACTGAACCAGAGGAAATGGGGAAGCTGATCCAGATTGCCCTTTGAGGGTGGTGGTTGGGCCCGGCTCCTTGTATCTCCTGGCATGGAAGAGGTGGGGACATGGAGGAGAGAAAACTGACACTCCTGGGGGAAAAGACATGTCTGCCCTGGTCAGACTAGAGGTGTGGGAGGGTCCATCCTACCTAGCCCAGGGCACTGGAGACTGGAGGGAACGGACCCAGCAAGGAGGCTGGTGAATTGCCATTGACTTGGCATCCCAGTGCCTGAAATCCAACCAGGGATGATGCCAGCCACTCAGTGGGTCCCTCTGTGTGCTCCTGGCTGTGAAGACACCATCCTTGCTGCTGGAGTTGAGGGCTAGGGGTGGGGGTTCGGCCTTACCTTTGTTTTCTGCCTGAGGGAGAAGTCACGGGCAGTTTCCACACCAGGTGTGGCCCCTTCCTCAGCAGGGTGAGGGTAGGTGGCAGCCCCTCCCTGCCCACCCCAAGGCTAGCCACCCTCTGTCCCCAGGTCTGAAGGCTCCTGCCACTCTGTTCACCTTCCTGGTGCTGCTGCTCACCATCCTGGTCTGCCTGGCTCACACCTGCTTTGGATGCTTCAAGCACCTCAGCCCTCTGAACTACAAAGTAAAGGTCCCCGACCCCACTGCCCCGTCAAGCCCTGGGAGGAACAGATGGTGGGACGGGCTCGCTCTCAACGCCTCCCACCCTTGTCTGTATCAACACAGCAGCAGCCTTCTCCAGATTCTGCTTCTCCATGGGAAAGGCGTGGGTGGTTGGGTGCCATGTGTAGCTTCCCTTGCTCCCCTCATCCCTGCACTCCCCCACTCCCATCTTCTCTCGGGCTGCCGGGGAGCTTGGTGCCAGCTGGTACTATTATTCCGGGTGTTAATAGTCTCTGTGTTTGGAGGGTGTTCATTCACAGAGATCAGTTTTGTTTATCATTGAACGTTTCTGCTGTTATCTGCAGACAGAAGAGCCTGCAAGTGACAAAGGAAGTGCGGCAGAGGCCCACATGCCTCCACCGTTCACAGTAAGCTGTCTGTGCCCCTCAGCCTCCGAGCTTGTCACCCTTTTTTGCTTTCGTTGTAACAGTCCCAACCAGATGGGCCCCAGCAAATGTGCTTTGATGATCTCTTGCTAAGATCACATGGCAGGCAGGTTTGTGAATTAATGGCAGAGAAGGAATCCCGGTCCCCCTGGGTGTTTTAACCTGCATATTTGAAACTGTTGAGGAGATAATGAGTCTTGTCTCGGTTCATGGCCATCCCCCTTGGTTTCAGTTCCCTGCTCTGACACCTGGGAGGTGTCCTTCTCTGCATATCTAATGGCTGGTGAGTTTGGGGCTTTAGTGAAGGCACGGTAAGGCGCTAGGGTTTGACAAAGGTTTGTCATCAGCAGTGCACCTGCCTATGCGAGGTCCTCCACTAGGTTCCAAGAGGGTGTCAGACAGACTTCCCTTTGAATTCAAGAAATGAACATTGCACCTGCTTCACAGGAAGACCCCATGGTCTTCCTCTGAAGGCTCCTTGTCTTCCTGGTTCTCCCTGCCTCTAGGGTCCTGCTCCTAGGGTGGGGCTGGTAAGTGAAAACAGAGCCCCAGGGTTCCAGAGCTGTGGCCACCGGCCTTCCTGACAGCCGGGGCCAGGACAGAGCCGACCTCATCTGCAGGGTTCTTTCTGGTGACTGCCTCCCAGGTGTCAGGCTCTCTTATCGGTGTCTGTCCTTGGACAAGTCCCAAAAGAGGGAGGGCCTCAGAAGGACTCATTATCCAGAGATACACCTGTGGCTTTGCTGGCCAGGCAGGGAACATGCAGGACAGGTGGATGATGTCAAGCAGGGTCTCGGGATGGGTGGGGCAGGGCTCTGCACCCGGGGTCAGTGGCTGGAGCCTGGGATTGGGAGGAAATGAGCCTCACACAGATATGCTGAGCATCCCAGGGGTCCCAGGGCAGCGTTCTAAGCCCCCCTACATAGGTAGACTTGTTTCTTCTACAAAGTGAGAAATCCTCCTAGGATCCAGGGCTAGGAAGTTTAGTTTCCTGTGAGAAACTGCTCTCCTGTACTTCCTTCTGTCATCATGAGAACTGTGTAACTGGGCTTTCTCTTTTGCCCTGGCTGCTAGGAAGTTCCACAGGTGGCATATTTTAGGTCCTAATGTCCTAAATTGATGTTGCTATTTCTTCATATGTCCTTTATGGCCACTGTCTGTGTCCTTCTGTTGGGAGGAGAAGGGCAGGAGGGGAGGGATGCAGTGTGGAATCTCGTGCCTGCCCCAAGCCAAGCATGAATCCATTTGCTGACAGCCCTACGTGCCTCGGATTCTGAACGGCTTGGCCTCGGAGAGGACAGCACTGTCTCCGCAGCAGCAGCAGCAGCAGACCTATGGTGCCATCCACAACATCAGCGGGACTATCCCTGGACAGTGTTTGGCACAGAGCTCCATGGGCAGTGTGGCTGCTGCCCCACAGGAGGCCTGAGGCCGGGTGAGCTGCTGGCTGGGTCAGGCTCAGGGGAGCCTGTGGGGTGAGAAAGGTGAAGCAGGGTGAGAAGACAGGTGAAGCAGGCTGACTCCCAAGTTCATGACTTCTTCCCATCTGTTTTAGGTCTCACTGCTCTGAAAAGACACAACCAGAATGGGCTGGGGCTCAGGCCCTTGGCTGAGCGGGAATGTGTTGGGACTGCCCAGCTGAGCCATCAGGTGCCCATCTTTTCTAGTCCCAGCAGTGGTGAGGGGAGCACATGCAGGCCTCACCCCTACCTTGCTCACCCAGTTCCCCCTCCGGCACAAGCTTGCGGCTCTGCAGCTGGGGTGACATCCCCAGTGGTTTGTCGCCAAGACCATGTGGTGGACTTTTCGCCCCCCAAACTGATGAGTCTGGGAGAATATATGGAGAGAGAGATGTAACAAGGGGAAGGCCTCCTCCCTTCTGAGCACACACACAACCGATAACCAAAGAGATTCTGCAGTCCAGGTCTGAGATGAGCTGGCGTCCAGCTCCCCGCTCCATGGCCAGTCCCTCCCCAGCCCGGCAGCCCCTCCAGGCTACACCCAGGAGTGAGCTATGGGGAGCAGGCTGGGAGGCGGCCAGTGCTCCTGCCAGCTGTGCACACACCTCTGTATCCCACTACAGTTCTGTATTTTTGTTTCATGTTGTCAGGGACACTCCATAACAGGCAGGGACAAGGACCACTCATAATGTGCCCACTGGACCACAGTTAAGATCCAGCCTCTCCCACCTCTTCAGGGCTGAGTGCATGAGTCTGCACCTCCAGGCAGGCTCTGTGCAGTACTCACCCTCTGCTCCCTGCAAGGTGTGGGGGTGGGCAGTGCTCAGGGCCTCCTCGGAACCAAAGGACAGCGTGGTCGGCACAGAGGAGGGGATGCCTGGGCTGGGTGCATCACATTGCCCTTGAGCTGTGGCTCTGGCAGGAAGGAGGGGCTGTCCCTCTTCTCCCTCCTGGAGAGTCCAGGGGATGGGATGCAACTTAAGACTTCTGCCTAGGCCGGGCGCGGTGGCTCAGGCCTGTAATCCCAGCACTTTGGGAGGCCGAGACGGGCGGATCACGAGGTCAGGAGATCAAGACCATCCTGGCTAACACGGTGAAACCCCGTCTCTACTAAAAATAGAAAAACTAGCCGGGCGAGGTGGCAGGCGCCTGCAGTCCCAGCTACTCGGGAGGCTGAGGCAGGAGAATGGCGTAAACCCAGGAGGCGGAGCTTGCAGTGAGCTGAGATCTGGCCACTGCACTCCAGTCCGGGCGACAGAGCGAGACTCCGCCTCAAAAAAAAAAAAAAAAAAAAAAAAGACTTCTGCCTGAGAAGCTTCCTCCCTGAGAAGCCTCCTCCCTGCTACCTCCAGGGGGCACCAAACCAAGGCACAAGCCTGTGCAGTAGGGGTGTGGGGGGTGCAGAAGAGCAGGTCCAGGCTCCCTCCAGCCCAACTGGGCCAGGGCCTTGGCACCTCTGCAGGCCCTGCCTGTGCCTGTCCGCTGACCTGGTGGGCCTGGGCTTTCTGACTCAGGGACCCTGTTGATGCTGACTTGCGCCTGCAGTGGCGGCCAATGCTGCCTCTGCTCCAAGCTGCCCCCGTGCTGGGAGGGGTGGGGGCGGTGCCATTGGTCTGGTGCAGCACAGCCCTGGCCAGTGGCCTCATCCCCAATGGGCCTCCTGTGCCTCTGCCAGCAAGGAGGGGCCTGCCAGCTCTGCTTGGACAGGGGGCACCATGTGGGGTCAGGGCATACTTATGTCACTGGGTTCCAGCCACTGTTAGAAGTAAAGTCATTTATCATCAAGGCCATATTGCTTATCACACAGAGTTGGGGATTGGGGAGTGAGTTTGGAGGGGTGAGGGGGTAAGCGTGGGCTCCCAGCATGGGCAGGGGATGGAGGCAAACTCATCCCTCAGAAAAGGGGTATCTTCCCAAAGAAAAGCCTGGAGGGCACTTGTGGAGGGAGGCAGGGGGCGGTGTGGGGTGGTCACTGCTGCTCCAGCACTGACAGGAACTTGCGGATGTCCTGGGCGAGCAGCTCCGGTTCCTCAAAGGCTGCAAAGTGGCCCCCACGAGCCATGTAGGAATAGGAGATGAGCTTCGGGTACTTGAACCTCACCCACTTTTCAGGCGTGTGCATTAGCTCAGAAGGGAAGGCAGAGAAGCCAGTGGGCACGTAGACCTTCATCCTGGAAGCGAAAGAGCCGATGGGGGTGCGGGGAGGCTGTGGCCCTGCGCCTCTCCGTCCTGCACAGCAGGGTGTTCAAGAGCCTGGGGGATGAGATCAGCTGGCCCACCCACAAGGAGCCATAAAGAAAAGGACAAATCCAGGGTCTCAACCACTCCCCTCACTACCCTCTCTTTTCTGAGAGGGCCACCCAGGCAGGGGCACGGGCCAGCCTCTAAATCCCCACCTTTGAGGGTCTCCATATGAGACTTGGAAATCCCAGAACCATCAGTGCCACTCAGACCAGCATCCTGGACTGGGGAGCAGTACTGAGGGCCGCCCAGGAGCCAGGCATGTGGTCCCTCCATGAGGGCTTTCTCCAAACCCCTTGACCTTTAGTGTTCCCATCCAAGGGCCCTGAGGCACCCCTGCAGGCAAGGCTATACTTATCCCACCACTGAGGGCCCTTACTGGAGCTCCAGACTGGCCATCCCCCTGCCTCCAGCCTCAGAGGCCCCTGTTCTCAGTCAGCCAGGCTCACCGCTCATGCTTCTGGGTCATCCAGCCCTGTCCCAGGTTCTCCTTGTAGAAGCGCTGGGAGGAGACGATGGTTGCTGTTGTCCAGTAGAGCATGACGTTGGTCAGCAGGTCATCCAGGGAGAACTTCCTGGGAACGCAGAACACAAAGCCCCACTCTCAGTGCCAGATGCAGTTGTGTGACAAAGGGCAGCTGGACAGTCCTACAAATGCCAGGCCCTGACCATGCGACTTCCCTCCTCAGACCTCATGCAGGGTGTGTGGTATCCTCATATCACAGGCAGGCTCTGCCCAGGGCACCAGACTGGAGTGCATGGATTTAATCAAAATGTCTCTTATCACCCCAAGGTCCTCCCCCACACCCACCTTGACTCGACACATCCATCCCCTCTCTCCTGCCACTGACATCTCCTCCCTCCACTCCACCCCTGCACCATGAAACTGCTCAGGGCATCAGCTACTATGGTGACCACGTACCAGGCAGCATGTTCTAAGCTCCTTACCTTCATTTAATTCATGTTTTCCTCTCAATAGCCTATGGGACATAGGTACTATTATCTCCATTTTACTTATTAAGTGGAGAATCCAAACCTGGGCAACTTGGGTCTAGGATGCACACTCCACAGCCCCCACCCCACCTTCCACTGTCCCCAGAGCAGGCGCTCCCAACCCCACCTTCCTCTCTCAAACCCTGGATCTCTAGCAACAGCAGCACGGAGCAGGGACAGAGATAAAGGGAACAGCCTTTTCAATGTGATTTTGGTGGCAAAATGAAAACGTCAATGAAAACTAGTTCCAGTACACATGCCAACTCCATGAAATGGATTTCTGCAAGTCGGCCAAATGCTTCCATCTCCCTTTCGGCTCTGCCCGCAGCTTGAAAACTACCACCACCACCATTTCCACTTTTGTGTGTTCCGGTTCTTTCTGGAACACAGATCTGATCCTGTCTGCCTCCTGCTCAGGGCTTTGGTGCTCCCTGTAACCCGGGGCCAGAGCTGCAGGAGTGGCCTAGTGGGACAGTCTGGTGGGGCCTCGCGTCTGGTTCAGGTATCCATGTACAAGGAACAGGCCAGACCCCTTGCCAATGTGGTCCTGCAGGAGCTCCATCGACCCCTGGGTCCTGCTGAATGTAGGGCAGGGGAAGCAGATCCCAGAGGAAGGCCCTGCTGAGGCTCTTGGAGGAGGTGAGGACCTGCCTGCAAGAATGAGTTTGCTTGCAATCTGGCCCCAGCGTACCTGCTTCAGTCTCTGGACAAGCCATCCTTTCCAAGCACCCTTTCCTTGCATTTTTTATGGCTTTTCTCTTTGCCTAAATTTCTCTCTGCCTAAATTTCTCTCCTCCATCCAGCAAACTCCTACTCATCCTCCAAGGCCCAAATCAGATACATTCTCCTGATCATTTCCCCTCTCTGCCACTTAGACAAAGAGAATCCTCCTTACACTGAATTCTCACAGTCCTTTGTGCCTTCATTCAACATCTAGGTACTGGGCTCCCACTGTTCACCCGCCACTGTTCTAGGTGATGGGGCTAGAGCATGGCCAAGACAGAGTCCCTACCCCTAACGCGGGATTCAGTCTCATTTTACTCTCTTTCCCATCCCCAGCACTATCTGGTCCTCTGTGTGTCACTGAAGGAATAAAGGGATGGGCCCTGGAAAGGGTGGGTCAGAGCTGACCTTGGTGAAGCCTGAGTCAGGCCACAGAGCTGGGAGTCAGGCATGTAGAGGATACAGCCTTAAAGGCTCTGAGAGATGTAACAGCACCAGACAAGGGGATGAAGAGGGTGAGGAGGTTGGCTGCTGGGACCAGGGTCACGACTGCAGGGGCAAACCAGGGTCTCACCTTTCCAGGCCTCCATCCTCCAGGTATCGGAATTCTGTATTGGTCCAGGTGGAAAACTTCTCTAGAATATAGGCAGCCAGACCCACAGGAGAGTCATTCAGAGCAGAGCCTGGCGTGGAGGGGAGCAAGGGAGAGACTCAGGCCTGGGGACCAGGGAGCTGGAGCTTCACGTGTGACATGTGGCACTGGCCACAGAGGGCGGGGCTGTGGGCAGGAAGCCACGTTCGAGCACAGGTCTGCCCTAACTCCTTATGCTCACACGCTTCGCTTCCTTAACTCTCTGCCTCGGCATCCTCATCTGATAAACAGCTTCCTTCAAACGGAAGGGCCCGTGCCTCTGCATTTGGTGGGGTCCCAGTGAGAAGTGCTGTTTTTAAAAAGGTGGGGTTTTTCAGTCTATGTGTTCTGAGTCATGAAAAATGAGAAGCCACCTAAAAAAGTCTAAAATAAGGGATCAGTTACAAACAAATATTGATATACTCATAAGCCAAAATACTGTACAGTCATTAAAAATGGCTGGGACAGGCTGGGGGCGTTGGCTCATGCCTGTAATCCCAGCACTTTGGGAGGCAGAGGAGGGTGGATCACTTGAGGTAAGGAGTTCAAGACTATCCTGGCTAACATGGTGAAATCCCGTCTCTACTAAAAATACAAAAAAATTAGCCAGGCATGGTGGCAGTGCCTGTAATCCCAGTTACTTGGGAGGCTGAGGCAGAATTGCTTGAACCCGGGAGGCGGAGCGTTGCAGTGAGCCGAGATCG
>NW_012116132.1:632836-642420 GCF_000951035.1 Colobus angolensis palliatus | reverse complement strand
ATCACCTAAGGTCAGGAGTTCGACACCAGCCTGGCCAACATGGTGAAACCCTGTCTCTACTAAAAATACAAAAAAATTACCCGGGCGTGGTGGCAGGCGCCTACAATTCCAGCTACTCGGGATGCTGAGGCAGGAGAATTGCTTGAACCTGGGAGGCGGAGGTTGCAGTGAGCTGAGATTGCGCCATTGCACTCTAGCCTGGGCAACAGAGCAAGACTTAGTCTAAAAAAAAAAAAAAAAATGGCTGTGACAACAGCATAGATGAATCTCACAAACATAATATTGAGCAAAAGAAGCCAGACTCAAGGGTACATACTCTGTGATTCTATTCACAGAAGGAGTTAAACAGGTACAACCAAAACCATCTCAGTCAGAAGTCAGAGCATGGTGCCTGGGAGAGAACCCTGAGGGGCATCTGGAGTGTTGGGGCCGTGTTGGTGATATGGACATACTTGACTTGTAAAAATTAATCACCAAAATGTTCACAAGTTCTTTTGAGGGAGAGGAGATGTGGGGAGGGAGGAGAGGTTATACGAGATTGCCTTTAATGTTTTGTACTTTTTGCATTTTTAATCTTTTTGACAATGAACATGTAATTTATAATCAGAGAAAAATACTGATTTTATAAAGTGCCATTATTATGATTATGAGCTGCCTCGTGTGTGTGCGCATGGGACTGCCACGAAAACTATAAAGAACCTCAAAACGGGCAAGACAATTCCTGGGTGTCTTCTGAACGCGATCTAGAGAGTCACCTAGCAGACCTTACGGACTTACGTGATTCTATAGAGTTCCCATCTTTCCTTGTCATTGAGCTATTTTACAGTTCTGTGAATTGTAGAGAACCGAGGGTAATGCGAATGACTCGTTCATAGAGGCAAATGCATTTTGTCCCATGGCGATTTAATTGATATTACTCTGTGGATGTTGACAAGTTTTGCGTCTGTCAGCAAATTAATTTCAGTGTTATTTGTCTTTGAATTGTTTCTTTTTAAAATTTTACTGGTTCCTTTATAAATTTATCTTTTTGAAAAAGTTTTGTCCTGGACCCTGTTTAACAGGACCCTGGTGGCAGATGTGGTTGCTGGGCCCTCCCTCACTGCCTGGGAACCTCTTCCCCAAGGCCCCAGGGTGCCCTCTCCCCTCTCCCCTGCAGCCCAGAGCTGCCCACCCCCAGGATTCCTCCTACCCCAACCCCTCCATCCCTCTGCTTTTCAGTGTAGGATATAGACTCAGGGGTGGGAGATCAGGGGTGAAAGCCACTATGAATACTGAGTCGGCTAAACAGAGTTGCTAAATTGGCCTGGGAATCTGCTGAGAGTCCATCCTCTTGATTTTATGGGAAAATGCAGTTTAAAGATCTAAAGGGCTGGGAGGTCCTTATAAGAGGCTTTCTCCTGTGGGCAGCATTGGGGTGGGGTGGTGAGGTTCCCCCGCGGGGTCTCGCCACCCCAGTGGAGCCAGCAGTGGGCGAGGCCCCCTGAGCATGCTCACCCACAGTATCAGGCTTGGTGCACTGGATGTGCATGTAGCCGCTCTCCCTCATCAGGCTGTAGAAGACCTTCTCCTTGACGGGGTACAGCAGCTCCACATCCCTCTCAGTGTAGCCAAGAAACCTCCCGAAACGCCGTCCCAGGAGAAGGGTCAGGGTAGAGAAGTTGCTTAAAACCAAAGCCATGTTCAAGTGCAGGCCTTTCACGTGGCTGAGGGCAGAGAGAGGGGCCCAGGTGAGGCTGGGGTGGTGTCAAGGAGAGGGGGAGAGGAGAGATGGCGGAGGAGGAACAGGCCTCAGGGTTGAGGATCGAGCACAGGGCCAGCCTCTTTCAGCACCAGCCCCACTGGGGAGGCCATGGGAGTTGGAGGACGGAGGTTGGGGGAAAAATAGTTTCTGGGGAGTTCTGCTCAGGGCTGTCCCAGAGCTTGGTCCAGCAGAGGTCTAAAGCCTGACATTCGCCTCCTATCATAGGCCTTCTCTGCCTGGGAACCTGGCCCAGAGCCACAACCCTGGGTTATAGACAGGAAAATCCAAGTCAACATGCCTCAGGCACTGCTGAGTGACAGGTCACACTCCCTCCTCTCCCCTGGGGGGACCTTGGCCCACCCTGCACAGAGGTCCATCTCTTAGAGGACACACACGCACAAACACACACACACCACCCCGACAGTGACCTCACCTGGGCACCAGCTGGGCCATATTGGTGCAGATCAGGGCCCCCCAGTCCCCTCCTTGAATGTAGAATTCCTGGAAGCCCAGCCGCAGCATCAGCTTGTAAAAGATCCTGGCGGTGGCCACCGAGTTGAACCCTGGCGGTGATGGGGAAAGGCATGGAGTCACAGGCAGATTGCTCCATGGGCCCTCTGGGTGTTCTATGAAATTTCTCAGGCCCGACTCCTCCCAGATAGAGGTGAAAAAAGCTCACAGAGACAAGAAGGAATCCTGGAGCCCAAACGTAGGGGTGGCATCTCCAGCCCTGGAGGGTGGTGTGTCTGGGGCCAGCCTCTCTGGCCCCTCCTTTCCCAGCTTCCTAGGGCTAACTCCCTGCTCACCCTCCCGGAAGGAGAGCCTGGTGGGAACATCTGGCCCACCCTTGGCAAGGACGGGGCAGTTATGGAGGCTCTAGCAGCCCCATACCCTTCTTGGAGGATGCCTCTGAAAAGCCATAGCCAGGGATGGAAGGGCAGATGACTTCAAAAACGTGCTCATCGCTCAGGCCATGGTTCTTGGGGTCAGTCAGGAGTGGGATGATCTTATAAAACTCGTAGAAAGAGCCAGGCCAGCCGTGCACCATCAGCAAGGGCTTCGGGGTACGGCCTGCGGGCAGCCGGGGGGGCTTCACGTGGATGAAGTGGATGTCCAGCCCTGGGGGAGAGAGCACAGTCAGGGTGGAGGGAGAGAAGACCCTGTGTGGTCAGGCTCTGGCACCCCCCAGAACCTGGATATTGAGTACTGCCAGCCTTAGTGCCCCCGCCCTCCGACAGTAATGGCTGACACTGGTTTCATAGTCACGCTGTGCTGCTCCAGGTGCACAGACGTCCTCACTCAGCCTTTACAACCTCCCTGCAAGGGAGCTACGATTATTGCCTCCCGGTTTCCTTAGAGGTGCCCCCTGATGGCAGGGCCAGGTCTGTACAGGCACTGCTGGGTTTCCAGGGCTCAGGACAGCTCCTGGCTCTCAGTAGGCCTCCATAAATACTTGGTCTATAATTTAAAATCTGGAGGGTAGGGAGAAAGCCCCACATATCCAGCAATATGGGATTAATCAAGTATAGTTTGACAGAATACTGGAGTCCAATTCAGTCATCTAAATGGACAGGGTAGATGTATATTTATTTAACATAGAAAACAGATCAGTAGATATTACTGGGAGGTAAAAGCATATGATCAAGTCATATCCATCGTGTGACCCAGGTTTTGTAAAGTCATCTATGCGTATACTGTAGTTATACCATATATTGGTGAGTTTTTAAAATTTGGGAATGTAAAAAGCAGCTCTCTCCGAGCAGTAGATTCCAGTGCTTTTAATTTCTCTTTGAGTTTTATGTACTTTCCATTTTTTCTACAATGAACAGGTATTAAATGCATAACTGTTTTCATACACAGTGACAAAATGTTACCTTTTTCTAATTACCAAATGACACTTTCTTTAAAGTGGAAGATTTTTGGGCCTGGTATGATGGCTCATGCCTCTAATCCCAGCACTTTGGGAGGCTGAGGTGGGCAGATCACCTAAGGTCAGGAGTTCGACACCAGCCTGGCCAACATGGTGAAACCCTGTCTCTACTAAAAATACAAAAAAATTACCCGGGCGTGGTGGCAGGCGCCTACAATTCCAGCTACTCGGGAGGCTGAGGCAAGAGATTCACTTGCACCTGGGAAGCAGAGGTTGCACTGAGCCGAGATCACACCACCACACTCTAGCCTGGGCAACAGAGCAAGGCTCCATCTCACACTTTTTTTTTTTTTTTTTTTAAGTGCAATGCTGGAAACATCATCATAGCCAAGGGCAGGTGAATGGATCCCGGTCTCCTCTGGACTGACTTGGGGCCTCTGTGTATAAAAAGAAGGCAGCCCCTTCCCAGGCCAGTGCCCTGGACAGCAACTGGGCCCTTACGGCACTCATAGTGAGGGTGGCTGCCATGCCTGGCACCCTCTGCCACCAGGGCTGGTGCAGTCAGCATGGTGTAGCTAATGTTCTGTTCTGTCGTTAATATATTATATAAATAATACATATTTACTGTAGAAAACTCAGAAAACACAGATAAGCCAAAGGGGGAAGACTCACAGGTAATCCCACTCTCAAAAGACAACATGGTGTTGTCTGTCTAAACTTTATTTTGGAACAGCTTTAGATTGCTGAAAAACTGCCAAGAGTCCAGAAAACTCCCATATACCTCAAACCCCCCGGGTTTCCTCCATTATTAATATTTTACGTTAGCATGGAACATTTATTACAATTAACAAACCAGACTGAGATATTATTAACTATAAAGTCCATAGTCTGATTTCCTTAGTGTTTACACTTTTTATTATATGGCGAGAACACTTAATATGGGTCCTACCCTTTTAACAGATTTGTAAATGCCCAACACCGATGGCGCTCTGCTGTACAGCACATCTCTAGGATGTCTTTGGCTGGCAGGACTCAAACTTTACACAGCAACGATCAGCAACACCGTTTCCCCTATTCCCCAACCCCTGACAACCACCCTTCTACTCTCTGCTTCTGTTGAGTTTGACTATTTCAGATTCCTCCTATAGGTGGAATCATGCGGTATTTGTCCTTCTATCCCTGGTTTATTTCACTTAGCATTATTTCCTCAGAGTTTATTCATGTTGTCACACATTGCAGGATTTCCTTTTTTTCTTCTTCTTCTTTTAGAGATGAGGTCTCACTGTGTTGCCCAGGCTGAAGTGCAGTGGCACCATCATGGCTCACTGCAGCCTCAACCTCCCGGGCTCAAGCGATCCTCCCACCTCAGCCTCCCAAGTAGCTGGGACTACAGGTAGGCAACACCATGTCTAGCTCCTTTTTGTTATTTTATTTTTTTGTAGAGATGGGGTCTCACTATGTTGCCCAGGCTGGTCTCAAACTCCTGGGCTCAAGCCATCCTCCCACCTTGGCCTCTCAAAGTGTTGGGATTACTGGTGTGAACCACCACACCCGGCCAGGATTTTCTCCTTTTTAAAATCTGGATTATACTGGTAGGTACACACAACAAAATTTTAGCCAGAGTTCCTTAGTTTTTTCCCCTAATGTCCATTTTCTGTTTCAGGATCCCAACCAGGACCCACACTCCACTGAGCTGTCATGTCTCTTTAGACCCTTCTTGGCTGTGACAGTTCAAACTTTTTAAAAAGATTTAGAGAACATAACTTTTAACAAAAATAGAACTATACATACATTCTATTTTAGAACCTCTTTTTTCTTTTTTTTTTTTTACTTGACAATGTATCCTGGGTGTCCTTCTATGTTGCTAAATTTACTCCTATTCTAAAGTTTATTTTAGTAGGTGATCTTATCTCCCTTGGAACACACTGCATGATGTGAGATTCTTTTTAATTCAAATTCTACCACATTGTCATTTGAGTTTTAAATTAGAGAAAAAATACACATCCACGCTTGCAGATGCACAGGCTCTCCCAGGACGCATGAGTAAAACACAGCTGCCTCTGACCGGCACAGGGGCAAGAGGGAGCTGCTTCTCACTATATTTCCTTCTGTGCTTTTCCGTTTTAAATATTTGAATTTTTTTTTTTTTTTTTGACAAAATCTTGCTCTGTCACCCAGGCCTGGAGTGCACGATTTGGTTCACTGCAACCTCTGCCTCCGAGGTTCACGCCATTCTCCTGCCTCAGCCTCTGGAGTAGCTGGGACTACAGGCACCCGCCACCATGCCCAGCTAATTTTTTGTATTTTTAGTAGAAACGGGGTTTCACCGTGTTAGCCAGGATGGTCTTGATCTCCTGACCTTGTGATCCGCCCGCCTCTGCCTCCCAAAGTGTTGGGATTACAGGCGTGAGCCACAGCGCCCGGCCTTTTTTTTTGTATTTTTTAGTAGAGACAGGGTTTCACCGTGTTAACCAGGATGGTCTCGGTCTCCTGACCTCGTGATCCTCCTGCCCCTTGGCCTCCCAAAGTTCTGGGATGACAGGTGTGAGCCACGGTACCTGGCCTAAATATCTGAATTTTTAAAATTAAGACTTTTTAAAAATAGAGACAGAGTCTCGCTAAGTTGCCCAGGCTGGCCTCAAATTCCTGGCTTTCTCCCGCCTCAGCCTCCCAAAGTGTTGGGATTACAGGCGTGAGCCACCAAGCCTTGTCAAGACAATTTTTTTTTTTTTTTTTTGAGATGGAGTTTTGCTCTTCTTGCCCAGGCTGGGATGCGATGGCACGATCTCAGCTGAGTGCAACCTCCGTCTCCCTGGTTCAAGCAATTTTCCTGCCTCAGCATCCCGAGTAGCTGGGACTACAGGCATGTGCCACCACGCCTGGCTAATTTTCGTATTTTTAGTAGAGACAGGGTTTCACCATGTTGGCCAGGTTGGTCTTGAACTCCAGCCATCACGTGATCTGCCCGTCTTGGCCTTCCAAAGTGCTGAGATTACAGGCGTGAGCCACCACACCCGACAAGACATTTTTTAAAAGCCCATAGCTCATAGTTTGCCTCATGGGTCCGTTTCCCCTTGTGGGAGGAAATACTCTTTCTGACTTTCCCTATAGGTCTGTGGCACCCATAGGATGCTTCATGACAGGGCTGCTGGGTTAGCATCCCAGAGCTGAGGAGGGCTCAGGATGGCAGTGCTGGGCTTGGAGGGGAAGAGGGAAGGGGGTGGGGTATTGGGTGTCAGGGCCAAGGGTAAAGGAAAAAGGGGCAGGCAGGGAGTCTGAAGACCTGGTGCCTCAGGCAGTTCCCTTCTTCCTCGATGTGATGGGGTTGGGCTTATCCAGAGGTCTCTGACACCCTTGTCAGCTCTCAGACTCTGAGGACAGCATCTGGTCTCCTGCGGTGGGAGGCCCAGGATGTGGGATAGATCTGGAAGCTCAGCATAGAATGAGCAGGGAAGTGGTAGGGGCAGGGAGGCTGAACAGTGAGGCCAGTGTGGATGAGGACAAAACACTAGGGTGGGGGTTGGAGGCTGGGTTATGAGCATCCAGGAGTGCAGGGGTAGTGCAGTGACAGAGAGGACCCTGAAGAAGTCCACTGTGAGAGAGAAGAAGGACTTGGACCAACCCCAGCCTGGGGGCCCAGGACAAGATTCAGGGAGATATTGAAGGTTTGCTGGGCCCACAGACCAGAGGCTGCCCACTCAGCACTGTGGGGGAATGGGCAGAGAATGCAGGAATCCAGGCCCCACAAGGACCAAGGCCAAGAACAGGCCTCCAACCCTGGGCAGAGTGCCAGAACCATACATGGGTAAGTCCACGATGAATTCAATGCTGGAAACTGGCTCTTTTGGAGCAGTTGTACCTGAGGGAGGTTTTGCACTGTAAACACCCAATGTCAGCTGGGTGTGGTGGCTCATGTCTGTAATCCCAATATTTTGGGAGGGCAAGGTGGGAGAACTGCTTGAGCCCAGGAGTTTGCGATCAGCCTGGACGACATGGTGAGACCTCGTCTCTATTAACAATGCAAATAATAATAATAATAATAAAATAAAATAAATAGCCTAGCTGGGACACTTGGGAAGCTGAGGTGGGAGGATTGTTTGAACTCAGGAGGTTAAGGCTGCAGTGAACTGATCACACCACTGCACTCGCCTAGGTGACAGAGTGAGATCCTGTCTCTAAAAAAACCCCAGTGTCATGAGGAACTCTGAAAAGGTCCAGTGGGGTAAGGCTGGCAGCCGTCATGAGGGAAAGGGCCCTTTAATGCCTCCTGCCTCTGGGCCTTTGAACATGCTGTTCCCCTTTCTTGGACCACCTTCCCCACACACCTGGCAAAGTCCCACTCATTTCAGCTTAGATGCCACCTCCTTCAGGAAGCCTTCCCTCATATTCAAAGGAAGATCGTGGGGCTCATGAAACTCCCAGAACCTCCTCCCTCATAATGCTGCCACTATGTGCTGTAATTGCCCCGGAAGAACCTATGAGCTGTGAAGGAGGGACCCTCTCCTCCCTATGTGTCCCCAGCCCCAGGAGAATGCCTGGGTACAGCAGGCGCCCTGTTAATTTCTGCTGGATGGACACTGAATAGCTGGGACAACACAGGGATCCAAGTCAAACTCAAGGAAGCCAGGCAATTTTGTGCCAGGGATCCAAACAGGAACCTCTGGTAATTGCATACAGCAGTTTGGCTGGGATTAAGTGGCTTGAACCCTCTTGTTAGGCTAATAATGGAAGATATCAAAATCCTGTAAAGAATACAGCAACACTCAAGAGGAGTCCAAATTTGATCAAAAAAATTATTCCAGAATTTTTTTTTTTTTTTTTAGTGTTGTTGCCTGAGCTCCAGGAAGGGCTGTAGTTCCAGGACACACATCACTGGGACTTAGCTTTTCTCTGACTCAGTCTCCCTCAGGCCTGGCCCACTTGCATCAGGAGAACAAGGATGTTTGCTGCCCAGGCAAGGATGTTTGCTGCCAAGTTAAGGTTTCCATCCATCCTTCCTTTCTCCCTTTTTTTCTGAGATAGGGTCTTGCTCTGTCACCAGGCTGGAGTGCAATGGCATGATCTCAGCTCACTGCAACCTCCGCCTCCCTGGTTCAAGCAATTCTCTTGCCTCAGCCTCCCAAGTAGCTGGGACTACAGGCACATGCCACCACACCCAGCTAATTTTTGTATTTTTAGTAGAGACAGGGTTTCACCATGTTGGCCAGGATGGTCTCCATCTCTTGACCTTGTGATCCACCCGCCTTGGCCTCCCAAAGTGCTGGGATTACGGGCGTGAGCCACCGCGCCTGGCTTGCTTTCTCTTTTTTTTTTCAGATGGAGTCTCGATCTGTCGCCCAGGCTGGAGTACAGTGGCGTGATCTTGGCTCACTGCAACCTCCGCCTCCCGGGTTCACGCCATTCTCCTGCCTCAGCCTCACGAGTAGCTGGGACTACAGGCGCCCGCCACCATGCCTGGCTAATTTGTTTTTATTTTTAGTAGAGACGGGGTTTCACCATGTGAGTCAGGATGGTCTCGATCTCCTGACCTCGTGATCTGCCTGCCTTGGCCTCCCAAAGTGCTGGGATTACAGGCGTGCACCACCACGCCTGGCCGCTCTCTCTTTTTTTAAGAGATGGGGTCTTGATCTGTCACCTAGTGCAGTGATGTCCTCATAGCTCACTGCAGCCTTCGATTCCTGGGCTCAAGTGATCCTCCTGCCTCAGCCTCCTGAGTAGCTGGAACTACAGGTGCATGCCACCACACCCAGTTAACACTGTATAATTTCAATTTCTTTTTTTTAGGAACTTTAGTTTATCTGACTGACCAATATGTCTTTCATATACTTTAAGTAATTCCCAGAATTTTAACAAATTAAAATTTTAGCTGTTCCTTGAAAAGGCCAAATTATCTTAAACATTAAAAATAAGATTCCTGGGCCGGGCGCGGTGGCTCAAGCCTGTAATCCCAGCACTTTGGGAGGCCGAGACGGG
>NW_012116132.1:629444-632031 GCF_000951035.1 Colobus angolensis palliatus | reverse complement strand
AAAAAAAAAAAAAAAAAGATTCATTGTATGGCAACCCACAGAGTGGGAGAAAACATTTGCAAATATCATATAAGTGATTTTATTCAGAATATATAGAGAACTCCTAAACCCTAACAAAAAGCCCAAAAATGGACAGAAGACATGTACAGACATTTCTTCAGAGAAATTACAAAGAATCCAATAAGTACCGCATAAAAAATGCTCAACATCGGTAATCATTAGGAGAATGTAACTCAAAACCACAATGTGATACCATTTCATACCCATTAGGATGACGATTACCGAAAAAAAGAAAGAAAAAAAACATATTGACAAGGATTTGGAGAAATTGGGATTCTGAGGTATTGTTGAATGGGAAAGTAAAATGGTGCAGCTGCTGCAGAACACAGTATGGCGGTTCCTAAGAAAATTAAACACAGAATTACCTGATCCAGCAAGTCCACTTCTGGGTATAGATCCAAAAGACCTGAGAGCAGAGTCTTTTTTTTTTGAGATGGAGCCCAGGCTGGAGTGCAGTGGTGCCACCTGAGCTCACTGCAACCTCTCCTCCCAGGTTCAAGATTCTCGTGCCTCAGCCTCCCGAGTAGCTGGGATTACAGGCGTGAACCATCACACCCAGCTGATTTTTGTATTTTTAGTAGAGACAAGGTTTTACCATGTTGGCCAGGCTGGTCTTGAGCTCCTGACCTCAGGCAATCCACCTGCCTCGACCTCCCAAAGTGCTGGGATTACAGGCATGAGCCACCGCGCCCAGCCCATATTTAATTCTAAATCTTTTTGGGGTTAAAAAAATGCTTTTTCACTAAGGAAACTGTTACTTCATCCCAATGATCCTGGGGTTACCTTCCCAAGAAAATTCTGAAAGATACCTTCCCTTCCTGGTGACATTGTGTGACAACCTGTGATATAGTTGGGATATGAGGCCTAGAGATGCAGACAGATAGGACAGTGTTTCACAGGATCTTGACTGACAGGCTGAGCATCTTTGAACAGTCATGGTATCATGGACTCCAAAACTTCAAGAACGGGTTGAGCTGACCAAGGCCCTGCCCAGGTCTAAATTTTTTTTTTTTTTTTGAGACAGAGTCTTGCTCTGTTGCCCAGGCTGGGGCGCAGTGGCGCAATCTCGGCTCACTGCAACCTCTGCCTCCTGGCTTCAAGCAATTCTCCTTCAGCCTCCAGAGTAGCTGGGATTACAGGTGCCTGCCACCACACCTGGCTAATTTTTGTATTTCCAGTAGAGATGGGGTTTCACCATCTTGGCCAGGCTGGTCTCGAACTCTTGACCTCATGATACACCTGCCTCGTCCTCCCAAAGTGCTGGGATTACAGGTGTGAGCCACCCCACCTGGCCCGGGTCTAAATCTCATCTCCATCCTTCCTCTCAAAGACTGCCACATCATTGGACTGGATGGTGCATTTCTTTGGTTTTTAAATTGCATGTATGTGTTCCTGCCTAGCTCTAAAGATGGACAGATTTGCTGTGACTGCAATATTTTTGCATTTAGTAAGGTTACAACTTATAAGTACATCTCAGTGACCTAAAATTGGGTTCTGAATCTCTCCAACTTTATCTGACTCTAAGTTACATTGTGCAAGAAGGCGTTCTTATGACACACATCCCTCTCTGGCTGGCGTTTTGCAAACATACCTTCAATCTTAGTCTTGAAGTGAGGGTATCTATTGAGAATCTCCACCTGCTTCTTCCAGTCAAATTCATTCCGCCAGTAGGAGATGACTTTCTTCAGGTAGTTGGAGTTGAAGCCATAGTGGAAGCAGCTGTCCTCCAAAGGTGGGGTGAAACGGAACTTATCGATCCTCTGGTGTAAGTCCTGGAGCAAAATGCAGGACCTCAAGTTGAGAGGGACGCGTAGGGCGGGGCACAAGAGCAAAGTTTGTTTCCAGAAAACACAGCAAACCCTGCAGCCACAAGACACTGCACTCTGGTAGTGGCAAGGCAGTTTCCCACATCACTGTCTGCTCCCAAAGCGGATGTGTTCTTCACTTCTTCCCTCTTCACTGTAGACTTCACATTTCTTTTTCTTTTTTTTTGACAGGGTCTCACTCTGTTGCCCAGGCTGGATGCAGTGGCGTGATCTAGGCCCACTGCAACCCCCACCTCCCAGGTTCAAGCGAGTCATGCCTCAGCTCCCAGAGTAGCTGGGATTACAGGTGTGAGCCACCATGTCCAGCTAATTTTTGCATTTTTAGTAGAGATGGAGTGTTGCCATGTTGGCCAGGCTGGTCTTGAACTCCTGGCTTCAAGTGATCTGTCTGCCTTGGCCTCCCAAAACAGTGGGATTACAGGTGTAAGCCACTACGCCCAGCCCATCTTTTACTCTTTAAGTGTATAAACAATACACATCTTTAATTTACCCAGGCTTCCCTATAGCGAGAGTTGGCAAACTTTTTCTGTAAAGGGCCAGATAGTAATATTCTAGGCTTTGCAGGCTGCAGTGACTCCACTCTGTCTTCCTAGTGTGAAGGCAGCCACAGGCAATGCACAGATGAATGGGGGTGGCTTTGTTCCAATAAAACTTTATTTATGGACCGTCATAGCCAATGCACAGATGAATGGGGGTGGCTG
>NW_012116132.1:613477-628329 GCF_000951035.1 Colobus angolensis palliatus | reverse complement strand
TTTTTGTATTTTTAGTAGAGACGGGGTTTCACCATGTTGGCCAGGCTGGTCTTGAACTCCTGACCTCAGGTGATCCACCCACTCCGGCCTTCTAAAGTGTTGGGATTACGGGCGTGAGCCACCACACCCAGCCGATCCTTATTTATTTTTTAGTCTACTTTTCTTTGTGCACGTTCCTTTTCTCATTCACTGGACTGTATGCTGTTGGACGGAAGGGGCTCTCTCTTCTCCCAAGCACTCACTGGGCCTGCACACAGTAGGTGCTCAAAACCCACCTTTTTGGAAGAAAGGATTGGCAGGTCCATGCCAGGCCTGCCTACCGTCCTGTCCCCCACTTGAGCCTTGCTCCTCCCTGAGGTTGCATTCTCAGGTCACCCCACCTGCCCAGTCACCTCCTTCCTGACTCTATCACTGTGCAGAGGAGGGGCAGTGGCTTCAGGGTTAGACCTGACTTCAAATCCTTCCGCTTGTTAGCTAGGCCGCCTTGAACAAGTTGCTTTATGCCTCTGAGCTTCAGCTTCTGCATCTGCAGGATGGGAACAACAGTCCTCACCCCGCGGGATCACCACAGGGATTGAATGTGACCCAGGAATGGCTGACACACAGCCGGTGCCTAACCAGCAGCATCCCTGCCTTCTCAGTGCTTCCTGGGTCTCTGATGGTGGAAACCTGCTCACTTTCTCCCAAAACCTCACTCCCAAGGCTTCAGGCAGGGCATAGAGGAGGTGATGACGGCTGCTTTCTGTGACCTTTGATGCAGGTAACTGAGTCTGCTGGCACCCCATCTCCTGCCTGAGCACTGCTGGGCCTCGGATAGGGAAAAGAGAAGAGACAAAATGGGAGGGCTGGATATCCCTCTCCAAAGCAACCTGCACCTGCCCAGCAGGGGAAAAGCAGACTACTCCCAAGTAGGACGGACCATTCCCAAGCCCCCATCCCCTCCCGCATCTGGCCTAAGACCCAACCCCTGTCTCCGAGACACCACCCTCTCCACTGCCCAGTCCGGCCTGGCCCAAGGTGCCTTACGTGGATCTCCTCATCTGACGTTTCCACCTTGAAAGGGTGGATGCTCTCGTCCTCCCTGCCTGCGGGCCTCGTGCCTGGGCCCCACCACCCATCTTCAAGTGGCAAAGTTTCCTCTTTGTCCCGGGAGATGAACCAGTAGATGGCAAAGCCCAGCACTGAAGTCAGGAGGATTTCTAGCCACATGGCTCCTGCAAAATGGGGGGATGTCATCAGTAACGGAGCCCGCCCAGCCCAGCCCTGACAGCCCAGAGACTCCGATTCTCAGCAGGCTCTTTTCCTGTTGCACTCCAACCCCGTCCCTGATTTTATTTACATTTGACCATATATATATTATGTGTATAATAATATATTACATATTATAACATATAGTACATATAATATATATGTGATATAATATATGTGATATAACATATTATATATGTTTTATTATATATGTTATATTATTATATATGTTATATTATATATTATATTATAGATTATTATATGTAACATATTATATATTATAATATATACACACTATATACCTACTATATATAGTATATGTAATATATATGAGAGATATAGAAAAATGGAAAAACAACAGACAATGAGACAAAATCACCCACAATCCTATTAAGCTTTGAAAATTGTTCATCATCCTGGAAAAACAGGAACCTAGATTGGCTTCTGCACAGTCCTGGGTAGGGGGTTTTGGGAGCTGCATTTCTGAGGCCTAATTTTTTTTTTTTTTTTGAGATGGAGTCTCGCTCTGTCGCCCAGGATGGAGTGCAGTGAGTGGCACAATCTCGGCTCACTGCAACCTCTGCGTCCCGGGTTCAAGCAATTCTCCTGCCTCAGCCTCCCGAGTAGCTGGGACTAGAGGCACATGCCACCACGCCCAGCTAATTTTTGTATTTTTAGTAGAGATGGGGTTTCACCACGTTGGCCAGGATGGTCTCGATCTCTTGACCTTGTAATTCTCCCGCCTTGGCCTCCCAAAGTGCTGGGATTACAGGCATGAGCCACCGTGCCTGGTGGCCTCATGTTTTTTGCATGTCTGAGAAGGCTTCTGTCCATGCCCTCTGGGCTCCCTCCCCCAGGGGAGAGGAGCACCTTTCCTGAGTGGTGGCCCACAGCCCCTGCTCTGTCCCTCTTATAGAGGGGCTCATCCTCAGGGCAGACAGGGGGTAATGGGGAGGCCCAAGTGCTGGGAGAGTAAGTTCAATTTAGGGTTGGGGGACACTGCTAGGAAGCCCAGCCATGGCCACACATCTTAGCTGTGTGTGTAAGAGTTTTACTGAAACATAATTCATATACCATACAATTTGCCCATTTAAAGTGAACACTCCAATGGTTTTGAGTATATGCAGACATGTGCAACCATACCCACAGTCAACTGTAGAACATTTTCATCAGCACAGAGAAACTCCATACCCTTCAGCTGTCGCTCCTCTACTGCCCCCACAACGTTAGGTCCTAAGCAGCCTCTAATCTACTTTCTGTGTCCGTAGAGTTGCCTATTACATTTCACATCAACTCAGTTGTGTTTTAATCCCCATTTGTCTGACTCCTGTGTCTTTTTTGCTCAGAAAGGGAAGAAACCTTAGTCTCGGCAAAGCACTATCAGGCAGATACCAGCCCAGCATTGTTATCTAGCTCCTCATCTTCCTCGTTCCCAGGCAAGTAACCCACAGACTGTTCTTGTTCAGAGTAACCTGCATGAATATGCAGACCGTCCTTATGCCTGAGTCAGAGGAGGTTCTCTGGACGCAGTGCAGTTAGGACCCAGGCGGAGGAGAAAGCATTGAGTTTTGGCAAGGTCCCTGCAGACCACCCCCCGGCAGCACCCCTGACTCTGTCTTGGAAACCCAAGGCAGGAGGTGGTCCTTGCTGGGAAGCCCACCACTTGTATGCTCCATTGGCTGCTACATGTCAGATGTCTGGGACTCTGCTGGGGGGTTGCAGAGGCCCTGGAGTTTGCTCCAGTCAAGAGCTGCCCCTCTAAACCTAGAATTGGGCCACTGGGGGTCGTTCTAAGAAATACTTGTCCACAGCGGTCCAGAGATAGAGCTCCAAACAAATCCACCCAGGGCGATGGCTCTCATCTTATTCCTGCAGTTCTGTAGGAAATCTAATCAGGAAAATCAGCTTGGCACCCCCCCACCTCCCTGTTTCTATTAGTGATCCCAGTGAACTCCCAGCTTCCCACCCTCAGGCCCTAGAGTCATCCGATTCTTCCCCCACAGCCCATCACCAAGTCCTGATGCCATCAGATTCAGCCCCCTGTGTGCCTTGCCCCCTCCCCTGGACCAGAGCCCTTATCACCCCACATGTGATTATTGAGACACCTTTCAAGAGAGGAAACCCACAATCCCATCTCTCATAGTCACCAGCACACTTCTTAGAACCCACTGCAGCCTTCTTCCTGGGAACCATGCCCAGGTGTCCACCCTTGAACTTCCAATACATCTCCCTCTCTGGATTGTGAAACTCTGAAGTGCCTCAAGGTCTCACTGATCGATGTTTACTCAGTCTACCATGTGCCAGGGAGCAGGCCTTCACTATCCCTGCCAGAGACATGTGGGACACTTTGATGCATGTTCCATCTCCAGCCACGCCAGGCCATTGCTTTTTTTTAATTATTATTTTATTTTTATTTTATTTTATTTTTGAGACAGAGTCTCAAAGAGTGCAGTGATGCGATCTCGGCTCACTGCAACTTCTGCCCCTGGGTTCAAGAGATTCTCGTGCTTCAGACTCCTGAGTAGCTGTGATTACAGGTGCATACACCACCTCCTGCTAATTCTTATATTTTTAGTAGAGACAGAGTTTCACCATGTTGGCCAGGCTGGTCTCAAACTCCTGACCTCAAGTGATCTGCCCACCTCGGCTTCCCAAAGTGCTGGGATTACAGGCACGAGCTGCCATGCCTGGTCCTATGGCTTTCATCTTTCAATCCCAAGCAGCAACAGTGCCTGGGCCCCAAAGACCCTATGTCAGCTGATCAGATGGGCAGCTGGGAGCACACTTCCACAATAAAAACAAGGCAGGGAACAGTT
Source organism: Colobus angolensis palliatus (assembly GCF_000951035.1). NCBI lineage: Eukaryota > Metazoa > Chordata > Mammalia > Primates > Cercopithecidae > Colobus > Colobus angolensis. The sequence goes on along the minus strand of NW_012116132.1, from coordinate 624,265 downwards.
GGAAATGAGTTCCTCTTACTTTAAGGAATTCAGAAAAGAAAAAACATGCATCAGCTTCTTTTACTTCCAGAAAGATGTTATGTCTCTGCCAGGAAATCCTGCCCTTTAAGAAGATGGAGAAATGTCAGCTACAAGCTCCTGTGGTATTGAAAGCAGGACTAGGTGTTACGGACTGGGAGACACATGGGAACGTGTGGGAGGCAGCCAAAGGCAGAGAGCAGAGCTTCCCCCAGCAACAGGAGCAGCTGAAGACACTTCACCGGGCAGGCAGATCCCACCACAATAAACCATAGCTTGGGAAGGCAGAGTTGTGCCCGTCCTGGGTACTGCCTTGACCCCCAGTGCCCAGCACTGGTCATTGGCCCAGCACAGCAAGGCGCTCCACTAATATTTGTGCCAACTGCATATGCACTAGAAGCCAGTAAGACACATTTTGCATGATGTTGTCAAGGAGGCTGTGAGCAGAATGAACAATAAAGAGGGATCACCCTCCCTAGTGAACTCTCCTTACCTGTACTTCAGCACAGGGAGGAGCACCGCTGTCGCTTCCCTCTAGGATATAAATGTGCAACTTTCCCCTTTCTGGGCAGAAAGATCCCAATGCCTTCACCTGTCCACCAGGCTCCACGTTCTCACCCTTGATCACTCCTTGGGAAAGACAGCTATGGAGCTCTGCACCTGGCGATGCTCTAGGCGCCTGTGAGAGAGGCAGGGCAGGCTGCAGGCACTGGCCCCAACTCCCCACGGCCTTTTGACGACTGCACAATCCTGCCAACTCAGCCAATCTCATGTGTGCACGGCGTGGTTATCTCCCCTGGACTTTGCACAGCAAACTGAACCACATTGACCTGAGAGATACAGTGCTGAAATGATAAATGCTCGAGTCCCATCTAAAAGAAGGGAATCTGGGACAAGGGGCATTATGATGGCCCCCACCAGCACTACCAGCGGTATCACCCAGGAAAAGGAGAGCAAAGTGACAGATTCAAAGAGAAATTTAAAAACATGATCTCTTGCATTCTAATTAAGATAACAAGAATATTAGTACTGGCTCAAGGATGGTGCCTTACAGCCACTGATCTCAGATTACAAATAGGCTCTACTGCAGTGTGTTACTTTGCCACCTAGTAACAGCCCTTTATTTAATAGCAGGTATTTAATGAACGAAAGAAAGGTGTTCTTGATTAGCCTGGTGTGACAGCAGGTGTTGACTGTGTGTGGATGGGTTTTCAACCCCACTGCCGCCTTGCATTCCCACGTGAACAGTCCTTCTCCTTGCTGCAGGCAGTGTTCACTTTCACCAGTGCAACCCCAAGGAGCCCACCCTGGGAAGGACGGAGGGGGTCACCATGACTCCATACCCCCCATCTGCTTTGTCGGAGAGCTGGCCAGGCCGAGTGGCGCCCTCTTGACTGAGCCTCAAACCTTTGCTTTCCTCTTCAAATAAAGCCGCAGCCCTGGCGAAGGAGCTCGGAGGCCTGATAGCAGCCTGCTGGGCACTTGGCACTTCCTAGACCCTGGTACATGTAATCCATGGTACATGCAAATCCACCCACTAAAGAGCCACAATTCATCAAACTTGACTTTCCTTTTCACTTATTTAAGGCAAGAATCAGAGTAGGCAAGGGCCTTACCCTAAATCACAGTGCAGTTGTGAGGATTAGAATCTGTGACCACAGAACTCACTCCCGGTCTGTCACTGGGCGTGTTGCACCCCACCTCCCCTTCTTGTTCCCTCTCAGCACCTGTTTGCAGCCTCGAGTCTTCAGGCCAGAAGGGACTCCGAGAGCAGAGACCAGCCACCACTGCTTGGGAACCACGGACGTCTCCCAGGCCTGCATAGCTTTTCTCAAAAATATGTAATAATAAGAAACAACACTCTCCCTGTACTGGTGGGTCAGCCAGTCCTGGGAAGGGCTGCAGGGGGTCTTAGAGTCTGACCAATCAGAGTCCAGGCACCCACTCTCTATCTGCCTGACCCTGCCCACACACCTTGCAGCTCGAGGCAGGGAGAAGTGCAGATGCCCACCGCCCAGGCAGGGAGGGTCTAGGGAGTGCCAGGCACCCAGCAGGCTGCCCTCAGGCCTCCGGGCTCCCTCGCCAGGGCTGCGGCTTTATTTGGAGTAAGGGGAAAGCAAAGGTTTGAGGCTCAGTCAAGAGGGCACCATTCTGCCTGGCCAGATCTCCGACAAAGCAGACAGGGCTGTGGAGCCATGGAGGCTCCCTCCGTCCTCCGCAGGGTGGGCTTCTTGGGGTTGGGCTGGTGAAAGCGAACATCCCCCACAGTGACAAGGACTGTTCACGTGGGAACCCGAGGCGGCAGAGGACCTGGGGTGGGCTGGGGAGGGGGTGGCACTAGCTAGATGACAGAGCCTTCCCCTCCCTCTCATGGCCTCCCTCTCTCACTCAGCGGACGAGCACTCAGAGGACGAGCAGGGCTGCATCACCCCTACATCCACCGGGTAGGCCAGTTGGTAAGTCACTGCCACTGGGCATGGAAGCTGGAGAGGAACTCAGCAGCCTCCAGTCCAAACCCCTGCTCCACAGCCAGGGAAAGAGGGGGCCAAGGAGTGACTGAGTCTGGGGAGGCTTGGTGGCCAACTTGGGTGATGCCATTTAAGGAGCCAGCCTGCGTTTCCCGGAGACTCCCCATCCCATGGCTCCCCCCAAAACAGCAACTCTGACGACCTTTGACTTTAGAAATGAAAATATCTTGGAGGTTACAATGAGAGGGCTTTGGCCCAGTGTGGTAGCTCATGACTGTAATCCCAGCACTTTGCCGAGCCAAGGTGGTGAATCACATGTGGTCAGGAATTCAATATCAGCCTGGGCAACATAACAAGACCTTCATCTTAAAAAAAAAAAAAAAAGTAATACAGGGGTTTCTCGCTTGCTTTCCTCTTTGGGTAGTTCAAATCTCGGCTCCACTATTTATTAGTACTAGTTGAGGGGCTCTGGGCAAGTCATGAAACCTCTCTGAGCTCAGTAGCTGCATCTGTAAAATGGGGATAATAATGTTGAACTACTTATTATCAACGTGTGTGTTCCTTCCTCTTCCCCTAAATCCCTAATTACTGTGGAGAATCTCTGCCTTATAACAGACCCCAGAGGAGCCCCGTTCCTGTTATTTAGCTCACACCCCAAGGTCCCGCTGCAGCTGTGTGCACATAAACAGGCTGAATGTAAGGGAGTGCATGGTGACAGGCACTGTGGTCTGGGAGCATCTGCTCTCCTCTCTGTGTGCCTTGGACGTGATTTGGGAGGATGACCAAAAGCACAAGGCTATGTATATCTTCGGGTATCAGCGTTTTGCAAGATATGTTCCTGGGGTAATCTCCACCCCTCTTTTCCATCTGTTCAGAGAAGGTGCATTCTCAGCATCAAGGGGCAGAATTCTTGTGGCTAGACCTTCACCTTTCCAAGGAGAGCTATATTTATCTCTTCCCTGTGGTCAGCTCCTGCTGATGTAGCAAATATTAGAACTTCTTCAAAACATCAAAGTTTAGGAGACGCCATGAAACACTGAGAAGTAAAGCAACACAAAATGAGAGTGCCTGCTTTATTTTGCTAGCACCTGAAATCAAAGCTTCATTGATCTGTCTCAAAAGTTCCAGAGATATATTTTATCTGATTAGAGTTTTTGTTTTGTAATGCATTTTTCCAGAATACTGACAAGTTACTGGGCTGAGTTTGCACGGCAGAGGGTTGGAGGGGAAGCCTTTCAGAATGAAATCATTTTTTTTTCTCGAAGCCAAGGTACTCTTCCCAACAAAATGGTTCGCTTGCCTAGTAAAGAAAATACAATTTTTGTTGCAAACTAGCATGATTTTTTTTTAAAAAAAGTAAGACTGGAAGATAGAGGTCATTTAGCTACAAGATACTGAGCTCAGAGGGGAACGTGATGAACAATTGGCTCCTACTGTAAGAAATGGGATTGCATATATTTTAATTCCAATTCTACACTGAAGTCAAATATTGGGCGCGCATTTGTGAAACTTGGAAGAAAATCCCAATAAGTTCAAGGTGAAGAAGTTAGATGAGCAGTCAATGGTCTTTACCCTTCAAAGATGTACTAAATGAAACTGTTAGAAAGCAACAAATGATACAAGTAGAGTAACTTGTTAGTTTACTTGTGTTTATCTTTCTGGGTCTGACATATAAAGGACAATTTTAAATACAGGAGAGCAAATAAAGTAGGTGCTTTGTTTTTTGGCAGAGTTAAAATGTAAATCACCTGTAATCCCAGCACTTTGGGAGGCCAACGCAGGCAGATCACTTGAGCCCAGGAGTTTGAGAACAGCCTGGGCAACATGGCAAAACCCTGTCTCTACAAATAATAAAAGAAAATTAGCCTGGCATGGTGGTGCGTGCCTGTGGTACCAGCTGCTCGGGAGGCTGAAGTGGGAGGATTGCTTGAGCCCAGGTGGTTGAGGTGCAGTGAGCTATGATCACTGCACTCCAGCCTGGGAGACAGAGCAAGAACCTGTCTCAAAACAAACAAACAAACAACAAAAAGAACCAAAAAACAAAAAACAGGCTGGGGGTGGTGGCTCACGCCTGTCATCCCAGCATTTTGGGAGGCCAAGGTGGGTGGATCACTTGAGGTCCGGAGTTCGTGACCAGCCTGGCCAACATGGTGAAACCCTGTCTCTACTAAAAACACACAAATTAGCTGGGTGTGGTGGTATGCGCTTGTAGTCCCAGCTACTGGGGAGGCTGAGGCAGGAGAATCGCTTGAACCTGGGTAGCGGAGGTTGCAGTGAGCTGAGATTGCCCCACTGCACTCCAGCCTGGGCAACAGAGCAAGACTCTGTCTCAAAAAAAAAAAAAAAAAAAGGTAGATCAGTTTAATAATTTAATGGAACTTAATATTTCTGTTATACTGGGGTAAAAATAAAAGTTTGCTTTTTAAAAATTTTCTTAAGTGATAGCACTAAGTCAAGTTTTAAAACATACAATTCATTTTAAGATTGATACTTAAAGTTCAAATGAACTTTTTCTGTTATTTGAATGTGGTTCTTAAAGTGCCAAGAAGTTATTTGTTTTTTAAAGTAAATAAGAGATTTGGATTGGTGCCTTGGAAAAGCAAGTAGAAACATGCTTTTGGACCAGAGGTTGGTTCAGCAACACTGAGTAGAACTACAGGCTGGGTACTGTGTAGACACCGGGACTAACACACAACCCTGTAACTGTAGGAGCTCACACTTTAGCAGGGCAGACAAACGGATAACAGATAAACACCCTTCCAGTTAGACACATACTACATGCACACAGATGGAAGAGAAGTGTGCACAAGCAGAAGTGGTTAAGTTTTGCCACAAAGGTTTCACAGAGAAGGGGTCATTGAGCAGGGTTTTTAAGTATGAATAGGAGTTTACCAGGTGAAAAATAATGGTGGAATGGGGATAATCCAGGCAGAGAGAAGAGCATGTGGGATGCAATGGGATGGAAGTGAGGAAGCGCATGGCGTGAATGAAATAACACAAGAGTCTCATAGGGTGTTTTCTGGTAAGAGTTGATGATTCTACACTTCAGAGTGTAGTTATCTCATTTATTACTATACTATCTCTTTTATAAATTGCTATTTCATCATGAGCTGACCAGGAGTTTTAACTTAGAAATTGTGTTTACAATTCAGATTACCCTTCTGTAAATTACATGCTGAAAAGAGTGAGCTAAGAAAACAGGCGGGGCGCAGTGGCTCAAGCCTGTAATCCCAGCACTTTGGGAAGCCGAGACAGGCGGATCATGAGGTCAGGAGATCGAGACCATCCTGGCTAACACGGTGAAACCCTGTCTCTACTAAAAAATACAAAAAAAAAAAAAACTAGCCGGGCGAGGTGGCGGGCGCCTGTAGTCCCAGCTACTCCGGAGGCTGAGGCAGGAGAATAGCATGAACCCGGGAGGCGGAGCTTGCAGTGAGCTGAGATCCGGCCACTGCACTCCAGCCTGGGCAACAGAGCAAGACTCCGTCTCAAAAAAAAAAAAAAGAAAACATACTTGGGGATGGGCGCAGGGGCTCACGCCTGTAATTCCAGCACTTTGGAGGCCAAGGTGGGCAAATCACCTGAGGTCAGGAGTTCAAGACCAGCCTGGCCAACATGGTGAAACTCCGTCTTTACTGAATATACAAAAATTAGCCAGGCGTGGTGGTACATGCCTGTAATCCCAGCTACTCAGGAGGCTGAGGCAGGGAGAATTGCTTGAACTTGGGAGGCGGAGGATGCAGTGAGTTAAGATCATGCCACTGCACTCCAGCCTGAGGAACAGAGCAAGACTCCATCTCGAAAAAAGAAATAATATACTTGGGAATGTGAGGATTATGTGGTTGAGTGAAGAAAGGTGGCCCGGACAGGAGATTACTCAGAACTCAACGGTTCACCGCAGCTGTCCTTGATGAGCTGGTGGCTGTGGCAAACATGCCACCAGATTGGGATGTTGTGGCAGACTGCCAGCAATGTTCTCTCCTTCTTCCTTAGCAAAGGAATTTTAATTTTAGTTGGAGAAGACCAGCCAAACACTTTACATTTCTTGGCCCCCTCACAGCTAAGTATGACAGAGTGATTAAGTACAGACAAAGAGCTATAAATGTATTTGAGCAGAACCACCTGTGGCCCAGATAGTACCTTGTGTCAAAATTTTCTCCAGTGCATCTGAAATCACACTGTGATCCTGTTCCCCTAAACTTTGTCTTCTCTTGGCGTTCCCTCCTGCAGTAACTGACACTACTCCCCTTGCTACTGCCAAGCCAAAAACCTAGGCAATGTCCTTGAAACCCCTCTCCTTCACTCCGCCACAGATATCAGCAAGTTCTGGCAGCTGAACTTCCAAAGTACATCTCAAATCCATCTCCAACCCAGTCCAGGTTCCTGTGGCTCTCCCCTGGACTGCTGCCCCTGCCCAGTCCACTCACATCTGCTCTACCCCTTCCAACACAATGGCCACTCTGCAGCCACAGCAATCTTTTTAAAACAATTTTTTTTTTTTTTGAGACGGAGTCTCTCCCTGTGGCCAGGCTAGAGTGCAGTGGTGCGATCTCGGCTCACTGCAATCTCCACCCTGGTTCAAGTGATTCTCCTGCCTCAACCTCCTGAGTAGCTGGGACTACAGGCGTGTGCCACCATGCCCAGATAATTTTTGTATTTTTAGTAGAGATGGGGTTTCACCATGTTGGCCAGGATGGTCTCAATCTCCTGACCTTGTGATCCACCCGCCTCGGCCTCCCAAAGTGCTGGGATTATAGGCATGAGCCACCGCACAAACCCTTTTTTTTTTTTTTTTTAAAGGAGACAGGTTCTCACTATATTGCCCGGGTTGGTCTTGAACTCCTCCTGCTTTAGCCTCCCAAATAGCTGGATTACAGGCATGAGCCAGGCCAGAGTGATCTTTTGGAAATGCAAATCTGATCATGTATATCCCACCCCCTGCCAAGCCCTTAAAGAGCTTCCCCTTGTCCCTGGGTTAATGTGGCCTTCAAGGCCTGGGTGATCTGACCACTGACCTCTCCCGTAGCCCCTCAGAGTACTACTGGTATCAATAGTATGGAGAAATAGTTTACTTGAAAGCTAAGTGAGAGTTTTAGGGCTGGGCTCTCACACTGCTCCCCTGATCTTTCAGTTTTATGCTCACCATGCTCTGTCCTACTGTGGGGCTTTAGGAAGGCAAATCCCTCTGTCTAAAAGCTATTCCCTGCCCTTCCCACCTCCCTAACTTCTACCCACCTTTCAGATTTCAGACTGACTGTCCCTCTTCTGGGTAGCCTCTCCTGACCTATCCCAGCAAGGCACATCTCTCAGTCCTAGCCTTCGTCATGCTCACAGTTGTTAGGGTGATTATGTGACTGACAGCTGGACAGAAGCTCCTGTAGGCCACGGACCATGTCTGCTTTGGCTCCCATCTGGACTCCCAGTGCCTGGCATTCTAGTAGATGCTTAATTATTTGTTGAATGAATGAATGAATTTAAAAATTCTTTGAATGAGAACATAGAAAATTAATCAGAACTTTTGAACAAGAAGAGCTGGATTCCCCTTGAGGAATAATAAATATAACCTGCTTAGCCTAGTTGGTAGAGACAGACCATAAAATGCAGGAAGAGGGCTGAACAGGTGGCATGAGGCACTATGGAGAAAGCCCCCTGACCCCAAAGAAGACTGGAGAACCAGTATCCTAGGTGCACTACAAATATCAGGGTTTTGGGTCTAAAAAGATGGGGTCAGACTCAGATCTGGCCGCACAAAGTAAAGGGGCAGGTCTACTGCCTGTCCAAAGGCTCCCCTCCCCCAGCCCAGGCAAGCAGTCAGAACCTCACTGTCAGAAAGTGCTCCCTGAATCGCAGTAAAGTGCTAGCTGGCCATGACTCAGCACTTGCCATGTTCCCGGCCTTGGCTAAGTGCACTGCAGGTCAGAATGCCCAAGTGTTTTTCCAGAACAAAGGCCATGAGGTAGACCCAGGCCTGCGACAGTTGGGCAAGCCTGGCTCTGACTGCGTGTTTCCCTAATAGTGACTGAGACTCGCAGCAGCGTGAAAACCCAGTGCTTCTCCTGGGGGAAGTCTGCCACTTTGGGGAGGAAAGCGTGGGGGCAGAGAGGGTAAAGGAAAAACTATGGCCTGACCTGCCCCTCAGATGCCAGGCCAGAGAGGTAGACGGGCTTGGAGGGTCTGCTGCTTCTGCAGGCCTGATCCCAAACCAGCCCCCATCCTGCCCTCCCCAGCACCCCAGCCTCACCATTCCTCCCTGGGGCAAGATAAAGGGAACATCCAGTGGAAAGGGAAAAACAGACGGCTTCCCTCCCATTTCTGGCCTGCCTGCCAAGCGAACACAGGATGGGAGCCTGGGAGCGTTCCTGCTATGAACTCCCTGTCAGCAGCTGCCCAAGCCTCGGGGCTCCCAGGGGCTTCCCAAAAGCCATCCTGAAGCTCCCAGCCTCACTCCCTTGGCTGGCCCAAGAGTGATGGAGGCAAACCCTGGGGGCAACTCCCAGATTCTCCACCCTCAGCCATTGTCCCTGAACCCCAGGGACCCTCAGAGACTCAGGATGGAAGAGGCCAGATGCAGGCCAGTTGGGCTTGTGCACCAGGCCAATGGCCGTGTTTATCTCTGTGCAAGAGGTGGAGCCAAGCCCTGGGAAAACAGCTTACAGCCAGAAACCAAGGGAAAGGAAAAATGTAGTTTACAAACAGGGGGAAAAAGAAAGTGGGGGGAGAGTAAAAGAGCAGTAAAAAGTGTCGGGAGACAGCCTTCTTGGGGGCAGGAGTGCCGTTTTGGGGCTCGAGGGACGGGCACATCACCCTCTGTGTGGAAGGGAATTCCCTCCACCTCGATGCTATCCACACATCTGGAGAGATAGAAAGAAAACAATTTGGGATTGGCACTGGGATGCCAATGTGATTGAGGGAGCCCCGAGCCAGCCCGCGGGCAGTTAGGCCCTCACTGCCTGCTTTGCTGCCTGGCCCTGCTGCCTGCCAGCCATGTAGCCTCAGGTCAGTGGCTCCACTTCTCCAGGCCTCCGTGGCCCCATCTGACGTGGAGGGTCTGGAGAGGGGAAGGGGAAGGCCACGCAGGTGGGCTGGCCAGATCCTGTGCACCTTCAGAGAGGAGATGGCTACTTCCATACTCTTTAAAGGCCACACAAGCTTTAAGTTACAGAACTCAAGAAGACCAAGAGACGCCGCACATGCTGCAGGCCTCGTGAGCTCTTGGCCTGGAGTTTCATTTGAGGTCCCATTCCATCTCACATTCTGCCAATTAAAATTAGAGCTGTTGAGTTTTTCCACTGGTTCTAAATCAGCAGAGAAAAAGTCCAAGCAGAATCCAGTTCACCACCTAAAAGGAAAAAGCATTGCCCTCCATGGAATTTCAGTCCTTGACATTCTCTTTTTTTTATCTTTTAAAATTAAAAAAAAAAAATTGGAATAACTTTTTTTTTTTTTTTTAAATTTTAAAGACAGAGCCTTGCTTTATTGCCCAGGCTGGAGTGCAATGGCTCAATCTCAGCTCACTGCAGCCTCCACCTCCCAGGTTCAAGTAATTCTCATGCCTCAGCCTCCTGAGTAGCTGGGATTACAGGCACCCGCCACCACCATGCCTGGCTGATTTTTGTATTTTTAGTAGAGAAGGGGTTTCACCATGTTGGCCAGGCTGGTCTTGAACACCTGTTCTCAAGCGATCCGCCTGCCTTAGCCTCCCAAGGTGCCCGGATTATAGGCGTGAGCCACTGTGCCAGGCCAGTCCTTGGCATTCTCTATTTGAGTGGAGAGAGGCTCCTATTCCAGGGGATAATAGGAGTAGATCATATAACACACTTACCGGATTTCTCTCCCACCATTAACCACACTCTGCACCTCCCCCTTCTCCCCATCGTGGCTTTTCCTCAACAATGTGCTCCATGATCTGGAAGCTTCCTCGCAGTGTGTAACAGGAGAACACTGAAAGCCGGGCCTCATGGAGGAACCTGAGCCTGCCGTCTCATCTAGCAGAGCAGCAAGAGGACTAGGGGTGCTTCCTGTAGGGCAGCCCAAGGACCAGGGTCCGAGTTCTGGGTTTTGTCATGGTGGGGGTTAGTTTGCTTGTGGCAATGCTTAGGTTGCAAAAAGGAGTTTAAAAGTCCCAAAAGGCTAAAAATATTTACGGTGTTCAATCATAAGTGCTGAAGGCAACTCTGAAATTAAGATGTTCCATCTTAACCAGGTGCCATGGCTCATGCCTGTAATCCCAGTACTTTGGGAGGTTGAGGCAGGTGGATTGCTTGAGTCCAGGAGTTCAAGACCAGCCTGGGCAACATAGTGA
>NW_012116132.1:592492-612872 GCF_000951035.1 Colobus angolensis palliatus | reverse complement strand
CCCGGCTAATTTTTTTTGTATTTTAGTAGAGACGGGGTTTCACCGTGTTAGCCAGGATGGTCTCAATCTCCTGACCTTGTGATCCGCCCGTCTCTGCCTCCCAAAGTGCTGGGATTACAGCCGTGAGCCACCACGCCCAGCCGACCTGGTGGCTATGTTTGCTGGGCCCACTGCTATTTCCCCACAGGGACAACTTGGCAGCAAGAAGGTCCTGCCACAACCAGAAAAACTGGAACGTGAGACAGTATATTCATTTGCCCCAAAGAGCTGGTAAGAGAGTCAGGCTTCTCATATCTTATCACTGCAGGATATACTCATACCTGGAAAGATGGCCTTGGGGCTTGGCACTGGGACCAACGTATTTCTCTTAGTTTCCCAAAGTCTCTCCAAAATTGGCCAAGTCTCTCCAGTTCTAGCAGAAAGAGGGATACAAATTTGTAGGACCGGAAAGTCACCCCTCAATGCAGCCAGTGTCTCTCATTCCACAGGGAAAGTACATTCCCAGGCTGAGTTGCCAGAGGACAAGCTGAGGTGGTGGCCTTTCGTGAGGGCTGGAAGGCCAATGGCTGCCTGCTCCTGGCCTCTCACAGCACGGCTCTCTGACCCTTCATGGAGGCACTGGGACCTCTTGCTTGAGGTCACCAGCCTCCCACAGCCTTCAAGAGTCCCAGTCCGGGCTGCTCTTGGACTAAAGCCAGCCAGGCAGGCCCATGGCAGAGACGCTCAGAAGCTCAGAACATGACCTAGACTTTAGGATGTGTCTGGGCACCCACAGCTGCTCTGAGGAAGGCTAGAGAAGCCCTGAGCTGTGACACTTGGGTGGAAAGACTCTTTAAACACACCAACTCCCATACTACAACCATCCTAAGAGGTAGTTTTTCTTTTTAAAAATTATTTAAGACAGGGTCTCACTATGTTGCCCAGGGTGGTCTTGAACTCCTGGGCTCAAGATATCCTCCTGCCTCAGCTTCCCAAAGTGCTGGGATTACAGGTGTGCTCCACCACTCCCAGCTAATTTATTCTTTATAGAGATGAGGTCTTACTTTGTTGCCCAGGCTGGTCTCAAAACTCCTGGGCTCAATTGACCCACTCCCTCAGCTTCCCAAAATGCTGGAATTACAGGTGTGTGCCATCTTGCCCAGCCAGTTTTTCTATTTTAAAGATAATTAAAAATGAAGCTCAGATATGTGTAGTTAATCCAGCTCTGAAGTACCAACAAGACATTCAAATTCAGTCAGTCTATTCATCAAACTTCCCAAATGCTAAAGGAAGCAAAAACTCCTGCTCCTGACCTAGGAACAAGACCTGTGATCCTAATTTGTGGAGTAGCTGGAGAATTTTCCAGAAGTCTCTTCAACTCCTCAGAGAAAAGAACACTTTCCCCTCCTACGCAAGCTTGCTCAGTTAAGCCTTGGAGAGCCTAATGGGTGTGGCTGTGCAGGGGGCTGGACCATGCACTAAACCACACCCACCCACCCACCAGGCAACAGCAGGGCCAGTGGGCATGAGGACTCCATGCCAGGTCTCTGAACCCATCTCCTGGAATGCCGTAGGTCAGGCTGTGACAGTCAAATGGCTGCTTTCTGCTGAGAAAGGATGAACTATGACTTCCCCTGGGAAAGTAAATAAACCTTGACAGTAGGGGAGGCTGCTCAGTGTGAGCTTGGTTTGCACAATCCCAGTTATATAATAGAGGATTGGATTGCACAGTTTTCTCCTTGGAAAGGAGAGGAAGCTCTTCCTGGAGCCCCCACCAGCTCCTCCCTCCTCAGGAAAGGGGTGTGGCTGGATCCTTGGCAACGCTTTGGTCCCCTAAGGGAGGAACTGCTGAGGTGCCTTCTCCCTCCTGCAACCCCCATCTTATCCCACAGCCCCTTGGAGACTGCTCCTAAGCCACTAGGTCTGGGTCAAGAACCAGTCACAGGCAGCCCAGGGGGCCAGGCGGGCTGGGCAGTGACCCTCCTGCCTTGACTCAGGGCCCTTGAACTCTTAAGATTTTGCCTCCCCTACCCTGTGGCCAGGGCCTTCACTCTACTTGAAGTGTCTTCACTGGACCCAGCAGAGGCTACAGGGCCCACTGAGTCCCATCTAAACTTACTGTTTTCCTCCTACACATTCCTTTCCTGAAATCCCTTTGGACTTAGCCACAGAATCATCACATAGCAGAGCTGCAAGAAGCCTTGTAGATCGCTGAGCCTAACCTCATTTTACAGATGAGGTCCAGAGACGGGACACATTAATGGCAGAGCTGGGACATGAGCCAAGTCTCTTTTCCAGCCCAATCCTTTTCCCACATCACTGTATTGCCTCTCAAAGGAATGAATTGCTATTGATGGGATTTATGGCCCTAGCAGAGGTGTGTTTTGAGTATGAGATCCTAGAGGTCCCTCAAATCACTATCTGTCTACTCCATCTGTGCCCACTCTGGCCCTGAGTGGGTGGGCTTCAAGCTACTTCTTCAGCAAGGGTGACCAGCTCATGCTTGGCCCTCCCTTATTTGGTATACCCAGCTGTGATCCGTGTGGTTGAATCTCTTGGCCTAAGAACTGAGAAATGGATCTCAGTAGCCCCTGCCTTCACATGTCTGGGCCTGGTCCAAGATACCAGAAGGGGAATCAAGGTGCCAGGTGAGCAATCACCAAGCCTGGGTATGCTGGCTCTCAGGTCGACAGGAGGGGCACTGTGCATTGGTGACCCTGGGCTCCCTGAAAATGCCAGTTAAGACATCAGGCAGGAACCAGGGCACCCCAGGAGGAGCCTGAACAGAGTCATTCCACCTCCTGCAGTGGTCACGATGCCCTTTCTGCAAAGGTCCCTCTGCCCACAGAGCCCTCATTCAGGGCTTCCTGAAGATGTTTCCAGCTGCGTAAGTCCGTGCCAGCTAGTGTGCTTCAGGCACAGCTGAGAGGCAGGAGGCATCACGCAGAGAGCTTGTGGCTTGTCACAGATGGTGCTGAGGTTCACCCTGGCTGCCTTGCTGAGCAGTTGTTTTCTGTGGAAGGTTCTTCCTTTCCTGGAATTGGGAAGAAGGCCGCATAAAGCTCAAGACTCTCCTCGCCTACAGACTGAGCTAGTTCAGTTTATCCAGTAGGTCACTCACCAGCTTGATCCACACTCTGCAACACAAACATAAGGCCATCCAAGCTGGGCACACTCCTGCCCCCAGCCTTTGCACCCGCACCCCAGGAAGCAGCTTGGCTGCTCCCTAACTCTTCAGGTCTATGCCAATGCCACCCTTCAGTGAGGCCTTTCCTTTCCACCTGGCACTCCTCTCCCCTCTTTAAAGTTTTATTTCTCTCCATAGCACGCTTCATCTTCTAACATACTTGTTAGTTTACAAATGTATTTCATTATCCCTCTGCCCCTAGAACTGCAAATCCCAAGAGGGTATGCTCCCCGCTGTGCCCCAGTTCCACAGTGAGCAGTTCCTAAGTACAGCCCACGCTTCCTCAGGGAATACACGGGCCTCCTAGGTGTGGAAATTTGGGAAAGAAAAACTGCTTGCAGAACACTCCCAGAGTTTTTACTGCTAAGTCAGAGCAAGTGGGGCCAGTGAAAGACCCCCTAATATCCCCCAAACCCAGCTCCCTGAAGGAGGCAACCATTACACCAGAAAACAATGTTACTTTCTGGAGAATTGTGGCTTCCTGAAAATATTTATTTTAAATTATGCTGGATGCAGAGGAGGCTGCACAATGGTACTGAAACAGGCACCAATCCCAAGGTCCTCAACAATTTTCCACCAACAGCTCATCAATCCCAGCAAAGGGCTGTCCTGGAAGCTGGCCTGCTAAGTGCATGGGTCCCCCTTACCTCCCACCTCCAGCCACAAGCTGAGCCCTCACAGAGCTTCCAGGACAGCGAGTGTTGCCTGTGGGGGCGGATCCAGGCTTTGTGGAACTTGAAGTTTAAACAATAGGAGGTGGGGAAGGGAGGGGGCATTCAACTTTAAGAGAAAAAGGTCGAAATTAGGATTACAACATTGCTAGGCACCCCTCCTCCAAGGTCTCGGGAGCCGCCAGGGCAAGGAAGGAGCCAGAAGCTCCGAGAAAACGACACCTGCCAGGGAGGGAGGCAGGCAGCGACTCGGTCTCCGCGGCGCTTTTGCTCAGGTTGACCACATTCCCTGGCTTCGACTACAGGGTGAACTCCCGGGCAAGTTTCCTGTTCTGCAAGCGGAGAGGGCTGGCCTTCGATCCCGAGACCAGAGCGAGGGGGTGCGGGGCGGCGGCTACAGCGGCAGACGGAGATGAAAGCGCATTTCAACTAAAAGGTGTAATCAGTGTTCGGACTTGGGTGACAAATAAGTGCATTTCACCGCGGAGCGAGCCACGACCTTGGAAGCAGAGCTCGCCCAGGCCAGGGGACGCGGTGCGCTCCCGGAGTCGCGAGCCCCCAGCCCTGCGGCGTCTGCCCGCCGTCTGGGACGTGGAATTCCCTGCGAGAGGTCCGCGGTCGCCTGCAGGCTCCTTCTCCCGGGGAGGCGGCACGCACGGTCTCTTGGCCGGGGCAGGAGCTGGGGGCGGACCGCCTACAAGTCCCTCTGCACCCCTGCAGACCGACCGCAGCCCCGACCCCTCGACGCCCCAGCCCCTCGGCGCCCCGGCACGCAGCCCACCCCGGCGACCCAGCCCGCGCAGAGCCCGAACCGCGTCTGCGCGGCCCCAGGCGCTTACGGTCTCGGCTCGCAGGCTCCGGCGGCGGCGGTCTCTCCAACTCCCCGGCTCCCCTCGGCTAGTCTCCAGCCGCCCCGGCGCAGTCTCCGCCCAAGCCCGGCCTCCAAGCGGGGCGTTCCCCGGCCCGGAGGACCCGGGTTCCGCACTTCCTCGCCCGTTACCTGAGCGATCCGGGAAAGTCTCTACACCTCCCCAGGGCTCCACCTCTGCCGGGTATAAAACAGGCTACTCAAAGGGCGGTCCGTGGCCCCGATGACAGAAATGGAGAGAAGCGTTTAGCAGCTTGTACAGCAGTTTGATCCCGTAACTTTGTCAGTTGAATCTAAAAACAAAAATCCAAACTTGCATGATGTACATCTTTATTTTATTATTTTTAAAACTTTTTTGGAGACAGGGTCTCACTCTATCACCCAGGCTGGAGTGCAGTGGTGCGATCTCGGCTCACTGCAGCCTCAAGCGATCCTCCCACTTCAGCCTCCAGAATACTGGGACTACAGGCTGCACCACCACACCTGGCTAAGTTTTAAATTTTTGTAGATACAGAGGTCTCACTTTGTTGCCCAGGCTGATCTTGAACTTTTGGGCTCAAGCGATGCACCTGCCTCCACCTCCCAAAGTGTTGAGATTATGGGCATGAGCCACTGCACCTGTCGGTGTATGTCTTTTTAATTTCATCTTTCTAGCAATTCATTTTTAGTATATTTAACAAACATATTGGTCCGTGACACAGTGGGAAATTTAAAAACAAATTAGTGTCTTTAAACAGAGAATGTGAGAAGCAATGGTCTGAAGCACTCTTGGGGGTCTTCATGGTGAGGACCAGTATACGATGCTGAGTTCAATGCCAGGGGAGCAACCTCTTAGTGAATCCCCTCCTGCTTTGGAGGAAGCTCAGGGCCCAGGCAGGTGGTTGCTGGGGCTCTTTTGACTTCTGTGAGAGCGCTGATCCCCAGTCCCTCATCGTTAGAAAACCTGCCCCATAGCCTCTGCCATCACCCCTCCTTAGCTCCTCCCTTCACCTGCTCAGAGGTGCAGTTCTTTCAACCACCAGCATCCTCAGGATCTCGGCTGACAGACTACAGGTAGGAGGCCACGTGCAGGGCCTGTGGCTGGAGTTTTAAGCTTCTGACTGTCACCCTGCACACTTCAGGATAAGGTTCACCACTAGCCACCTTCTTTTGTTCTCCAAACTTTCTACTCATCCTGGCCCAAGAATTCTCTATTTTAATTAAGACTGGCTGTTTCTGGCCAGCAGACACACTCACCTCATGGGCAGTGAGGCAGTCTCCCAGGTGATGCACTGTCCAGGCCCCAGAAACGGCCACTTGAAGGCCAGGGCCTCTGGGGGCTGCTGGCAGGTGCCCACACACTCATAAGCCAGGAACCCCGGGGGCTCCAGCACCCAGTTTTCAGCCCATTTCATCCCCTGCAGGTCAATGTACATCTCCTGGCGGCAGCAACGGGTGACCTCGGTCACTGGTGCTTGAGGGTCACAGTCGCCCTGAGCTCTGTGTGAGCAAGGAGAGCAGGGTCAGAGGTCAGCTGGGAAGGCTGAGGTCAGAAGGCCTGGGGCACAGCTCAGTGGACACCTGGGAGGGAGATTTATGATCCAGCTCTCACTGTTTTAAAAGCTGGACATTTGTGAGAAGATGAATGAATAAACATATCTGAAACATAAATAATTAAATCAGCTACTATTAATTAAAGGTCTCCTAACAGGCCGGACACTGAACTAGGTACTTCACAGGTATTATCTCAGGTGATGTCTGCATTTCATCCTCGGGTAAGTTCCAACATTATCCCCATTCCACCTGAGGCCACTGATACCCAGAGGTGTTCGGTGACATGCCAGAGGACCTGCAGCCAGTGGAAGGCAGAGCTAGATGGAGGCCAGGCCGACTGTTTCCAAGGCCTCTTCTTAACCACTGTGCTATGCAGCCCCTGTCTGCTCCAGAGAGCTAACTTGTCCATAAGGAAAGAATTCACCAAAGCAGGAGGGAAGCTCATCTCCCCTAGTAACCGCTAAAGCTAGGATTTTTCAAAAATTTAATCACAAAGAAGGATAAAGTGGAAGTAGATGATTACAATAAAGTGTATATGAGTCAATGGCAACATAAAAATCCATTGAAAATTATCAAAGATATTTTTAAATAAAATGAATAATACAATGTCTTCCTTTTTTTTTTTTTTTTTGAGATGAGGTTTCGCTCTTCTTGGCCAGGCGAGAATGCAATGTCTCGATCTTGGCTCACTGCAACCTCCACCTCCCATGTTCAAGTGATTCTCCTGCCTCAGCCTCCCTAGTAGCTGGGATAACAGGCATGCACCGCCATGCCCAGCTATTTTTGTATTTTTAGTAGAGACTGGGTCTCACCATGTAGGCCAGAGTGGTCTCAAACTCCTGACCTCAAGTGATCCACCTGCCTCGGCCTCCCAAAGTGCTGGGATTACAGCTGTAAGCCACCACACTGGGTCTCTCTTTTTTTTTTTTTTAGAGACAAGGCCTGGCTATGTTGACTGAACTGGCCTCCAACCTCAGCCTGCCAAGGAGCTGGGACTACAGGTGTGTGTCACTGTGCCCGGCTGCAAATAATTTTTTTCTAACATGTGGCTTGTCTTTTCATTCTCTTAATAGTGTCTAAAGAATAGCAAATATTTTAATTTTAAAGAAGTCCAGTTTATCATTTTTTTCTTTTACAGATTTTTTTGGTATTGTTTCTAAATCTTTGCCTAACCAAGGTCACAAAGGTTTCTTCCTATGTTTTCTTCTTATGTTTTATGGTTTTACATTTAGAAATATGATCTATCTTTGGCCGGGCGCGGTGGCTCAAGCCTGTAATCCCAGCACTTTGGGAGGCCGAGACGGGCGGCTCACGAGGTCAGGAGATCGAGACCATCCTGGCTAACACGGTGAAACCCCGTCTCTACTAAAAATACAAAAACTAGCCAGGCGAGGTGGCGGGCGCCTGTAGTCCCAGCTACTCGGGAGGCTGAGGCAGGAGAATGGCGTAAACCCGGGAGGCGGAGCTTGCAGTGAGCTGAGATCAGGCCACTGCACTCCAGTCCGGTCGACAGAGCGAGACTCCGCCTCAAAAAAAAAAAAAAAAAAAGAAATATGATCTATCTTTTTAATTTTTGTATATAGTACAAGGTAGAGCTCAAAGTTCACTTTTTAAAAACATCTGGATATCTAGTTGTTCCAGCACTATTTGTTGAATGGACTGTCTTATTTCCATTAACCTGCCTTCACACTTTTTTTTTTTTTGAGACAGATTTCGCTCTTTCACCCAGGCTGATTTCAGCTCACTGCAACCTCTGCCCCCAGGTTCAAGTGATTCTCCTGCCTCAGCCTCCTGAGTAGCTGGGATTACAGGTGCGTGCCACCACAACTGGCTAATTTTTTTGTATTTTTAGTAGAGACGGGGTTTCACCATGTTGGCCAGATTGGTCCCACACTCTTGACCTCAGGTGATCCACCTGCCTCTACCTCCCAAAGTGCTAGGATTATAAACGCGAGCCACCATGCCCGGCCACTTTTGATTTATTTATTTATTTATTTTCAATTTATTTTTAATTTTTTTTTTTTGAGATGGAGTCTTGCTTTGTCACCTAGGTTGGAGTGCAGTGGCATGATCTTGGCTCACTGCAACCTTTATCTCCTGGGTTCATGCAATTCTCCTGCCTCAGCCTCTTGAGTAGCTGGGATTATAGGCATGTGCCAACACGCCTGGCTGATTTTTGTATTTTTAGTAGACACAGGGTTTCACCATATTGGTCAGGTTGGTCTTGAACTCCTGACCTCAAGTGAGCCACCCACCTCAGCCTCCCAAAGTGCTGGGATTACAGGTGTGAGCCCCCATGCCTGGCCCTTTTGATATATTTAATAAATCAGTTATCCATATATATGTGGGTCTGTTTTTGGGTTCTGTTCTTTTTCATTGATCTACTTGATTTCCTTGATGCTATCTTGAATAACCATAGCTATGTAATAAGACCTGAAGGAAGGTAGTGTTAGTCCTTCAACTTTTTGCAAAAGTGTTCTTTTGCAAAGTTGTTTTAGCTATTCGTGGTCCTTTACTTTCCCATATGAATTTAGAATCGGCATGTCAATTTCTACAAAAAATAAATAAATAAATAAAAGCCTGCTAGGCCGGGCATGGTGGCTTACGCCTGTAATCCCAGCACTTTGGGAGGCCAAGGCAGGTGTATCACTTGAGGCCAGGAGTTCGAGACCAGTTTGGTCAACATGGCAAAATCCTGTCTCTACTAAAAATACAAAGATTAGCTGGGTGTGGTAGTGTGCCTGCAGTCCCAGCTATTTGGGAGGCTGAGGTACGAGAATTCCTTGAACCCAGGAGGTGGAGGTTGCAGTGAGCCAAGATCACATGAGTGCACTGCAGCCTGAGTGACAGAGTGAGACTCCATCTCAAAAAAAAAAAGTATAATTTATTGATCTTTACTATATTCTAGGCACTGTGCTAAAAGCCTAAAATGGATCATGATTTTTTTTGTTTTTTTTGAGACAGTGTTTCGCTCTGTCACCTAGGCTGGAGTGCAGTGGCGTGATCTTGGCTCATTACAATCTCTGCCTCCCTGGTTCAAGCGATTCTCGTGCCTCAGCCTCCCAAGTAGTTGGGATCAACAGGCATGAGCTGTTGGTAGAAGAGCTGAGGCAGGACTGGCTTATCTGTCATAATGTAAAAGAGTCTAGGAAGATGTCCGGGGTCCATGTTCTAAAACCCCTCGTGGCCTTTGGAACACCAAGCTCTGTGCCAAAGAGTGGAAGCCTGCCCTGCCACACCACAATCTAAGCCCATGGCATAAAACTCCTTGTGGCTTGGACGGAACCAGGGCTCGGGGCATAAAACCCCTCGTAGCCTCTGGAATGTACACAGACTTGTTGGTTTCTTGTGTCTTACTTGTAAACATGTCCTCCATTATCTCAAGCAGCAGAGCATATTCTATATGCGTCAAAGGAAATGCTAAACCGTCACATCTATGCTTAATGCCCCACTACCTTTCTACCCCCACATCCTCACGCCCTCACCTGTTTACCCTCATGTCCTTACCAACTGCTTCTTTGTTTGATTGCCAATAAATAGCGTGGGCTCTAGAGCTCAGGGCCTTCCGCAGCCTCCAATCTAGCGCTGGCCCCCCACACCCACTTTGTGCACTCTTAATTTGTCTTTTCTCATTCCTTTGACCCTGACGGACTTTGTAGCCCCCACGGCCTGGTGTTGGGCCTGATAACCCCAACATTTCTGGTGCCCAGCGTGGGGCTATGAAGACCCCAGTAAAGGAACGCTAGAGCATGTGGAAGTGGAGGACGCATCATCAAAGGAAACCTGAGGACGACTGAAAGGAGCTCGGTGGGTAAGCTGGGTGCTCAGAAGAACCAGGGTAACAATGGGACAAAATGAAAGTAAACATTCTGCTTATTTGAACTTTCTAAGGCATTTATTACGGAGAGGGGGAGTGAATGTTAGTATTCAACATTTATTAACACTCTTTAGTACAGTAGATCAGTTTTGCCCACGGTTCCCAGAACAAGGGACAATGGAGTTGGATGAATGGGAAAGAATTGGCAGAGATTTAAAAAAGGCACATAAAGGAGCCAAAATTCCGTTTCTGTTTGGTCAGTGTGGGCGTTGATAAACGCAGCTCTTGAGCCATTTCAAACAGATGGTGAGGCAGATTCAGATGAGGAACAGGCAGATGAGTATAAAAAATTAACTTCAGATTCTGAATGTGAGGAACAGGAACCAGAGGAAATTAAAGAAAGGGAAGCTGAAAAAGTGTATTTTACTAGCCCGTCGGTTCCACCTGCTGAATTAAGTGAATGGCCACCTCCTCCCTCTCCCCATAATGGGTGAGATGAATTAGCTGTAAAACTTACCACTCTGGTAGTTACAACATTAAAACCTGCCGCAATTGGTGGTGCCATACAAAATTTTATTCAGAAGGCTAGAGCTGAAGGAGACCTAGAAGCATGGCAATTTCCTATTACTATAACCCAACAAGGAGGACAACATACAGCTAATTGGGCCACTTTTAAGTCATTAAAGGAATTTAAACAAGCCATTAGTCAATATGGACCAATTTCTCCTTTTGTATAAACTTTACTAAAAAATGTGGCTCCTCGCCGGGCGCGGTGGCTCAAGCCTGTAATCCCAGCACTTTGGGAGGCCGAGACGGGCGGATCACAAGGTCAGGAGATCGAGACCATCCTGGCTAACACGGTGAAACCCCGTCTCTACTAAAAAATACAAAAAACTAGCCGGGCGAGGTGGCAGGCGCCTGTAGTCCCAGCTACTCCGGAGGCTGAGGCAGGAGAATGGCGTAAGCCTGGGAGGCGGAGCTTGCAGTGAGCTGAGATCCGGCCACTGCACTCCAGCCTGGGTGACAGAGCGAGACTCCGTCTCAAAAAAAAAAAAAAAAAAAAAAAAAAATGTGGCTCCTGATAATAGATTAATACCATATGACTGGGATACTTTAATAAAATCTGTTCTCACTCTGTCCCAGTACTTACAGTTTAAAACTTGGTGGGCTGATGAAGCTCAAACTCAGGCAAGAGAGAACACAAACACAGCCGCCTGTGCCTGTTTCCTTTGAACAGTTAATGGGGTTGGGCCCTAATTGAGGCCAATTAGATAATCAAGCAGTAATGAAAAATGTTGCCATTGTTCAGTTATGCACTGTGTGCTTAAGGGCATGGAAAAAAATAAATGTTACAGGGAAAAAATATCCTTCTTTCATTAGACCTATGAGAGGGAAGGCTCATTTGGCTGAATATATTAAGGCTTGTGATGGCATTGGGGGTAATTTACATAAGGCTACCCTTTTAGCTCAAGCTATGGCTGAATTAAAGGTGGGAAAAAATATGCCCTGTTTCTCAGGATCTTGTTTTAATTGTAGGCAATTTGGACACACAAAAAAGGAATGTAGAAATGGAAATCAAAAGGCAAAAACTATTACCATCAATGAACAGAAAAGTCCCAGTGTATGCCCCCAGTGTAAGAAAGGCAATCACTGGGCAAATCAGTATCATTCTAAATTTAGCAAAGATGGGCAACCTCTTTGGGGAAACGGGAAGAGGAGCCTGCCTCGGGCCCCTCAACAAACCAAGGCATATCTGGCACAGTCAGCACCCTTACAAACGTACAATTGTCCCCCGCCACAGCAGGCAGTGCTGCAGTAGATCTTTGCAGCACAGTTCCTGTTTCCTTTCTTCCTGGGGAGCCACCAAAGAAGATCCCTACAGGAGTTAGGGGCCCTTTAACCTCAGGAACAGTTGGTCTATTGCTTGGAAGGTCTAGTTTAAATTTAAGAGGTGTCACTGTACATACAGGAATAATTGATGCTGATTATACCAGAGAGATTCAATAAGTTATTAGTTCCTCAATTCCATGGTCTGCTTCCCTAGGAGAAAGAATTGCTCAGTTGTTACTGCTACCTTATGCAAATCTGGGAAGCAGTATAGTAAAAAGCATAAGAGGCTTTGGTAGTATGAATCCAGCAGGAAAAGCTGTATATTGGGTTAATCAAGTGTCTGCCAAAAGACCTATTTGTACGGTAAGTATTCAAGAAAAGGACTTTGAAGGGTTAGTAGATACTGGAGCTGATGTTTCTATTATTGGTTTAAATCAATGGCCCCAGCATTGGTCAAAACAAAAGGCATCCATTGGTATTATTGGAGTAGGAGCTGCCTCAGAAGCTTTCAAAGTTCCTTAATTTTGCCATGCCAAGGGACGGATGGCCAAGAAGGGACAACTCAACCTATTATTATACCTATTCCTGTCAATCTATGGGGTAGAGGCTTATTACAACAATGGGGTGCTGAAATATCTATTCCTATGGATCAGTATAGTGATAACAGTAAACAAATGATGAGAAAAATGGGATATCTCTTGGGGAAGGGACTGGGAAAAAATGAAAATGGCCAACCAGAACCTTTAGAACTAAAAGGACAAACAGATCGAACTGGATTAGGGTATCATTTTTAGGAGCAGCCATTGCTGAGCCTGTAGCTCCCATGCCTCTTGTTTGGTTAACTGCCAAATTGGTTTGGGTGGAGCAATGGCCGCTGAAAAAGGAAAACTGGAGGCTTTAAAAGAATTGGTGCAGGAACAATTGCAAAAGGGACACTTTTGTAGAGCCTGCTTTCTCTCCTTGGAATTCTCCTGTGTTTGTTATTAAGAAAAAAATGTTATTAAGGTCAATGGAGAATGTTAACAGATTTAAGGGCTGTTAATGCTGTAATTCAACCCATTTGTGCACTGCAACCAGGGCTGCCTTCTCCAACAATGATCTCAAAGTACTGGCCTCTCATAGTGATAGATTTAAAAGATTGCTTCTTTACCATTCCTTTAGCTACCCAAGATTATGAAAAATTTGCTTTTGCTGTTCCTGCTATAAATAACAAAGAACCAGCAGACAGATACCATTGGAAAGTACTGCCACAAGGCATGTTAAATAGCCCGACTATTTGTCAAACTTATGTCAGAAAAGTTAAGCCAGTTAAAGAATAATTTAAAAAATATCATCCATTACATGGATAATATTTTATGTGCAGCTGAAACTAGAGAGGAATTAATGCTATGCTACAAACAGTTAGAAAAGGCTGTGACTGCAGCAGGATTAATCATAGCCCTCGATAAAATCCAAACTTCTACTCCCTTTCAGTATTTAAGAATGAACTTTCAGTAGTTAGGAATGAACTTTCAGTATTTAGGAATGAAAGTAGAATGAAGTACTATTAAGACTCAAAAGGTTCAAATTAGAAGAGATGATTTAAAAACTCTAAATGATTTTCAAAAATTGTTAGGAGACATTAATTAGATTCATCCCACTTTAGGCATTTCTACTTATGCTATGTCTCACCTCTTTTCTACCTTATGAGGCAATTCTAACTTAAATAGTAAATGTTTCCCCTCCTAAGAGGCATTAGAGGAACTTCAATTAATTGGAGAAAAAATTCAACAGCCACAAGTGACTTGAATTGACCCTATGCAGCCATTACAGTTTTTAGTTTTTCCTACTAAACATTCACCTACAGGAGTTATTGTTCAACAGAATTATCTGGTTGAGTGGCTTTTTCTACCTCACAATACAACTAAACGCTCACTCTATACTTAGATCAAATTGCTGTACTAGTAGGACAAGCAAGGCTGTGCACAATGAAGTTAATGGGATATGATCCAAATCAAATTATAGTTCCATTAAACAAACAACACATTCAACAAGCTTATAGTGGCAAGTTAATTTGGCAGGTTTTATTGGCATTCTTGATAATCATTATCCTAAATCCAAAATATTCCAACTTCTTAAATTAACATCAAGGATATTGCCTTCCAATACTCAAAAAGCTCCTATTGAAGGGGCCATCACTGTTTTCACTGATGGATCTAATAATGGAAAAATCTCATTTGCAGGACCTCAACAGCAAGTTTTTCAAACTGACTTTGCTTCTGCTCAAAGGGCTGAACTTATGGCTATAATTACAGTACTAAAAACTTTTAAACAGCCAGCAAATATTGTTTCTGATTCAGCCTATGTAGTGCAAGCCACACAAAATATCGAATGTGCCTTAATTCCAAATGTGACTAATGACCAACTTAATCTTTTATTTCATTCTTTACAGCAAGTAGTACAACAAAGGCATTCCCCTTTTTACATTACTCATATAAAAGCACATACTAACCTCCCTGGCCCTTTAACTAAACTTAATCAAAAGGCAGATAATTATATGGGGAAGAGGATTTGCTTGTGTCTCTCCAGGTGACAATTGGGTGCCTGTATGGGTGCCCACCAAACATCTGAAGATCTATCATGAGCTACAGCAGGAAGACAGGACTCTGGGAAGGGCCAAAACTCCTGATACGAGTGATGGCACAAATAAATATCTCAGAGATGAAGGAGAACACTGAGAGTAGTCATCAGGCAAATTCTTCAACATAGGGACAAATCAAGAAGTTGGCGCAGATGGCAAAGGACAACTTGCAAACACAGAACAAACTAAAAACAACTAGTAACCTGATGGTGGCCATGCTGGTGGTACTCACCATAGCGGTAAGCCTCCCTACTATAGGAGCAACTCAGAATTTCACTTATTGGGCATATGTCCCATTTCCTCCTTTAGTTAGGTCTGTGAGTTGGACGGACCCAGTTATTGAGGTGTGCACCAATGACAGTACCTGGATGCCTGAGCCCATAGATAACCAAGGGCCAATGCATCCTAATAAGGAAGGGGTAAAAATAAATATATCCATAGAATATAAATATCCCCCAATATGCCTGGGACCTGCTGTTGGAGGTTTACAGATTGACACACAGGCCTGGTTGGCAGTATTCCCTGAAAAAATAAATCATGGGCTGCTTTGCATGTGATTTGGGGGCATGGTTTAAAATATAATCATTCCCATCCTAAAACCCCGCAGTTCCATCTGAATAAGTTCAAATATAAACAAAATAGAGTTTTGTTTAAAGGTGTGGATGCTTGAACTTGGGAAAATTGTATAGCAAGTCAGGCTGAGGTGCTAAAAAATAATTCCTGTGGAATTGTCATTAATTAGTCCCCTAAGGGGATCTTTAAAGAAAATTGCACCAGAAGGCCTTCTTGTAAAACAAATGTAATAAACCAATGGAACCACTGGCAATTAAATCATACACAATATCTTCAGACAAAAGCTGAGGTCCCAGTCATACGGAGTCCCACTGGCATTGTCGCGCCTAGTCCAAAAATGCTATCTCCTGCCATAGGACAGGAACATTCTGAATTATGGAAATTAGCTATGGATCAATGTCCAATCAAAATTTGGGAGGGTAAATATAACAAGTATAAAGGGGAGGGAGGTAAAACTAAATATGCTTTCTTTTCTTTCTAACAGGACTTTTTGGATTCAAAGTTGTGTCCGGCCACCTTTTGTGCTAGCAATAGGAAATGTTACTCTTGATATAATTACACACTTTATTTCATGCCCCAAATGTCATTTGTTTACCTGTATTAGTTCAACTTTTAATAAAAATCAGACTATCCTAATAATTAAAGCCAGGGAAGGAGTCTGGATGCCTATGTCTTTAAATAGACTGTGGGAGGTATCTCCATCCATTCATATAGTAACTGAAATCCTTAAAAAACTTTTATCCCATTCAAAAAGATTTATAGTTACTCTCATAGTTGCTATAATTTGCCTCATCGCTATTACTACTACTACTACAATAGCCGGTGTGGCTCTACCTTCATCTGTACAAACTGTTAAATTTGTCAATAAGTGGCAAAATAATTCCACAAAATTATGGAACTCTCAAACTCAAATAGTTAACCAAATTAATGATCTCCTTCAGACAGTGATTTGAATGGGAGATCGTATTGTAAGTTTAAAAAGTAAAATTCAGCCGGGCGCGGTGGCTCAAGCCTGTAATCCCAGCACTTGGGGAGACCGAGACGGGCGGATCACGAGGTCAGGAGATCGAGACCATCCTGGCTAACACGGTGAAACCCCGTCTCTACTAAAAAATACAAAAAACTAGCCGGGCGAGGTGGTGGGCGCCTGTAGTCCCAGCTACTCGGGAGGCTGAGGCAGGAGAATGGTGTAAACCCGGGAGGAGGAGCTTGCAGTGAGCTGAGATCCGGCCACTGCACTCCAGCCTGGGTGACAGAGCGAAACTCTGTCTCAAAAAAAAAAAGTAAAATTCAAATGCAATGTGATTGAAATACCTCTGAGTTTTACATTACTCCTCATCTGTATAATGAAACAGAGCATGAGTGGGAAATAGTTAAGAGACATTTAAAAGGTCATACTGGAAATTTATATTTGGATATGCAAAACTTAAGGAACAAGTACTTCAAGCCTCTCAGGCACATTTGACACTAATGCCAGGAACTGAAGTGCTTGAAGGAGCTGCAGATGGATTAGCAGCTATTAACCTGCTAAAATGGATCAAGACACTTGGAGGCTCTGTGATTTCAATAATGATTGTGCTTTTAATCTGTGTTGTCTTTATATAGTCTGCAGACGTGGAAGCCACATCTGGAGAGAAAGCCCCCACCGAGAACAAGCAATGATAGCTGTGGTGGTTTTGCAAACAAGGGAAACATGTTGGTAGAAGAGCTGAGGCAGAACTGTCATAATCTGAGTCTTGAAAGATGTCCAGGGTCTAAAACCCCTCGTGGCCTTTAACACCAAGCTCTGTGCCAAAGGGTGGAAGGCTGCCCCGCCTTAGATTGTGGTGTGCCACAATCTAAGCCCAGGGCATAAAACCCCTCATAGCCTCTGGAATGTGCACAGACTTGTTGGTTCCTTGTGTCTTACTTGTAAACATGTCCTCCATTATCTCAAGCAGCAGGGCATATTCTGTATGCATCAAAGGAAATGCTAAACTGTCACAGCTATGCTTAATGCACCACTACCTTTCTACCCCCACATCCTCACGCCCTCACCTGTTTACCCTTATGTCCCCACCACCTGCTTTGTTTGATCACCAATAAATAGTGTGGGCTCCCAGAGCTTGGGGTCTTCACAACCTCCAATCTAGCACTGGATCCCTCGATCCACTTTATGCACTTTTTTTTTTTTTGAGACCGAGTCTCAGTCTGTCGCCCAGGCTAGAGTGCAGTGGTGCGATCTCTGCTCACTGCAAGCTCTACCTCCCAGGTTCACCCATTTTCCTGCCTCAGCCTCCCGAGTAGCTGGGGCTACAGGTGCCCGCCACCACGCCTGGCTAATTTTTTTTGTATTTTTAGTAGAGATGGGGTTTCACCATGATAGCCAGGATGGTCTCGATCTCCCGACCTCATTATCTGCCCGCCTTGGCCTCCCAAAGTGCTGGCATTACAGGAGTGAGCCACCATGCCCTGGCTCACTTTATGTACTCTTGTCTTTTCTCATTTCTTTGACCCTACTGGACTTTATAGGCCCCATGGCCTGGTGTCGGGCCTGATTACTCCAACAGTGTGCCACTGATGTTATTTTTCTAATTCAAGAAAACAAATTTGCCATTAACATATAGTGCGGAAAAAGTCATGCAATATAAAGTACTGAGAAACAAAAAATTTGCTTTCAGCATAGTTACTAGGCTCATTTTGGACTAAATGAATATAGTATATCCCAGCTCAGAAATCAACAATTTCTGAAAAGTTAAAAACTTCAACACAAACAATATATTTTATGTAATATTTTATTTACTGATCTCTCTGAAACATGCCAAAATTCATATAGCTAAGGGAACTTACCATGCTAAAATGTTCAACATGACAAATTTATACAAAACATATTTCAATGTAGTGCCTTCATTTCATTCTTGGGAATCAACATTACATTTAGGTGGTGAAATTTAGGGTACAAATATAATTATCAAATAATATTATACTTCTAGTTTACCAGAAAACATTAACAGTTGTGACAGTCACACCTAACACCTTGGTTAGAGAAAACGGGCAAGAGTGTCACAGAAGTATGCAAGATTTGACAGTTCAACTAATCCATAGCCTTTCTGAGAAACTACAGATGGAAAATATGTAGTAAATATTTCTGTAATATGGTGGTTTCACTACATTATAGTTATCATTCCATTCATGCACTCAAATAACTGCTGCTTCTGATCACTGAAAACTCAATTCAAAGTCATTGCTCAACAAGCTCATACTACAAATCCCTTATATTAAAAGGTAGTTTAAATGTGGAAATAAGGCAAAGCATACTTGTTAGTCACAACTACTTTTAGATATAATTGAGACTACACTGGTATAATTAGGTGCACCATATGCATAACAATGCATACTATGGTGTGGAGTTAATTCCAATTTCCATATTTTATATTTATTGGTCACAACAGCATACATTTTATGCTCCAAAAGAAATACATCGATCCAACAAAATGGTTATATTTAATGTTCTTTTAAAGATGAACTAAATTTAAGAAGAATTGTTTTTTTCTAATATCTCATTTTCAAATTACTGATACAAATTTGCCAGAGAAACAATTACATGTTTTACCTAACATCAAATAATCTGCAAAGTTTCCAAGACAGATGCATTTCTTGTTCAATTTCCAAAAGTAAATAAAGGCTTTCTAACTGAAAACATTTGCATCCCTAGCTCTCTAAAGTAAACATTAAAAAGAAAATTACAAAAAATGACCTCTAAGCTTCTGAATAGTCCACTTAGTTACATAAAGTACTTTCTGTCCCAACACTTTCTCTATTTCAAGATATTTACTTCCTAAGTACACGACAAAGTCTTCATTTCAAACCAGTCACTCAGTTTCCATGGTAACATTGCGGGATTCCTTGGCTACCATAAGTCGCATTAGTTGACTGTGGAATTTCTCAATCTTCTTTACATCTTGAGCTTGCTCTGTTTTATACACCAAACACTGTCAGAAATTTTAGAAGTACACATTAA
The DNA here is from genome assembly GCF_000951035.1 of Colobus angolensis palliatus. Classification (NCBI taxonomy): domain Eukaryota; kingdom Metazoa; phylum Chordata; class Mammalia; order Primates; family Cercopithecidae; genus Colobus; species Colobus angolensis. The sequence continues at coordinate 593,794 of NW_012116132.1, read as the reverse complement.
CTATATACAACTAGATATTGACAATGTAGAAAACATACAATTGGGTAAAATTTTGAGTTTTTCCTACCACTGTTTTGCTCTATTCTCCTTGGAGGGTCGTAATAGGAAAATTGCACTCAAGTTTCCAAGCCTCCAGCAATTTCATGTCTTAAAGTATAGTAATTTAAATGCCACTGCTGTGGACAAAAAACTAAATGAAGTCTATTAGAAACTTCTGATAAATGTTAAATCCTACTGTGGTCTGATGAGAAGAACTCAAGGCTTAGAATTAGGTATTAGATTATCTCCCTAGGTATTTTCTCCCAGCCATAAGTAACTGAGTTATGATGGGAAAAAACCCAGAAATCTTAAGATACCTTTTTCTACTGGTGAAATTGGGGGTTTGGTAATTTTTAGAAAAAAATCTAGAATTCTCTGTATAGCTAGTCAACACATAAACCAGATAAATCTTGATTTTCTTGGCCAGGAGTGGTAGCTTACACCTGTAATCCCAACACTTTGGGAGGCCGACGCGGGCAGACCACCAGGTCAGGACTTCAAGACAAGCCTGGCCAATATGGTGAAACCCCGTCTCTACTAAAAATACAAAAATTAGCTGGGCGTGGTGGTGTACACCTGTACTCCCAGCTACTGGGGAGGCTGAGGCAGAAGAATTGCTTGAACCCAGGAGTCAGGGCTGCAGTGAGCTGAGATCATGCCACTGCACTCCGGCCTGGGCGACAGGGTGAGACTCTGTCTCAAAGAAAAAAAAAAAAAATCTTGATTTTCTGAAGATATGTATTTTTGAGACAGTGTCTCACTCTGTGGCCCAGGCTGGGGGTATAGTGGCACAATCTCAGCTCACTGCAACCTGTGTCCTGGGCTCAAGCGATCCTCAGCTTCCTGAGTAGCTGGGACTACAGGCACATACAACCACACCCAGCTAATTTTTTTTGTATTTTTAGTAGAGATGGGGTTTCTCCATGTTGCCCAGGCTTGAAGATACTACTTTTAAAGCAAACCAAATTCTTCTTTGTTAGCAGTTAAATTCTTCACTAGATACTTAAGATCTGCTTATGGTTGGTCATAAAGCCATCTGTTGTAGAATCTTCAGAAATAGCAATTTTAAGCTGGTAGCCCTTCCCTCATTTTGTAATATAGGTCCACTTTTCTTCAGCCCATCTTAAAGGTTCACATGAGTTTTAAACAACAGGAACTAATGATTCTGTAATAAAAGTCACTAAAATAACTTAAAGTTCAACCTCATTATGCCCAACTGATCTGAATTCATCCAGCCTTTTAAACAACTCACTTAAAAAAAAA
>NW_012116132.1:590295-591846 GCF_000951035.1 Colobus angolensis palliatus | reverse complement strand
GTGAGCCACCGCGCCTGGCCTATTCCCCTATTTTTAAGACAGGACATAGGGGTTTTTCTTCAGCAGGTATACCTAACCACTCTGTGACAATCACAATTAAAATTTTTCTCAGTGTAGAATGTCAAGATTTAAGAAGTACTTAGTGGTTCACATCCATAATCCCAGTGGTTTGGGAGGCTAAGGCAGAAAGATGGCTTGAGTCCAGGAGTTCCAGATCAGCCTGGGCAATATAATGAGACCCTGTCTAGACAAAAAAATTTAAAAATTAGCTGAGTGTGGTGGTGCACACCTGTAGTCCCTGCTATTCGGGAGGCTGAAGCGAGAGGACCGCTTGAGCCCAGGAGGTTGAGGATGCAGTGAGCCACTGCACTCCAGCCTGAGCAACAGAGCAAGACACTGTCTCTTAAAAAAAAAAAAAAAGCAATCAACAACACAACCAACAACCAAAAGAAAATATTTACTCAATCTACTGGTAAGCACTAATGTTAGATACTTTCATATATTTTTTTACTATAACTATGATACTTTACAGATGAGGAAATTGAGACCAGAAGGCTAAACTTTTGGCTTAAACTTTTCCAAGGCCAAAATGCTAGTAAATGACTAAGCTAGGAGTCACATCTCTTAAATCTATGTCTAGTATATTACATTTCAATTCACTCTTCCTTTTTCACATGTTCAGCTACTCACTAAATTAAACTGATTCTTAGAAGACATGGTAATCGCTAAAAGGTCTAATTTCATGCAATCTCATAATGGAACACTGAACACAAATACAATATATGACCCAAGACAAAAGTGATATTAAAAATCACTCTACACCATTTTTAAAAGAACTAATGTATTTTAAAAATGTTTACTGAGTGCCCTCTGGGTCAAGACATCATAGTAGGCAATGGAAATAAAACACGTAAGAATATTACTAATCTATCTCTATTGTCTTGAAGCGCAGTCTATTAAAAAGACAAATGTGATAAAAGAATTGTGATACAGCACAAAAAGCCAATGAAAAGCAAGAGATGAAGCAATCCTCGAGTGGGGTTTTGAAAGATAAGCAGCAGTCTGGCCACATTAGGGGCAGAGGTAGGATTCAATATTGCAAAGGAGGAAACAGAATGTTCAAAAGCACTGAGGCCTAACACATCACAGCACATTAAAGGAGTTCTTATGTAATACAGAAATTCCAGAGATTAGAGGGGATGCAAGGGTGGAGTTTAAAGGTTTCTAAGCAAGGGAGAACAATCAAATTTGCCTTTTAGAAATCACTCTGGGGCTGGGCATGGATCACACCTGTAATCCCAGCACTTTGGGAGGCCGAGGTAGGTGGATCGCTTGAGGTCAGCAGTTCAACATCAGCCTGGGCAACATGGTGAAATCTCATCTCTACTAAAAATACAAAAATTAGCCGGGTGTGGTGGTGCCCACCTGTAATCCTACCTACTTGGGAGGCTGAGGCAGGAGAATCGCTTGAACCTGGAAGGCAGAGGTTGCAGTGAGCCAAGAATGAACCATTGCACTCCAGCCTGGGTAATAGAGCCAGACTCCTTCTTT
>NW_012116132.1:587919-589875 GCF_000951035.1 Colobus angolensis palliatus | reverse complement strand
CTGAGGCAGGAGAATCACTCGAACCTGGGAGGCGGAGGCTGCAGTGAGCAGAGATCGAGCCACTGCACTCCAGTCTGGCAACAGAGCGAGACTCCATCTCAAAAAAGAAAAAGAAAAATAGAAATCATTCTGGGCTGGGCACTGTGGCCCATGTGTGTAATCCCAGCAACTTGGGAGGCTGAGTGGGAGGACTGCTTGAAGCCACGAGTTCAAGACCAGCCTGGGCAACACAGTGATATCCTGTCTCTAAAAACTTTTTTTAAATTAAAAAAATCCCCAGATTTCTGACCAGGTGGAAAATAATGCAACTAAAAGTAGGAAGGTAGGAACACAAGGAGGAGGTAGTTTTTTTTGTTTGTTTCCTTTCTTGAGACGGAGTCTCGCTCTGTCACCCAGGCTGGAGTGCAATGGCACCACCTCTGCTCACTGCAAGCTCCGCCTCCCAGGTTTACGCCATTCTCCTGTCTCAGCCTCCCGAGTAGCTGAGACTACAGGCGCCTGCCACCACGCCCGGCTAATTTTTTTGTATTTTTAGTAAAGATGGGGTTTCACCGTGTTAGCCAGGATGGTCTCGATCTCCTGACCTTGTGATCCACCCGCCTTGGCCTTCCAAAGTGCTGGGATTACAGGCATGAGAAGAGCTAGTTTAAGAACAGATGATAAACTCCACTGTAGACAAATGAATTTTGAGGGTATGTGAGGTACAGATGCTAGTCAGAAGAATATGAGCTAAACACACATTTGCAAGTAGACATAGATAGGTGCAGTATTAGACTTAACTAAATGAACTGCTCCAGAAGCTGTATGAAAAGACAATCAAGGACAGAATCCTAGAGAAGCACATATATATATATATGAGGAACATAAAAAAAAAAAAAGCAAAGAAGAAACAATAGAAACACAGAATAAATAGCAAGACCAAGATAAAACAGAGCCACAAGTGCCAAAATAATTATTTCTATGAAAGAGTGGGGTTCTCTATCAAAAGCAGCAAGGAGGCCAAGTAAGATACGAATAATAAGACCACTGGGTTTGAAAATAAAGGAGCTGCTGATGTGCTCTCACCAAGAGCAGTTTCAGTGGAATACCATATGCAGAAAACAGATGGCAGAGGGTTAAGGAATGAATGGGATATGAGGAAGTAACAAGAGTGAGCATATCAAGGGCAGGAAATACAAGAATAAAGCCTATAACTTGTGTTCAAACACTGTCATTTAAAGGAAACTTTTACTCCCTTATATCCAGTTTGGTCTCTACATTCCTGTTGCTTAAGGTCTGAAGACAGCACTTATTAAACGACACTTGACATAATGCATTAAGAAAGCAGGTTAAATTATTTCCTGGGGGGTCTATAAAAGTAGCTGCTAGAATGAGGTTCTTCATTTTTGAATGAAATGCAAAATAAGCATCCTAATGGGTAATCTCCATAAACTCTAATAATTTCAAACTAATAACAAGCAAATCTGAAAGTAAATAAACATGTATACTTACAACTAAATCATCTGTTACTTTAACACACAAGTTCCCATCAGAATGCCTATATTTGAGAACCACACGTGCCTGAAACAAAAATACATATTTAGAAACAGTGAAGACAGATGACGTTTCTCATAAATAATTTAGTCTTCAGGTAGGCTGAAAAGGATCCTTTTAGAATAAATACCCCCAAACATCTAAAGGCATTTTTACTATAAACTGAAATGAGGTTAAAAAAAAAAATCAGCTATTTTAGTTCATTCCTTTGCTACAATTTATTTATTTAAGACTTTAAAAAGGTTGGATATTTTATTTGCAGACAGTTTGAAAAGAGATGTACTGAACATTCTCAAAACACATCCACATTCAGGGAATGTCTGTGAGACTTATAAGGTGGCATTTCTTGCCAATAAGAATATACACCAACACACCTAGCCACAGAGGAATGACAGGAAAAGGAGGAAAAACATTTAGCAGAAA
>NW_012116132.1:586960-587429 GCF_000951035.1 Colobus angolensis palliatus | reverse complement strand
AAAAAAAAAAGACCAAATCCATTCCTTAGCAAACAGTGCTGCAGGTCACTGCAATTCACACTTTCCATTATTCCACGGATCTTAGCAAGCGGATTCAGACTAAAATATTCAGCAAAATCAGGTTTTTATCATGAAGGCAGAACATAATGCATTATTACATAAAAGCAGAATTCTGCCTTGAAAAGAAGTCTCCACCAACAACTTTTCCAAAAACCAGAATAACTCCTATACTGAAGTGCCATGTTACACAATACTTTATGTTCAATATTCTACAGATTGCCAAGGCATTTAGTTATTAGCATATTCCTATAAGACATCTCTCAAGAACACTTCCATGAACATTATTTTTTTTCTTTCAGTGATGGATTCAAGCAGAGGGTATCGCAGTTTTTCCCTAACCAGTATCAGTAACTCTTATTTAGCTAGCTGTTTCAAAAACTGCTAAGTATCGGCCAGGTGCGGTGGCTCA
>NW_012116132.1:579951-582440 GCF_000951035.1 Colobus angolensis palliatus | reverse complement strand
AAAAAAGAAAAAGAAAAAGAAAAAAAAGAAAAGAAAAAAGGCCAAACTTACTTATAAAGGGGTCCATTTGGTAATTTAGAGGGTGCTGAGTCACCACGTCAGATGCCATAAAGAAAAAGAAATCAAGGTTCTTTACCAAAAATAACCAAAACACAAGGACAAATAAATTAAGCCCTATAAAAGGATATACATATAAAATGCTAAAGAGAGAAAACAAGTAATTTAGACTGGGAAAAAGGAGTCTAAAAAACGAGGTGGCTTTGAAAATGCTTTTTTTTTTTAACCTTATAGAAGAAAGCAGAAGGCTGAAAAACCATTCTGAACAAGGATACAATGAATTCTGTAGCTTCATGAGACTACGGCTGAAGATCATGAAAATGGTTAGACAAAGCCAGAAAAACTGGAGATGGGTCAGACTGGGAGTTGGGACTATATCCAGTTATCAAAGAACCAGTTTTTAAGCAGGAGATGAAGAATTCAACTTTTTTTAGACAATTGTGGCAGAAGTGTTAAGTAACTAAAAAGGCTGACAGACCAACAGAGAGGTTATTACATAATCCAGTGGTAATGCCATCTTCAATTATAGCAATGCAAGAAAGAGTGGTAAAAAGATACTGGGTATAATCAACAGGTTAAACGTTTGTGTTGGGGAGAGAAGACAGAGAATTTTGGAAAACAGATTTCAGAGACCTGACAAAATTTGTTCTTTAGCCCTAGCAGAAACAGAATGGACTTGGGGTTCAAAGATCTGGGTCCAAATTTCATCTTAATCTCTTAAGAAACTAGGCAAATCATTTAACATATCTAAAATCATTCATTTATGTACTTTGATGCGTTGCTGTAATTGTTCATGTATTATGTATAAATATATGTAAATACACATAAATATATATGAAATGCCTGTAACATATAAACATGTAAAATGTCTGTCACGTAGAAGGCACTCAAAAAAAAACCTGTTAAGTCGGCTGGACGCGGTGGCTTACTCCTGTAATCCCAGCGCTTTGGGAGGTCAAGGTGGGTGGATCACCTGAGGTGATAAGGAGTTTGAGACCAGCCTGGCCAACATGATGAAACTCCGTCTCTACTAAAAATACAAAAAATTAGCTGGGCATGGTGCCAGGAGCCTGTAATCCCAGATACTTCGGAGGCTGAGGCAGGAGAATCGCTTGAACCCAGGAGGTGGAGGTTGCAGTGAGCCAAGATCGTGCCACTGCACTCTAGCCTGGTCAACAAGAACAAAACTCCATCTCGGAAAACAAACAAACAAAAAAACTGTTACAAGCTCTTCATCTACATTCATCCTCTCCCCTCTCAACATATCAGTCAAGCCAGGCGCCATGGCTTGCGTCTGTAATCCCAGGTACTTGGGAAGCTGAGGCAGGAGAATCATCGGAGGCAAGGATTTAAGACCAACCTGGGCAACAAAGCAAGACCCCCGTCTTAAAAAAAAAAAAAAATTAGGCAGGCATGGTGGCATGTCTGTAGTCTCAGCTACTCAGGAGGCTGAGGTGGGAGGATGACTCGAGCCCAGTTCAATGCTGCAGTGAACTGTGATTTGTGCCACTGCACTCCAGCCTGTGCCAACTGCAATTTTCTGACTGGGTAAGATATGAAATATTCTCTCTCTTGTCTATTCTAGACATGCTTTGCTCACAGTGATGCTCTAATTATTTTCATTTTCTCTACCACTGCCATCACATTATTACAGTACAGTCACTCTTGATGTGAATTCACATATTCTTTACTGTTTCTCAAGTATTTTTAGTTTATACTGTGGGTACTTCTGGATAAAAGACCTGTATGGTCTCAGAGTACCACTGTCTGAATGAAGAAACAAATGACCCTGCAAACAAGGGAAGCCAACCAAATGAAGCAACCAGAAGTCACCAGTGTTATAAACAAATTTCTCAATTTAAAAAATACAATATTTCCATTATTTATTATTGTACCATTTTATTGCAAAAAAATAGAACTAAGAATGTTTTACAGCTTGTTACTTACCTAGGCCTTTCTGTGGATCTAATACTATTTTTAATCATAATTATCAACATTTCTTGATGCACACTTTAAACTTATATGCACTATAAACATGTGGCACTGGAGTTACAGGTCACCAGCTCACTGCATAAACTTAAAACATAATTGTTATTACTTAATGATCATCAATAGTTTCACACAGTAAATCCTGAGCCCCGGGCTGGGCACAGTGGCTCACACCTGTAATCCCAACACTTTGGGAGGCCAAGGCGGGCGGATCACAGGTCAGGAGTTCCAGACCAGCCTGGCCAACATGGTGAAACCCTGCCTCTATTAAAAATACAAAAAATTAGCCAGGTGTGGTGGCGGGCACCTGTAAACCCAGCTACTCGGGAAGCTGAGGCAGGAGAATTGTTTGAACTCAGGAAGCCGAGGTTGCAGCGAGCTGAGACTGAGCCATTACACTCCAGCCCGGGTGACAGTGCGAGATGCCGTCTCAAAAAAAAAAA
>NW_012116132.1:571419-579276 GCF_000951035.1 Colobus angolensis palliatus | reverse complement strand
GAGAACTTTTAATTAACACGAATATACTTCCAATAATTCTTCAGACATGACAATAAAATAAGCAAAACCTAAAGAGACAAAAGGAAAGACCCGAATGCTAAACTCCCATCACTTGGACTCCTTTGCTTTTTAATAATGAGCTAACTTCTGACATCCACCTCCATTATAATTTTTGCAGGGGCTAAGAATGTATTTCAGAGGTCCATGAATCCCCTAAAATTGTTTGCAAACATTTACGTATACGTACATTTTTCTGAGGAAAGGTGCAAATATTATTCTTATGTTCTCAAAGCCTGTGACTCCCAAAATAATAAGAACCAATATTCTGAAGGGCTACAGATACTTTCAAATTGGAATCAAGAATGATGCTTTCAAGAACGTCTGAGCGGCAGTAGAAAAACATCATCAGTTTCATATACGTGAGGTACCCTTACCGCCTAGGCGGTACAGGAAAAGTGAACCAAGACAAAGGACAGGAAGCTGCAGGGGGAGGAGCCCTGGCTTCAGGGGCTCATAAAACAACCGAAGACTTAAGGGAAGTTGAGGGACTGGGGAGGGGGAAGATCGACTGTAGAGATGTTTAGGGCTGAGATGAACCTGGCTGTTGCCAGTTTCAGGGCCTCACTGGGCCGCTTTGATCAGGGACGAAGGGGACGAGACAGCGGAACATTAACTTGGCAGGGTCCATTTGTGTTCATTCCCAGCACCTCCTGGGAGCGCTGGGGAAGCTCCAGCGGCCGAGTGGATGGCGGGAAGACATCCTGGGCTGGGGCCCAAAGCAGCGGCCCCGCTAGCGATTTACCTTCATAGGATCAGCGAGGTAAAGCTTCTCGGCAGCGCGGCTAAACTCCTCCCAGGTCTGGTACTGCGGCATCGTGGCCTGGAGTGGAAGAGTAAAGAGAACCAACGCCTCAGAACCCGGCCCAACAAACTACCTACGTCCGGGAGTCGCCAACCGACGCGAGTCCCAGCAGCCCCAAGATGGCGGCGGCTCCTCGCACCAACGCCTCGCTCCATTGGGCAGCCCCGTCCATGCTCGCCCAATTGGCAGGAGGGATGTTGTCAGGGAGTGGGCGGAGCCCAGGGCGTGTGGCTCGGGAGCTGAGCGAGAGAAGTGGAGGAGGGCAGGGCAACCAATGCCGGCTGCCACAGCGCCCCCTGTAGGCCGAATGAGCGGCGTCCGTCCCGCGGCCCTCAGGGGTGAACCGCAGCTTCTTTGAACAAAGATGAAGCGACTCTGCGATAGGCGCTGCAGATACGAGGAAGGAGGCGACAGGGCCCAGCTGTCACACAGCTTGGTGAAGAAGCCAGGAGACATAAACACAAGAGTGCAACGGAAAACTTTATATGATAAACATTTATGTCGGGTTAGTGAAGCGCGAAGAAAGAACGATCACTTGTGGGTGGGCGGAGGCTCACAGAAGCGGCACAAGCTCAACAGGTGGGCAAGGAAGAGCAGAACACGTAGACCCATTTTAGATCTGCAGTGTATGTCAGATGACTGGTGTTTAGGAGATGAGGAAGAAGCCATATAATCACTTATGCAAGGATAAGAAATCTGATCCTCCAAGCAGGAGGATCGCTTGAGCCCAGGAGTTCGAGGCTGCTGTGAGCCATGATCGCGCTACGCACCCAGCTTGTGCATCAGAGCAAGACGCTGTCGCAAAAGCGAAAAAAAAAATAAAGAAGATGGCCTGAAGGGCACACCAGGTAAAGAGTATTATATTTTGAGATGGAAAGATTTTGTGCATGTTTATAACTTTTAGAGAAGGACACATAAGAGATAGAAAAATCACGCCGCGCGCGGTGGCTCACGCCTGTAATCCCAGCATTTGGGAGACCGAGGCGGGTGGATCACAAGGTCAGGAGATCGAGACCGTGCTGGCTAACACGGTGAAACCCCCGTCTCTACTAAAAATACAAAAAATTAGCCGGGCGTGGTGGCGGGCGCCTGTGGTCCCAGCTACTCAGGAGGCTGACGCAGGAGAATGGCGTGAACCCGGGAGATGGAGCTTGCAGTGAGCCGAGATCGCGCCACTGCACTTCAGCCTGGGCAACAGAGCAAGACTCTGTCTCAAAATAAATAAATAAATAAATACATAAATAAATACATACATAAAATAAATAAATAAATAATAACTTCTGCCTTAACTGTATGTAATCTGGTGCCCTCAGAGTTTCCACCTTTTTATCATTCTCATCCTTCCCATCTTGGATTTTCTGCCCCCTTCTGGAGGAAGAACTCCAAAGAATATCAGTCAACGAACCAGTGGTGAGTAGTTGTGGTATATCAAGGCTCATGGACTCTGCAAAGTCTTAAGAATATGCCTGGATATGAGATCTTGGGCAAGAGTGAACATCTTTCTTTTTTTCTTTTCTTTTTGAGACAGAGTTTCGTTCCTGTAGCCCAGGCTGGAGTGCAATGGAGCGATCTTGGCTCACCGCAACCTTCGCCTCCCAGGTTCAAGCGGTTCTCCTGCCTCAGCCTCCCGAGTAGCTGGGATTACAGGTGTGCGCCACTACACCCAGCTAATTTTGTATTTTTGTAGAGATGGGGTTTCTTCATGTTGGTCAGGCTAGTCTCGAACCTGGTAACTCCATTAGTAGAAAGACTCCGTCTGAAAAAAAAGAAAGAAACTCAAAAGCAGTATGTCAAGTAGAGTAGAAAGCTGAAACTGGAGATCATATCTGGGAATAGCCCCAATTGGGGTCTGTCTCCAGCAACACCCAGAAGCTTGGTTTTGGACTGGAAAAGACAGATATTAGGGATTTATAGGGTACATGAGGAAGAAGAACAAAGGACTAAGAATGTTGAAGGTACTGGTAAGAGAGTGATTGAACTGATAAATCATGGGATCCATGCTAGATAGATGGTAATTAATTGGGTCAAAAGAGAGAAACTAAGAAATCAGAATTAAAGGAAATCTGAATTCAATATAACAGGAAATAAGAAATTTTAGTCAGATTGGATATTGGGGTTTAACATTTTAGAGTAGCAATAGTCACTGGTGAGGCTGGATTGTCCACACAAAGTTAAAGTCTTGTATGAGTTGGGCCGGGCGCGGTGGCTCAAGCCTGTAATCCCAGCACTTTGGGAGGCCGAGACGGGTGGATCATGAGGTCAGGAGTTCGAGACCATCCTGGCTAACACGGTGAAACCCCGTCTCTACTAAAAATACAAAAAACTAGCCGGGCGAGGTGGCGGGCGCCTGTAGTCCCAGCTACTCAGGAGGCTGAGGCAGGAGAATGGCGTAAACCCGGGAGGCGGAGCTTGCAGTGAGCTGAGATCCGGCAAAAAAAAAAAAAAAAAAAAAAGTCTTGTATGAGTAAGAAAGGGAATAAGATGAAGGAGAAGGCTATGAGCCAGGGACCCAAATCCTCAGTTAATGAGAAGTGTGTGTGTGTGTGTGTGTGTGTGTGTGTGTGTGTGTGTTTTGAGGGAAGCTATAAAGAGCAATGAGCAGAGGCAGAGAGAGCAGAGTTGGGCAGAATGACCCCAGGTGTAGGGGTTTTTCCCTAAAGATGAAAGCAATGGAAGTTAAGACAATGCCAACATTGCCTTCTGTCACAAGGAACATAAGAGATCAGTTTCAATTCAATTCAGCAAAAAATAAAACAAATGTCCACCCTGGACAAACACCAGGAGCTGGGCTAGGCATTAGAGACCCAGCAGTGAACAAGACAGGCCCAATCCCTGCCTCATAGAGCTCACAGTTATGTAGAGAATGACAGTAAAGAACAGATTTCCATTGTGAGGGTCCCCATCACTGTGAGTTCCAGCATCTCCCAGCGTAGCCCAGCCTCAGCCCCTACAGAGGCAGAGAAATCAAGATGAGGAAGAAGTTATGGGAATTGCCCTTGTTTATGTGAATGTCTCCAGTTGCACTACGATGCATTCTTTTTTGAAAAATTTAATTTTAGGTTCAGGGGGTACATGTGCATGTTTGTTACATGGGTATATTGCATACTGGTGGGGATTAGGCTTCTAGTGTACCCATCACCCAAATAGTAAACATTGTACCCAATCAGTACTTTTTTAACCCTTTCCATCTTCCCACCCTCCCCCTTTTGGAGTCCCCAGTGTCCATTATTTCTCTCTTTATGTTGATGTGTACCCGTATTCATCCATTCTCATACTGTTATAAAGAACTACCTGAGACTGGGTAATTTATGAAGAAAAGAAGTTTAATTGAACTCACAGTTCTGCAGGCTGTACAGAAGGCGTGACTGCAGAGGCCTCAGGAAACTTAACAATCATGGCAGAAGGGCCAAATCAAGTGCTTGGAAGCAAGCACTTCTTCACATGGCAGCAGGACAGAGGGAGAGAGAGAGAGAGAGAGAAGGGGGAAGTGCTACACAATTTTAAACAACTAGATCTTGTGAGAACTCACTATCACAAGAACAGCAAGGGGGAAATCCACCCCCATGATCCAATCACCTCCCACCAGGTCCCTCCCGCAACACTGGGAATTAGAGTTCAGCGTGAGATTTGGGTGAGGACACACAGCCAAACCATATGAGTGCCCATTGTTGAGCTCCCACTTACCAGTGAGAACATGCTGTATCTGGTTTTCTGTTTCTACAGAAGTTCGCTTGGGATAATGGCCTCCATCTCTATCCATGTTGCTACAAAGGACATGATTTCATTCTTTTTTTTTTTTTTTAATGGCTGCCGGATGCATCCTTTAAACTAGGTTATTCCTTTCCTGCTGTGGCTTCTGAAAGGCTATCAGAGAGTGTCCTTTATAAATTGCTCACACATGCACAATGTCAGAAAAGGAAAAATTCCTTTCATTCCCAGTCAAGAAGATCGGGGCCTCTGTACCCTTTGTGGTTATTCTTTCTGCTTCATTTTCACACACATATCTTCTTTGAGCTTTCAAACAACTCTGCCAGGGTGGTCCGTGAGCCTTATTACAATTGCAAAAATCTCAAAAGCTCTGGAAAACAAAAATATCATGGTAACTCCATTAGTAGAAAACGACCTGACCTCAAGTAAGGTTGCTTAGTCTTTATTTGTTTCACTTGGTGTGTTTGGTTCCAGGGTGGGGCCCAGACTCTGCTGGTGGTGTTATGTAATATACCGCATGTGCACTGTTTCACCTTTCTAGAATCCAAAAGGCTGCGAATTCTGAAATACAGGTGGCCTCAAGGATTTCGGACAAGGAATTATAGTCCTGTGCCACTCTCCTTTACAGGTGATGAAGAAACCAAACCTGAAAAATAAGTGACACTAAACAAATTGGCCCCGGACTTTGCTCCGGATTGTCCAGCAAATGGCAGAAGCCAGTGGATGTTAATCATAACTGTAAGTGACAGGATTAATTTTGATTTTTAGAAAATGTAACTAGTAGCAATGCAGAAGCTATATGGGTAAAGCAGAGCCTGGGTTCAGGGTCAAAACCAGAAACCCTTGCACTTTTCCTTATGTTCACTGCCTCCCATGATTGTGTTCATGTCTTTGCCTCCCATTCCTGATCCCATTTCCACTGTATCTACCCTTTCACCCCAAAGTTGCTTTCATGAGTTCACCAACTGACTATTATATTACCCACTCCAGCAGACATCTCTCAATCCTTTGTGACTAGATTGTTCAGCTGTATTTGAGGCCACTGGCCACACTCTAGTCCCGAAAACTTCCCAGACCCGTGGCTTTTTTGGCCCCATTCTTTCTTGCTCCTCTCTGACTTCTGCTCTGGCTCTGTCCTGGCCTCCTCTGCCGCCTCAGCCCAATCACTGGTTCTTCAGGATTGGGATCCCAAGACACCAGCCTCTGGTTTTCACCCTCTCTACTTCTTCCTGGACAATAAATACTCTTTGAATTTTAACCCCAACCTGCATGCTATGAGGCTCCTGGATTCCTCTTCGTCCAGGCTTCCTCCCTGAGCTTCAGATTCATATATCCTACTGCCTGCCTGGTCCAGAGCTAACCCCAGAGTTGAATTGTGGAAGGTGAAAACAATTTCTCACCAAATCAAAATTTCTAAGCTGTAAGTGTGATGTCTCTTAAAAAAACAAAACAAAAACAAACAAACAAAAAACTTATTTTACTATTACTGTTGGCAAATTATTAGTAACTCATGCATATTCGACTACCAGAATTCAGTTAACTGTGTATGGCAGATGTTTTATAGGCCAGTCATTGTGCTAGGCAATGCAATTTACAAGCTAGTGAGGTCGGGGGCAGAGATAATAAGGCAAGTTCACAAATACCAATAGCTGAAGCTGGAGAGCGTGTCACAGCCAGGGACGGAGCAGTCTAATCCCTGTGTTCACTTCCCCTCCCTTTACATCCTGTTCTGTATCTTCCCAAAGGTCTACGGAGGCACGCAAGAGGAGGAAGTTTTGGTGGTTGTTAAGATAATGAGGAATGACTGTTTTTCAACTCTTTCTTTTGCTTAAGTTTTGGTGCCTCTTTGTTTTCCTCAGTTGTCTTCTAAAAACAATTAACACTGTAGCTGCTTTAGACTAAGAACAAATATGGGTCCTTAAATGGATTCTTATATTAATAATCATAATACTAGTCCAAAGTGCTGCTGGCTTGCCAGGAATGTGTGTCATGTTTATTTTCACTTATTAAATATGTATTGACCCCACTATATGCCAGCAGTAAAAGAAGACATTGTTCCTCTTGTACTTCCCAGGTTTCATGGATTCAATGCAAGGCAGTCAGGGTAAAACGAACCTGGTAAGAGAAGCCAACCAAGAAACCGGTTTGCCCAGGAGGTTGTGTCCCAGATAGGGAGAGAAGAAAACCTGAGGGAGTCCTGACACCAGCGTGGGTCTGGGGCAGCTTTGACTCAGTGTCCAGTGGAGGGCAGTGGTGTGCAGACAGTCACACAGAGACAGCCAACCTGGAGGGCCGACTCCAGCCAAATGGTCCCCCATTCAGTACATCAGTACATACACCCAGCTTAGCCGAAAACATGTTGGTGGATTTGTTTACTTTTTGCTAAATCTCAACACTTCCTTTCACAAGGGCTCTCATTTGATTGCCAGGAATCTCCAATCCAGTTTAATTTATTAATTCCTTATTGAGCGCCTAATCCGGGCCTGTCACCCTACCAGGGGTGCTACAGTGACTACAAAGATGTACACAAGAAGCTTACAAGTAATGAAAGCAGAGGAGGGTGCAGGGATTAGGCAAGTTTCAAATAATCAAAACTGAAGGCAGAAATAAGCACGGATGAAGCACCTACCATAACAGGGCACAGTACACTGGGGTTTCAGAGAGGCCTAACCATTTCCTACCCTCATAGCTGTTTGGGGAAATCAGGAAGTAAACCAATTATAAGATAGAACAATATAAAATGTCACTGTACAAAATGCCGAAAAATGTTCTTCCTTGTGTATCTGTGGGAGCAGCCCAGAGCTGACCCCAGGGACCCACATTCAGCACTCCCTAGGGGATTCTGATCAGAAGCCCTGGAGCAAGGATTGCAGCCGGGGTGGTGGCTGGGGCTGATAGAGGTGGGGAGGGAAGGGCAAAGAGGGCAGAGATAGAAGTCTACCTAAGAAGGTTGGGCATTGTGGCTCATGCCTATAATCCCAGCACTTTGGGAGGCCTAGGTGGGTGGATCACTTGAGGCCAGGAGTTCAAGACCAGCCTGACAAACATGGTGAAACCCTGTCTCTACTAAAAATACAAAACTTAGCCAGGTGTTGGGGCGTGCACCTGTAATCCCAGCTACTCTTGGGAGGCTCAGGCATGACAGTCGCTTGAACCTGGGGGGCAGAGGTTGCAGTGAGCTGAGATCATACCACTGTATTCCAGCCTGGGTGACACAGCAAGACTCCATCTCAAAAAAAAAAAAGGCCGGGCGCAGTGTCTCAAGCCTGTAATCCCAGCACTTTGGG
>NW_012116132.1:546257-571214 GCF_000951035.1 Colobus angolensis palliatus | reverse complement strand
GGAGCTTGCAGTGAGCTGAGATCCGGCCACTGCACTCCAGCCTGGGCGACAGAGCGAGACTCCGTCTCAAAAAAAAAAAGAAGAAGTCAACCTAAGAAATATAGTCCCTCTAAGGGGCTCAAGAGACCTCTAGACCAAAGACTGTACTAGCACCCTCATGCCACCCCTACCTACTAAGGCATCCCCCAGGGACATCTCAGAGTTCCTGGAGGCTTCTGTCACTGCCCCAGTTGCACCCCACTCCAAGAATGCAAACATTTCTATACTTTGGGTAAGTAATGATCCCTTTTAGGTGAAACAGATTTCAAGCAGAAAAAACACTTCAAAAAAACAACAGAGGGAAAAAATCTTGGTTTTTTTTTTTCCAAGGATGTGGAGAGAGAACAGGCCCAGATTGAACCTTGGGTATCGCAAAGGCCACCCTCAATGCTGCCTCCTCTGGGGGAAGCTGGGTCAGGCCAGGTCACACACTGTCCAACCTCAGCGGCTGGCTGTTCTAGAGACCAGAGGCCAAAGGTGGGGGCACTGAGATTCCTGAGGTTCCTGGCTTGTCAGTTTCATCTGAAACTGATTAAAACAAAATGCAAACCCGTATGGCTGGGAAGAAAAGGTCAAGATTTTGCTCCCACCCCCCACCTCCTTCCTTGCCCTCCCCTCCTCCCCTCTTTCCCTAGTCCTCAGCATGCAGCTCTCTGGCTGAATCCCATCACAGCTCCGATTTCCCCTTCACCCGGGCAGCCCCGCACTGAACAGAAACTCCGCAGAATGGCCCCATTGTAGACCAGACAAGCCAAAATAGCAGCATCTTCTGTTCTCCGCCTTAGGGAGATTCACTTAAAATCCCAAAGTCCCAGATGTGGATGACAATGGAAGCTGTTGTTGCAAATTAGTGATCCTGGAACAGCTGAGAGGCAGGTAGTCGGAAAGCAGCCAGTATGGTGAGTTGGGCTGTGTAGAGAGAGAACAATTATGCAGTCACTCCATTAACCCAATTAGCAAACACTGGCAGGAATTCTGTTAATCGACAAAGAAGCATGGTAGGGAAGGTGGGAAAGGGGGACACCGACCTGGGTGGGGGTGCTGCAGGGGGAAAAGGGGTGCAATGGGGCTAGGGAGGGAAGAATTGGTGCTGGGATGAAAGGGCCAGGAATAAAACTTCAGCTAGGCTGGCGTGGTGGCTCATGCCTATAATCCCAGCACTTTGGGAGGCCAAAGCAGGTGGATCACCTGAGGTCAGGAGTTTGAGACCGGCCTGACCAACATGAAGCAACCCCATCTCTACTAAAAATACAAAAAATTAGCCGGGCGTGGTGGCACATGCCTGTAATCCCAGCTACTCGAGAGGCTGAGGCAGGAGAATTGCTTGAACCTGGGAGGCGGAGGTTTCAGTGAGCCGAGATTGTGCCATTGCACTCCATCCTGGGCAACAAGAGCAAAACTCCGTCTCAAAACAAAGAAACACAAAAACAAACAAAAAGCTTCAGCTATTTCTATGCTGGCAAAGGTTATTTTTATCATTTTTTAAATGTTCTGTTTTTTTTTTTTTTAACCATGCCCTGGGGCGTTTGGATGAACAGTGTTTGCGTTAATTAATAAATCAGATGACATCTCCACTCAGCAGAGGGCTTTGGTGTAGAAAAGCTCCTGGTGGCCTGGCCTGCAGAATGGTGAGTGTGGAATCTTGATTGATCACAGCTGTCACGTCATCAGTCATGCAGTCCAACATGGCGCAAGGACTAACTTAGGTTTTGTAGAGGTTGTGGGGAGGACACAGCATGAATAAGGTAATGTCTGCATATACCACTCACTATAATAAGTGGTGTTTACGATCAAGTCCCAAAATTCTGCTGAGCCTCTGCTCAGATTCATTGGGACTGGCTAATTGGGGGGTGGCAATTAGGGAAAGCTGCAGAGAGGAGCTGGATTTGGAAAACAAAGGTCAGATGATGACTGATGGAATGGTCAGGCTTTCACATACAATGTGGGCATGAGAAAAGGCCGAGAAGACAAGCTTTTAGGAAGCAGATGCAGCCCTTCTCCAGGGGGAAATTGGGGGTGGGAATGTGGCAGAGATGTCTAAGATGACTGTTTGAGAAAGAAGGCACTGGAGTGGGCAGTGAGGACTGGAACATGGTGTGGAAGGTCCTCCCACCTCCCTGTCTCAACTTAATTTTTTTTTTAGAGGCCACAGGGTTAGGGATTGGCCTGGGAGCTTAGTGTGGCACCTGGGGCTGCAAGAGCCAGCATGCTGATAACTACAGCTTTCTTGCAGTAAGTAAAGGGAGAAAGGGTTTGAGACCTACCAGATCTCAGCGCCCTCAGCTGGGAACTCTGGGAGGACAGATGGAGAATATAAGCCCAGAGAGGGGAGTGAAACCGTAACCAATTAGGTGCCTGTCCTCGATCCTTCCCGACTCAGACCTGAGAGCCATTGTTCCCAGCTCCCCTGGCTTATCACTCCATTACCACTTTCTCTACCCAATTTCTCTGCTTTGCTCTTATTCTCTTCTCACCTTATCCAGCTTTCCAGTCGCTGTGAGAGAGAAAAATTGTAAAACATGTAAAACTTTTGTTTTTAGTGCACAGATGAGGTGCACTGCGTTTCTTGTTTGACCAGTTGCAAGCCTGGTGTATCTGGTTGCTCAATCTCCAGCTATTTTGCTGCCCCTTATGGTTGGTGCCTGTCATCAGATGCAGGGCCGGGGAGGGCAGGCACTGGCCTTCGTGACCTAATACCTCTGACAGGACCATGCAGATGGTCCTGCTCAGTGGGTATTTGCTGATGACCAAGATGACAACACGTGGAGAAGATACCCTCCAAAGATTTAAGAAAATATTCTTTAATTGCTGACGGATAGAATTTCTGTATCCCCAGAGATGTTGTCTCAGAGCATATGTGTTGAGATCTGTGGAACCGTCTGTGCGTAGGGGTGAGGGGTGGCTTGGCTTCTGCGCCTTCTTCTGGGTATGGGTCAACAACAGCCTCATGGGCACTACCTTTCTCCTCACATTCCAGTTTGAAACCACCCAGGCCCCTGGAAGTCCCTTTCTCCGCACAAGGCTGGGATCATGTTTGTGCATGAACTGTTGGGTATTCTATACCCCCTCTGCGCCTCATCACACAATACCTCCCTGTTCTCAAAGCACCAGCCCAAAGTCACTCCAGCTTCTCAAGTTTCATAACTGCCCAGCAAACTGCACCTGGTCCTTCTTCCCTTGGGGCTGCAAGGTTGGAGGCTGAGTGGATGGCCACCTGGTTTTCCCCACTTCTGCTCACACAAGTCCAGGCCCCCTAGGTGACTGGGGTTTTGAAGACTCATTCTTGTGCAAGTCAGAGAGCTTCTGCAGCCCAGGATATCTTTCAGGAGGAAGCTACCTCTTGCTCCATGGAGGAAGAGGTGAATCAGGTCTCAGGCTCACCTGTGGGCAGAAGTAGGCAAGCTACTTTGGAGTGCAAGGAAGTAGGGATCAGCAGTGCTGTGGTGCCCTGAGAGCCCCCAGCCCCGACCTAGAGTATCCCTGACCTACCTCCCAGCTACGCTCAGCTGTGAAGCACACACTGAGCTCTAGGCCAGCCCTGACCTTGGAGCTTCCACCACAAGCACAAACAGGCCTTTAAAAAGCTTCCTAACTTCCTGGGGCGGGGGTGGTTGGGGCCAGTGTGTTGATTGCCGTTGTGTCATTTTCTGGTGTGGTTCCAGGTGGCTGGCGCCACCACTTCTCCTCCATCCAGATGCTGAGGCCAAGGGGGCTCAAGGGGGCGAGTTGCTTTGAAGCTCCCGGCGCTGACCTCTTGTGCCCCGTCTTGGTGTTGGGAAGCCTCACAGCTGTTTTGGGCCCACAGAGCCTTCTCCTCGTTGACTTGGGGCTTTTTGGACCAGGGTGTTGGTGAAGCAGAGTTTTGGCAAGAGCCTTGGCAGCTGCTGCCAGAAAAGAGGCTGAGGGAAGATAATTAGACCTGGTAATTGGTTGCTTTTTAGCGACTGTGGCTGGGAGAAGATACTGGAAAGCTGTCCTCCAGGACCAAGGCTAAACTGTCCCCATGCTAGGGGGAAATGCTGGACCGCAGCTAGTCCTGCATGTTACCTGACACCTCCATCTGGTTGTGAAATGATTCTTGAATCCCATCCCATCCCCACAAAGCAATGCAGGTTTACCTCGCCTGTGTTCATGCTCTGTTATACCCAAGCCTGGGACCAGGCATCTAAAAACTTTGAATCCAGAGGTAACCTTTAGATGGAGTTACTCAACTCTGGCTGCTCCAGAAAGATACTATGGGGCTTACTGCGAAGGACTTCATTAAAGCCTTTTGTTTTTGGACAGAGCTGACTCATCATTTCCCCAAGATAAGTTTGCTTCTGGGCAGTTTCCAGGCTCCCATCCCTCCAGTTGGCCATTTTGCCAGACCAGATGGCTCATATTAGATCTCAATTTACAACTTGCCACCCCTTGTGGGTATGTGTTCTGGATTTGTCCCAGCCTGAGCAGCTGATTCACTCGGACGTTCTGGGAAGCCCTTACTGTTTGATTCTACCTCACCGTAGATGCTGTCCGTGGGTCTGATTTCCAGTTTCTGTAGGAATCCTGTTGACCTAAACCCCGACACGGAAGTGTAGCCCTGGGAGCCTAAAGATGGACCTCAGGTGGGGTCCCCAGCAGCTCTGCATTGGGTACTTGAGAGCTGGCACTGCCTTTGGGAGAGCTGATCACTCAAAGTCTATCAAAGGATGGACTAGATTAGAATCAAGAATCTGCTTTTGTGGCTATGTAATATCTTGGAGAAAAGCAGAAGAAAGAATGGAGGAACAGTTTGAGTTCTGCGATTTTAGGTTTAAACAGGGTGGCCTTTCTGCTGGCGTCCCTCCTGACCAGTTATTCATGCATTTGTTCAGATGCATGAATAGATGGTTATTGAGCATATACTCTGTGCCAAATGTAATGCCTACGGCTCAGGAATAAGGATCAAAGGACAGTTCTTGTCTTCAAGGGACTTACTGACTGATCTCTGAGATAGGCAGGTGCTCACAACAAAGTGAAAGTCGGTATAGTGCAGCGATCAAGAATCCAGACTCCGGAACCAGACTGGCTGGATTCGTATTCCTGCTCTGCCACTTATGAGCAGTGTAGCTTTGGGCATATTTCCTAACTACTACATGCATCAGTTTCCTCGTCTATAGAATGGGAATAATATTGATACCTACCTCATTGTTTTATGAGGATTAAACTAGTTCATAGACTTCAATTACTTAGAACTGTTCCTGGGAATAGTGACAATGGTATACATTAGGGAAATTTTTAAAGCTATAGGCCAGGCACAGTGGCTCATGTCTGTAATCCCAGCACTTTAGGAGGCTGAAGCAGGAGGATTGCTTCAGCCCAGGAGTTTGAGACCAGCCTGGGCAACATAGCAAGACCCCATCTTTACAAAAAATAAAAATTAACCAGACATGGTGGCATTTGCCTGTAGTCCTACCTATTTGGGAGGTCGAGGTGGGAGAATCATTTGAGCCCAGGAGATAGAGGCTGCAATGACCCGTGATTGTGCCACTGGACTCCAGCATGGTCAACAGTGAGAACTGTCTCAATAAAGTAAAATTGCCCTGGCATGGTGGATCACACCTGTAATCTTAACACTTTGAGAGGATCTCAAAAATAAAAATAAAAATAAAATAAAATAAAACAATTAGCCAGACATGGTGGCACACACCTGTGGTCTCAGCTGTTCGGGAGGCTGAGGTGGGAGAATTACTTGAGCCTGGCAGGTAGAGGCTGCAGTGAGCCAGGATCATGCTGTGCACTGGTCTCACAGAGTGAGACTCTGTCACTAAAATAAAATAAAATAAAATAAAACAAAACAAAGCTACAGCTCCACAGGGAGCAAAGGACTTAAGAGGAAGGGGTCATATAGAAAACCCAGGAATCTGGGATTCTGGCATTTATTGCCAGGAAAGCTGAATTTGAGTTTAGAGTCCACTACAATATATTTATTTGATTTTGAATAATTACAACCTTGATTTGCTCCTTGGTAAGGTAGAAAGAGTAATATCTTCCTTTCCAACCTCATTGGGAAAAAAGAAGAGAAACCAAAATTTGTATCTATTGTGTACTATATGGTTTTATTCTGAGAATTGAGAGAAATAACATATTTTAAGTGTATGTAATTTTTTTTTTTTTTTTGAGATGGAGTCTTGTTCTGTTGCCCAGGCTGGAGTGCAGTGGCATGATCTTGGCTCACTGCGAGCTCTACCTCCTGGGTTCATGCCATTCTCCTCCTTCAGCCTTCCGAGTAGCTGAGACTACAGGTACCCGCCACCACGCCCGGCTAATTTATTTGTATTTTTAGTAGAGATGGGGTTTCACCGTGTTAGCCAGGATGGTCTCGATCTCCTGACCTAGTGATCCGCACACCTCAGCCTCCAAAAATGTTGGGATTACAGGCGTGAGCCACCGTGCCTGGCCAAGTGTATGTAAATTTTCAAAATGCATTGTAAACTGTAAGGTGAACCACAGGATAATCATGATTTTCTCCCTGCTCTCTCCTGTCCCCCTGGTCGAGCATGTGGATAACTGAGAGATGATGAAAAAGGCAGGCACTCTGGGCTGACTTTCATTATAAATAGTAGGTACAGCTGTGGTATTGTTTTGCCTCCATGCAATTCTCCATGTTTTCCATGTTATTTAGTTCCTGATTACTAAAGCTTTGAGGCCCCAGAGGAGGCTGGTGATTTCCTTTAGAAAGAGGAACTGGGAGCAGCAAGAATCACAGTGAGATGTGCTGAGCTTTTCAGAGGAAAAGTTCATGGATGATGCATTCGACATGATGAGCACAAACATTTCCCAGCGCAGACTCAGGTCCTTCCAGGTCTGAAGGAGCTGAGTTCCCAGCTCCTGTGAGCCTGACTGTGTCTCAGGGCTTCTGTAAGGCAGGTCCTGCATATAGTGTAAGCTTATAAATGGAAGTGAGTGAGGGGATGGCAGGTGCGATGGGGAATGCCAGCCTTGCTGTTTGCTCACAATCACAAGGAGTTTACACTTGTCTGGGAGACTTCTTGGCAAGGTTGCAGAGCTCACCACCAAGATTAAGGGCCGGCTGGCCAGGCAACAGTAGAGGGGAGGAGGAAGTTTGCAACAGGGCGAGCAGGCAGCATTTGGGCCTGTTTGGGACACTGGCCAACACTAACGGGATTACCATCCGCTGCCCTGATATCTGCCAGGAAATTGTGAAATGAAATTTCAAGGACCCTACCATGGAGTCAGAGAGTGTGTGGGATGACTTGACTGAAAGCAAGAATCCTTGGGGGAAAAGGTCCAGTTTCCTGGTGTTCCATTTGCCTCTTTGCAGGACAGAAGCTCTGCCAATTCCCTGTCTCTCTTCTCAGCCTCTCCCAGGCCTCTGACAACCCTAGACTCTAAGGTCGAGAAGGGAACTACCTCGGAGACTTTTATCCAACTCTCTCAATAAATGGAGGAAAACAGCCATGACTCTGCCTGATGACTTAACCAATCTGAGCCTCAATATTCTCAGCTCATCTTACAAGGCTCTTATGAGGAGCAGTTGAAACAATGCATGTGGAAATTCTTTGTAAACTGTAAAGTGATTTAAATGGGGCCGGGGGTGGTGGTTCACGCCTGTAATCCCAGCACTTTGGGAGGCCAAGACAGGCAGATCACCTGAGGTCAGCAGTTTGAAACTAGCCTGGCCAACATGGTGAAACCCCATCTCTACTAAAATTACAAAAATTAGCTGGCCTGTGGTGGCACATGCCTGTAATCCCAGCTACTCAAGAGGCTGAGGCAGGAGAATCGCTTGAACCTGGGAGGTGGAGATTGCAGTGAGCCAAGATTGCACCACCGCACTCCAGCCTGGGCCACAGAGGGAGACCATGTCTCAAAAAATAATTAAAAAAAAAAAAGCCAGACATGGTGGCCTCACGCCTGTAATCCCAGCACTTTGGGAGGCCGAGGTGGGCAGATCACCTGAGGTCAGGAGTTCAAGACCAGCCTGGCCAACATGGTGAAACCCATCTCTACTAAAAATACAAAAATTAGCCGGGCGTAGTGGGGCAGGCCTGTAATCCCAGCTACTCAGAAGGCTGAGGCAGGGGAATCACTTGAACTTGGTAGTCGGAGATTGCAGTGAGCTGAGATCACGCCATTGCACTCCAGCCTGGGCTTTGTGAGGCTTTGTCTCTAAAAAAAAAAAAAAAAAAAAAAAAAAAAGTGCTTTAAATGGAAGGAATTGCTCCAGGTATAGAATCAAAAGCCCCGAGGGTAAGAGGAGCCAGTGGAGCCTTCGGGCCTGGCTGTCCAGTTCTGCCAAGGTAGCTCTTCTACTGAAGACAGAGAGAAGGGATCTTTCCCACAGACCTTCTTTCTGACTCTGTCTAATACGAGCCTCCCAGGGTCTCATTGGTGTTCTGGGTTCCTTAACAAAAAGGAGTTTGCAAAGATCACAGAGCTGACTGGTTTTCTTCTCTGGACAATGTTTACTGTGACTGTCCCCCTCTCCTGCCCCCCACCACTGGTCTTCTGAACAGCATGGCAGCTCCCCAGTCCGGGGACCCGTGGGGGCCCTGTTTGCAGCAGGATTTGTGTTAATAGCACCACAGTGTCTTTACCTTTTATCTAGCAAGAGTGAGTAATCTATTTGGGATATTTAACAAAAACCAGACATTACCTCACTGGTGTCTTATCCAGAGCTGCTCTAGTCTTCCCATTAATTCCAGCAATTCGGGGTCTTTTGCCACGTTAAGCAGTATAGGGAGAAATCCATGGACTGTTTTTCTCTGGATAAAGGGAGCCACAGAAGGCACACATTTGAAAAGCCCTATTCTAGTATTTGTATTCAGAGCTGTTCTTTTTCCCAGTAAATGTCTGTTTTCTTCATTCTGAGAACACGGTAGAGGGATTAACCTTAGCCCATCCCCCAAACCATCCTGACTGGAATCGAGTTTCTCTGGCTGCCTCTTCCCTAAAGGTTATGAAGACTTTTATGTGTGAATTTCCAGACCTCAGAGGGAAGCATCGGT
Organism: Colobus angolensis palliatus; assembly: GCF_000951035.1. NCBI lineage: Eukaryota > Metazoa > Chordata > Mammalia > Primates > Cercopithecidae > Colobus > Colobus angolensis. The sequence goes on along the minus strand of NW_012116132.1, from coordinate 562,185 downwards.
GTGGTTGCTGGGATCTATCGGCAGCAGACAGACCACCTCCTCTGAGGTAGATGGCTATTTTCCAACAGAGGTGTCAGAGATAATGACTTAAGTGGTCATATGCTTTGTAAGCAGCTGCCACGGGTACAGACTGAAGCAGTCGTCGCCTGTCTCTCCCAGGTGCAGAAAAACCTTCCTGCTTCCTGAAGAAGGACCTGCTGATCAGTCAGTAGTGGAATCATGCATGGGTCATCATCACATAGGAAGGACAGCAATTGTAATCCCAGGCCAGGCAATGCGATATCTGTGTTTTGTAGCAGAAAAATTGCAGCCTCATTAAAAACTTCCAAGTATCCCAAATCACCATCTATTAGATGATATGAAAGAGTAGTTGTTAATTTTGATAGAAATCATCATGATTGGCACATGGTGACTACATAAGAAAATGTCCTTAGTTGTACAGATGCTTAATGAAGTATGTAGGAGTGAAATGACATGCAATCTGAGATTACTTTAAAATATGTTAGCAGAAATGTAAGAAAGAAAAAGATAGAGATAAGGCAAATATAGCAAAATCTTGTTACTTGTTGAGTCTGGGTAACAATGTAGTTTCAATATATTGTTTTCTCAACTTTTGTGAGCAATTGAACATTTTCATAATTAAAAAAACTTGGCCCGGTGTGGTGGTTCACGCCTGTAATCCTAGCACTTTGGGAGGCTGAGATGGGCAGATCACAAAGTCAGGAGTTTGAGACTAGCCTGGCCAACAGGGTGAAACCCCGTCTCTAATAAAAATACAAAAATTAGCTGGGCGAGGTGGCAGGCACCTGTAGTCCCAGCTACTCAGGAGGCTGAGGCAGGAGAATCGCTTGAACCCATGAGGCATTGCAGTGAGCTGAGATCGTGCCACTGCACTCCAGCCTGGGCAACAGAGCGAGACTGTCTCAAAAAAGCAAAAACAAACAAAAAAAACTTAAAGGCACAGTAAATAGTGTTAGAAGACAAAGCATAGACTGGGAAAAGACGTTTAGAATACATGCAACTGACAAAGAATTCCCATCCAAAATACATAAAGAACCCCCGTAACTCAGTACAAGAAAAAAAAAAGTAAAGAAAAAAGACCCTCAACCTCATAGAAACTAAGGACAAAGATTACAGTAAGCAATTTCATTCCCAGAAGAAGGGCCCTGAATAAAAATGTCCAAACTCAGTGGTGATCGGATAAATGCAAATTAGAGGACAAGACAATAATTCATGCCTGTTGGATAAGGAAAAATTAGAAATCTGGCAAGATAAGTATTTGTGGAGATGCAGGGTAGAATTCATGCACTTAGAAAGCAATTTGGTATTATCTGTTAGAAATGTATATATTCAGGCCAGGTGGGGTAACTCACACCTGTAATCCTAGCACTTTGGGAGGCCAAGGCAGGCAGATCACTTGAGCTCAGGAGTTCGAGACCAGCCTGGGCAAAAAGGCGAAATGTGGTGGCACATGCCTGTAGTCCCAGTTGCTAGGGAGTCTGAGGCTTGAGCTTGAGGCTTGAGCTGGGGGGCTGAGGCTGTAGTGAGCCATGATAGCACCACTGCACTGCAGCCTGGGTGACAGGGTGAGACCCCAGCTCAAAAAAAAGAGAAGAAATGTGGACTCTATACCCCTCAGAAACTCTTGGGCAAGTGTGCACATGTGCTTGGAATATACACTTGGCTGTCCATTACAACATTATTTATAAAAGCTAAAACTAGAAAAAAATGGAGAAATATTTCATGACATATTCATTTAATGGCATACGATACAGAAGTTAAAATGAATGTACTTCACATATTCCTGTATATATACACATATATAATTGTGGATGAATTTCTAAAATATATGAATATTGAATAAAAGAAAAGCAAATTTTAAAAGAATATGTACATATATCATGTACATACTTTTTTTTTTTTTTTTTTTGAGACAGCGTCTCACTCTGTTGCCCAGGCTGGAGTGTAGTGGTGTGAACACAACTCACTGCAGCCTTGACCTCCTGGGCTCAAGCCATCCTCCCACCTCAGGCTCCAGAGTAGTTGGGACCACAGGTGGATACCACCACATCCGGCTAATTTTTAAATTTTTAATAGACATGGGGTCTCGCCATGTTGCCCAGTCTTGTCTCGAACTCCTGGGCTCAAGCAATCTTCCTGCCTTGGTCTCCCAAAGTGCTAGGTGTGAGCCACTGCACCAAGCCCATACCTAATTTACACATAGCATAATAGTTTTGGCTCTCTCTATGTCATAAGAGTACAAAACTAATTAGAAGGGTCACAGAGCAATAAGAGGATAGTACATATCTGTAGTGAAGGAGAGAAGGGAATGGAGATAGCCTCAATTGTATCTGTAGTGTTTGTTGTTCCTTTAGGAAAAAAATGTAAAAAAGAATCTGAAGCAAATATATCAAAAGAATGACATTTGAATATCTGGGTGGTAGGTATGGAGTGTTACGTATTATTGTTCTCTGTACTATTCTGCGTTTGTGAAATATTTTGTACTTAAAAATTTTGAGGTCCTAAAGTTTCTTCTTGCTAAATCTCATCTTTTTTTTTTTTTTTTTTGCGACAAGAGTCTTGCTCTGTGGCCCAGGCTGGAGAGATCTCGGCTCACTGCAACCTCTGCCTTCTGGGTTCAAGTAATTCTTCTGCCTCAGCCTCCCGAGTAGCTGGGATTACAGGCTTACGCCACCACACCAGGCTAATTTTTGAATTTTTAGTAGACACGGGGTTTCACCACATTAGTCAGGCTGGTTTTGAACTCCTGACCTCAGGTATCTGCCTGCCTCAGCCTCCCAAAGTGCAAGGATTACAGGCATGAGCCACTGCACCTCGCCTGTTCTTTTTTGTTTTAGAGGTGGGGTTTTGCTGTGTCGCTGGGACTGGAGTGCGGTGCCTATTCATGGGCATGATCATTATGCAGTGCAACCTCAAACTTCTAGGCTCACATGATCTTCTCACTTCAGCCACCCCAGTAGCTGGGAACAGCAGGTGTGCACCACCGTGCCAGGCTAAATCTCATCTTTTTTCATGACTTTAGAACCCCTCGACTCAAGTTCACCTCTATGAAAATGATTCCTAAATCTGATTTTCTATCCTTTTTTTCCCAGCATCATTTCTGTATCTCTACCCACTTAATGGCTATTTCTTCTATTTTGTCAAATTTATCATCTAAGTTGATTATCTCTAGCACTGTTATCTCAAAACAGCTCTTTCTTTTAATTTTCTGTTTCTTGGCCAGGACCCATGGCAACATGTCTGTATTCCCAGCACTTTGGGAGGCCAAGGAGGGCAGGCAACTTGAGGCCAGGAGTTTGAGACCAGCCTGGCCAACATGATGAAACCCCATATCTACTAAAAATAAATAAATTAGCCAGGTGTGGTGGCACATGCCTATAGCCCCAGCTACTTGGGAGGCTGAGACTGGAGAAGCTGAGGCTCACTTGAGCCCAGGAGGTGGAGGCTGCAGTGAGCTGAGATCATGCCACTGCGCTCCAGCCTGGGCGGTGGACCCAGACTCTGTCTCAAGAAAAAAAAAATTATATTTCTGTCAATAGCAGACTCAATAAACAGTAATTTTAATTTTCATTAGTCCTTTCAACTTTTACCTCTTCTCACTGAGTTCACTATATACAGAACTGCCAATTTATCTTCTGGAAATTATGGTTTTCATTTTTTTTCTGAAATGCTGTTGTGTTTTTTTTTCCCCTGAAATACTGTTTTGCATCCATTATACCCACACTTGAAAAACTAACGGTGGCCCACTGCCAGTATAAGATGGTCCAAAATCCTTAACCATTTGTGTACAACCTCAAAGTCTGGCCCAGCTTTGTTGCCCACTGCCTGCTGTCTGTCACTGAAGAGGCAGTCACCACCGCCCCCTCAGGCTGCTTGTTTTCCTGTCTTCCTTCATTTGTTCCATCCCGAGATGCTTTTGCCTTCTCATCCTTCACACTCAGGTCAAATCTCTTCTGCGTGAAACCTTTGCCCAGACCAGTGCTGGAACCATTTCCATGGCACCGTCCATGTGCTGCTGCAGGTGTGGACTACGGCACCTCTCCCTGTAACCCTTCCCTAATTCCTCTCCATTAATAATGAGCTGAATGATTCAGCAGATCCAGGAAGCAGAGGTGGGATGAATAGACACGGTTATCCATAAAGTATCTCATACATCTACACACTAAACCCATCTCACCCCCTTGCTTTGCTTTTCTCTTTTCTTTTCCCTCATCTCCTCTCCAGTGCCCTCCCCTCCCCTCCCCTCTCCTCCTCTCTCCTCTCCTCTCCTATCTCCTTTCCTTTTTTTTTTTTTTGAGACAGTCTTGCTTTGTCACCCAGGCTGGAGTGCAGTGGCACAAACATGGCTCACTACAGCCTTAACTTCCTGGGCTCAAGTGATCCTCCTGCATCAGTCTCCTGTGTAGCTGGGACCACAGGCACATGCCATCACACCTGGCTCATTTTTTTATTTTTTGTAGAGACTGGGTCTCCCTTTGCTGCCCAGGCTGGTTTCAAACTCCCGGGATCAATGATCCTCCTGCCTTGGCCTCCCAAAGTGCTGGGAGTACAGGCATGAGCCACCGCATCTGGCCCCTTGCTTTTCTTTCTCCTAATTTTTCTTCTGTGATATCAACTACAAAGGAGGCTGCCTTACATCAGACTTGGAGAGACACAGGGTGTTGTTCTCTGATTTATGGCAAGAACTTGAGGAAAATGAGATTCCTTTCAGCATAATTTTGATAAATTCTAGGTGTGCATTTTTCCCACTTTTAATATCTCTGAAATCGGGGTGTATCTTACAGCCAATGGAAGTTTGTTTTTCTTGATGCAATACAAAAGTAAAAAGCACCACTTATATTGGTGCTATCTTAAATTGGATAAAATAAGGTATATAGGAAGGTATTTAAAATGTATATAAATGCAAATAAACAGCTTTTATTATTTGATGTGAATATTAAATATCAGTGTTGAACATTAGATTTTGAAACATTGTTCTAGGGTGGCATAAGAACATAGTTCCAGGACAATATTCTAGCACGTTCCCTTAGAAAATCAGCACTGTGTATATCTCTTCTCTATTCTGCCGTGTTTTGTAAGATGTTAGAAGGCAGAGACCCAGGGAAAGATACCTCTTGATATTCTCTACAAAAAGAGCAATGAAGAGCAGTCAGAAAGCCCTGCAAGTGAAATACTGAGCAAAAAGTTTGTATGAAAAAAGGAACTGGGCCAGGCGCAGTGGCTCACACCTGTAATTCCAGCACTTTGGGAGGCCAAGTTGGGCGGATCACCTGAGGTCAGGAATTAAAGACCAGCCTGACCAACATGGCAAAACCTCGTCTCTAGTAAAAATACAAAAATTCGCCAGGCCTTACGGCGGGTGCCTGTAATCCCAGCTAGTTGGGAGGCTAAGGTAGGAGAATCTCTTGAACCCAGAAGGCAGAGGTTGCAGTGAGCCGAGATTGCCCCACTGCACTCCAGCCTGGGTGACAGAGCGAGACTCCATCTCAAAAAAAAAGGAAGAAGAAGAAGGAAGTGGCCAGTGATGCTGGAGGTAATAAGTGAGTAATGAAGGGTAGAACCCCTGTGCTTGGGGTCTCAGCCTTGGATAGACTGCTAGCCCTGACCTACCTATGCGTGCTTCTCACCATGAGCAGAGATCTGAACGTTTTGGTTCCCCAGTAGTCAGTCCAGGCCTGTGTTGTGACAACAGAGGTTATCTGACAGCTTGGTCAGGAATTCATTGTTTCTTTTATATTTTCCTTATATTCTTCCCACCTGCTTCCACATCGCTACCACCAGGGATTTAGGAAGACCAGACTTTCCCATTGTCGTCTGTCACCTCCTCATACCACTTCTCCCAACCAGTCGCAGAGCCAGGGAGCCCCAATTTATGTCACTGTCTCTTGTCACCTCATTTGCCCATTCTCTCCGAATGACTTAGGCAGTAAATTCCCCAGGGCGGTCACAATCTGCGTGATCATGGGAGACCCTGAGTGCAGTATGTTACTCCATAAATAATTCACTGTTCTCATGGTGAAAGCAAGGAGATCCGAGTAACTGGAGAGGGAAGGCAGAGGGGTGATTGAAAACACACACGTGTGCACACACCAGGATGGATCTTCTCAGTGGCTTTGTTACATGGTTTTCTGTACTTGACTGCTCTGGAAGCTGTAAATAGGACGGTGGCCAACATGGTCCCTGGATGTTGGGGCAGGGGGCCGGCTGCAGAGAACTTGTTCCTTCAAGGGAACTGTGGGTTCTGTCCAAGGCAGAGCCTAGGAGCTGCTGTGACTGCAGTAGTAGGAACGTAGGGATGAGAAGGATGTGAGGATGCAAACATGTCCAAGGGCAAGGAGTCGCTTTGTGTGTGAAAGCCTTTCTTTGTCATCTCGGATGCATCTGCCTTCCCCTCCTTGGCATCTCCTGGATGAAGGGAGGTCAAGGAATATTATTTGTGTGTGAAAGCCTTTCTTTGGCATCTCGGATGCATCTGCATTCCTCTCCTTGGCATCTCCTGGATGAAGAGAGGTCAAGGAATACTATTTTGAGGTACTTAGAGAGGGACAGGAGGCTGCTGGATGTACATGCCTGCTTGTGGGAGGATGAAAGGAAAAAAGGCCTCATCAAGGCTGTGCTAAACCCAGATGCTGTTCTTTGACCTTCACTCCAGTTGCTGCATCACTCTTGGGTGTTTCGTCTTTGCCAAAACCACATAGGGAGGAAGTTATTAAGACAAAAGGGGTGACTGCAGAGTCAATTTCTATTCCTAGCCAGTGGTTGACCCTGGCAAGTAACCTTGAGTAGGTCATTAACCCCTCCCTAGGGTGATTATAATGGATTCCAACCTATGTCAGGAAAGTCCTGTGAAAATTGATAAGTTGAGACTTGTAAGTGCCTTGAGATCTTAGAAGAGATAAACAAACAATATCCCTGTGTTTTGTGAGTGTTATGGGCTGCCCTTGAAATCTGATTCTCCATGCACTGGCCATGCTCTGTTCTTTGCTTGGTGACCAGGTGTAGAACACACTTAGGAGTAGCAATAAAAACAGCTAACATCTATTAAACTGTTACTGTGTGCTGGGCACTGTAGTTTAGTGCTCACAGCAACATTCTAAGGTACAAACGATGAAACAGAGAGGTTAAGTAACTTCCCAAAGTTGCACAGTTAATAAGCCAGAGCCAGTATCTGCACTCTGGCCTCCAGAGTCCAGGCTCTGCTCTTACCCATGATAAGAAGCAGATAAAAACCATATTTAGGCCCCATGTGGTGGCTCATGCCTGTAATCCCAGCACTTTGGGAGCCTGAGGAGGGCAGATCACCTGAGGTCAGGAGTTCAAGACCAGCCTGACCAACATGGTGAAACCTTGTCTCTACTAAAAATACAAAATTAGCCAAGCATGGTGGTGCATGCCTGTAATCTCAGCTACTCGGGAGGCTGAGGCAGGAGAATCATTTGAACCTGGGAGGTGGAGGTTGCAGTGAGCCAAAATTGTGCCACTGCACTCCAGCCTGGGTGACAGAGCTCGACTCTGTCTCAAAATAAATAAATAAATATTTTAAAAAGCATATTTAATAATCATGTAATTTGTCATTAGTGAGCACTTGTATGATCTGCCTCAAGTTGGCGTAGTATGAGTTACATGAACTATACAAACTAACAGAAGACAGACGGGAGTTGAGTGCTAAATTGGTGATACCAAAGTTCTTTTGAAAACCTAAGAAAAAGAGATCCACTATGGGCTGGACTTTTGGGGAAAATGTTGGAGAAAGTGAGGCGTGAGCACCCTTGTTTTTTTGCCATCTAAGCAGAATATTTAGACTCTCTGGGACTACAATTGTAGAAAGATGCTAATTTGTATTGCTTATGAGAAAAAGGGCATGGAGGAGGGGCTATTTCATTGTTAATCTGGAATCTGCTGCATACATTCATAGTCCTGTGCAGATTCACAATGCACTTTGGCTCTTGGAGGCTCAGCAACATTGTGTGATAAAGAAATCTGCTTTTTTTTGGCTGGGTGTGGTGGCTCACGCCTGTAATCCCAGCACTTCCGGAGGCCAAGGCAGGTGGATCACGAGGTCAGGAGATCGAAACCATCCTGGCTAAAGTGGTGAAACACCATCTCTACTAAAAATATAAAAAATTAGCCAGGCATAGTGGCGGGTGCCTGTAGTCCCAGCTACTTGGGAGGCTGAGGCAGGAGAATGGCGTGAACCAGAATGCAGAGCCTGCAGTGAGCCGAGATCGCACCACTGCAATCCAGCCTGGGCGACAGAGAGAGACTCTGTCTCAAAAAGCAAAAAGAAATCTGCTCTTTTTTTCACTCTGACTGGAGTATAGTGGAGTGCAGTGGCACAAACATGGCTCACTGCAAACCTCGAATTTCTGGGCTCAAGTGATCATCTCATCTCAGCCTCCCAAGTAGCTGGGACCACGTGTGTACACCACCATACCTGGCTAGTTTTTTACATTTTTGTAGAGAGAGTCTTACTGTGTTGCCCAGGCTGATCTCCTGGATTCAACTCCTGGGCTCCAGCCACTCTACTGCTTTGGCCTCCCAAAGTGCTGGAAATACAGACATGAGCCATCTCACCTGGCCAGAACGTTTTTTTCATAGAACTCATATCAACATTTTATAGATGAATGCAGTGTCTCATGTCTGTAATCCCAGCACTTTGGAAGGCTGAGGCAGGAGGATCATTTGAACCCAGGAGGTCAAGGCCAGCCTGGGCAACATGGTGAAACCCTGTCTCTACAAAAAATACAAAAATCAGCTGGGTGTGGTGGTGTGCGCCTATATTGCCAGCTACTCAAGAGGCTGTGGTTGGAGGATCACTTGAACCCAGGAAGTGGAGGTTGCTGTGAGCCAAGATCATGCCACTGCATTTGAACCTGAGCAACAGAGCAAGACCCTGTCTCCAAAAATAAAAAAAAAATTAAAAAAAATAAAAGCCAGGTGCAGTGGCTCACGCCTGTAATCCCAGCACTTTGGGAGGCCGAGGCGGGCAGATCACAAGGTCAGGAGTTCAAGACCAGCCTGGCCAATATGGTGAAACCCTGTCTCCACTAAAAATACAAAAAAATTAGCTGGGTATGGTGGCAGGCGCCTGTAATCCCAGCTACTTCGGGAGGCTGAGGCAGGAGAATCACTTGAATCCAGGAGGCAGAGGTTGCAGCCAGCTGAGATCATGCCATTGCACTCCAGCCTGGGTGACAAGAGTGAAACTCTATCTCAAAAAAAAAAAAAAAAAAAAATCATTTTATAGACTTTTATGTTTGGGAAGCACTGGTAGAGGAAAACACCTTACTGGAAATTGAAGTAGTTTACAACCCACAGACAACTTAAAATTAAGCTCCCTGAACATTCTATGTAACTTTCACTTTTACAGAGTCGACATTCATCACCTATCAGTCTTTTGACATTTGGTTATTTTCCCCATGTGTACCATGTTACTACCCTAGCCAGACTATGAATATATCACATGCAAATACTTGGCAGGCGCATCTTTTTATCTCTCATGGTTCCTAGCTCACACCTTGTCTAAAAGAAGGTCGATAAATATTTGTTGGTTTAAAAACAGAGACAGGGCTGGGCGCGGTGGCTCATGCCTATAATCCCAGCACTTTGGGAGGCCGAGGCGGGTGGATCACGAGGTCAGGAGATCAAGACCACGGTGAATCCCCATCTCTACTAAAAATACAAAAAAATTAGCCTGGCGTGGTGGCGGGCGCCTGTAGTCCCAGCTACTCAGGAGGCTGAGGCAAGAGAATGACCCTGGGAGGGTGGAGCTTGCAGTGAGCTGAGATCGTGCCACTGCACTCCAGCCTGGGTGACAAAGCGAGACTCCATCTCAAAAAAACAAAAAACAAAACAACAACAACAACAAAATAACAGAGACAGAACAGGGGGAAGAAAATGAGGAGGGAAAAAACCCACACTTGAAGTGATAGCAATTATTGGTAATTTGCAACTGATTACTTCATTGTAAATTGCTATTCTCCAATCGGTACCCTTTCAAAGACTAGTAAGTTGTTTAAAATGCAAAAATAATGTTAATTTTTGGCTTGGCTTTAGTTAGAGCTGGATCTGCAGTCAGAAATAACTGGCTTTGGGGCATGACCTCTAAATTATATTTTCCTTTATTAGCTCAGGGTGCTTTCTGCTGAGCTGGAAGTGCCTGGGGTAGGTCCCTCTGTCAGTGGATTGATCTTAGACTGAGAATCTGATGAAGACCAAGTACCCCTGGGTCAGCATGACTGCAAAGGCCAACTGAATGGTACCACTGCTTGGGGAACAACTCACTCAGGGTGGTGGGAGCTTGCAGTTAAAAATACAAGGGACACATTTGGTTTGGTATCAGGGGCTGGTCTCAGATGCAAGCCCCTGTCCAAACATGCCTCCATCCCCTGCTCATCGGACCCAGTGCCCAGGGTTAGAGAGAGCACCATTTGAGAGATTTGTGGCTTTGAGGCTCTAAAAGCCTGACATTCTTAAAGGTTCTTCCCATGCTGATGCCCTAACCCATTCCCAGTGTTGAAGCTAACCCAGCCTGGGAGAAGTAATTCATAAATAATTTGAAGCTGACACTTCAGAGGTGTTTTGATGGGAGTGGGACTTCATCTCTTTTTTCAGGAGGAGTTGAGACAGGAGAGGAGGTAGAGTCCCTGCAAGAGATAAAGATGTCTCTGAACATTCGTAGCTTTGGCTTAGGAAAATTCTGGCTCCTGTGGGGAAGAAATTGATCTTGTTTGTTCTTTTCTTTCTTCTTGGTTGAGTTCCCAGTGTGGATCTTGCAGGCGTTTTGTTCTTGGTGTCAGAACCACCCAGGCTTGGTCGTCGCTGGGTCTGGAACCTCCTACAGATTCCACTGCCTCCCTGCCACAGAGGAAAGTCATGATTGCCCCTTGCACAGACAGCAGGAGCTGGGTGTGGGGGCTCAGGGAGATTCCTGCAGAGCCCTGCTGAGTGTCTGCTTCCCACTCCCTTCTTCTGGGTCCCAGTTAATGCTGCTATTGAGAAAAGACTGGAAGGAGGGGTTGGTGAGACTCAAAGCCTTGAAATCGGATCTATGGTTGTTTTTCTCTAAAACCAAATGTATACCCACCCACTACCCGGCCAGCTGGTGCCCTTTCAGTCAGGGCCTAGTGACCCTGTAAGGAGTTGCTGCCAGTGGTGGAGCTGACTGAGGACATCCAGGCTCCATCCTGTTTGCCTGGCAAGTGTTCAGGAACCAGGCTCATGTTTAGACTCCACACGAGCCCTCCATGGGCATGTGGAGCCTGGTCCTCAATTTCCCATTTAACTCCCTCCTGATTGTACAGGCTTTGCACACAGTGGGCCTTCCGTAAATGCTGCTGACAGACCGGGGAGGACTTGGGGGCTGAGAGGCTTCCTTTCATTTCCAGTGTTGAGGGGAGAGTATCAGAATTCTCATCTCTATCCTGAATTTCTCCAATGTCTGCCAAGGAGCCAGGGTGGGCATAGCTGTCAGTCTGTTTCTAGCCATGTTGCCAACTGTCACACCCATCAGGGCAAAGAAGAACTTCCCTCAGCAGGATGTGTGTGGACAGCAGGTGACTGTCCTGCTCTGGGGCTGGCTTGAGCAACCCCCCGCCATCTAACCACAGGCTCTCTTGTGGCTTCCCTTGTCATCTGCCCCTCCTGACCATCTGGCCACCCCAACTTCTCCTGCCTGGTGGGAATGCTATCTGGTGGGTGGCAGCCTCTCCCTGCATGGAAGCTCCAGGCAAGAGGTAGGGGGAGCAGTGGGCTGAATTGTCAGGGTTCAAACAGTTGAGCAAACACCAGTTTGCTCAGGGGTTTCTGCTGCCCACCCGGGAGCCCCAGGGCAAGGGGACCAGGCAACGTGCAATCTGCTCTTACAGCCCCCATGCTTCCAGAGGCTTTCCAGGCTGAGAAAACACATTTGAATGTTACCTCATCTTGGAGTTCCAGCAGCTTCAGCCTTGATGGTGTCTTCCTCGGTGTCATTCCTGGTACACGTAGAGGCTAACATTCACTGTGATCTTCCCGTGTGCCTGACACCATACCAAGAGCTTTCTGTGCACTATCTTACTCAATCTTCATGATAACTCTATAAGGGAGCTTCAGTTATCAATCCAGTTTCACTGACAAGCTAACTGAGGGCTGGAGAGGTTAAGTAACTTGTCTAGGATTGTGTAGCCAGTCTGTGGCAGAGCTAGGAGTCTAACGGAGGCATTATACTACTGTCTGATGTGCATGAGGACTGCTTTGTCCTGGATTAAAGTGTTTACATTTTACCAAATCTGGATCTTGTATCTGTTCATCTAGCAGATGGGTCAGCTAACTATGCCCACAGGCCAAATCTAGCCATGGTATGGTCTCGTGGTTTTTTTTTTTTTAGACAGAGTCTTGCTCTGTCGCCAGGCTGGAGTGCAGTTGGTGCAATCTCAGCTCACTGAAACCTCCGCCTCCTGGTTCAAGCAATTCTCCTGCCTCAACCTCCCGAGTAGCTGGGACTACAGGCATGTGACCCCACGCCCAGCTAATTTTTGTATTTTTGGTAGAGACAGGGTTTCACTGTGTCTGCCAGGATGGTCTCGATTTCTTGACCTTGTGATCTGCCCACCTCAGCCTCCCAAAGTGCTGGGATTACAGGTGTGAGCCACTGCATCCAGTCCAGCTTTTTTTGGTTTTTGTTTTTTTTAGAATCAGGGTCTCACTTTGTTGACCAGGCTAGAGTACAGTGGTGTGATCACTGCTCACTGCAGCCTAAAATTCCCGTGCTCAAACAACCCTCCCATCTTAGCCTCCCAAGTAGATGGGACTACAGGCACGAGCCACCATGCCCAGCTATACCATAGTTAAAAAACAAACAAACAAAAAATGCGGGGTGTGGTGGCTCACGCCTGTAATCCCAGCACTTTGGGAGGCTGAGGCGGGCGGATAGCGAGGTCAGGAGATCGAGACCATCCTGGCTAACAAGGTGAAACGCCATCTCTACTAAAAATACAAAAAATTAGCTGCGCATGGTGGCGCGTGCCTATAGTCCCAGCTACTAGGGAGGCTGAGACAGGACAATGGCGTGAACCTGGGAGGTGGAGGTTGCAGTGAGCTGAGATTGCGCCACTGCACTCCAGCCTGGGTGACAGAGCAAGACTCTATCTCAAAAACAAACAAATAAACAAACAAACAAAAAAACCCAAAAAACAAAAAACAAAGAAGAAAATGTGACAGAGACAGTATTTGGCCCATAAAGCCTAAAATACTGACTATTTACTATCTGGGCCCTTACAGAAAGAGTTTGCTGACCACTGAGTTAGCATGCCACAGTATCCTGTCCCACCAATACCATCCAGAGTAAGCCCCAGCACTGTATCTGCCAGCCTCCAATTCTCTTTGGACTCGGCTGCTTCCAAGAGTGCTCTGAACCATTAAAAACTCAATGAATACATTCAGTGCATAAAGACGGATGTGCCGGGAGCGATTTTCAAATCTTCATTTGTACCTTTGAGTGTGTGTAAACCTCAGGCCAGTTGCCTGGCAGGTCAGCCTGTGGCATGGGTCTTGACTTTCCCGATTGTGAAATAAGGATGAGAAATCTTGGCCTTAGAATGGAGGGAAATGAAAGAGGGGCATCTGACAGACTCTCAGAAAGGCACAGGCAGGGAACTCTGGAGGCTTCTTAGAAGGAAGAACCAGCTGGGCGCGGTGGCTAATGCCTGTAATCCCAGCACTGTAGGAGGCTGAGGCAGGCTGATCACCTGAGGTCAGGAGTTCGAGACCAGCCTGACCAACATGGAGAAACCCCCGTCTCTACTAAAAATATAAAATTAGCTGGGGTGGTGGCAGGCGCCTTTAATCCCAGCTATTCAGGAGTCTGAGACAGGAGAATCGCTTGAACCGGGGAGGCGGAGGTTGCAGTGAGCCGAGATTGCACCATTGCACTCCAGCCTGGGCAACAAGAGTGAAACTCCATCTCAGACAAAGAGAAAGAAGAACCAATATGAATCACAAGCAACATTATTACCTTAGCAAGTCTTTGAGCCCCCAGTTTAAATGTGTAAAGTAATCTGCTTAGGCTCAAGAAAATCTCTTTTCCCCTTTCACACTGGATGATGCAGAGGCCATGTAACTGAAAGGGTTTCCATGTCTCCCCTCTCTGCTCAGGTGGTGAGTTCCCTGAGGCCTGGTCTGGATCTTATGTTTTAGTTGTGTCTTCTCTGAGCTCTTGCTACCACACTTAGCACCACACAGTGAGCAACTCCGCATAGTGATCTGCCTGAGTTACATGTTACAGAAAGGTCCTGACTGGAAACAGGCCTCCAGGAAGAGGGTCTAGAAAAGTAAGGGTCAGGCAGGGTGCGGTGGCTCATGCCTGTAATCGCAGCACTTTGGGACGCTGAGGTGGATGGATCACTTGAACCCAGGAGTGCGAGACCAGTCTGGGCAACATAGCAAGAACTTGTCTCTACAGAAAAAAGAGAAGAAAAAAACTAGCTGGGTGTGGCAGCTCATGACTGTAATCACAGCACTTTGGGAGGCTGAGGCAAGAGGATAGCTTGAGCCTGGGAGATGACGCAGTTGGTGAGCCGTGTTCATGCTACTGCACTCCAGTCTGGGCAACATAAGAGACACTGTCTCAAAAAAATAAATAAAAAATAAAAGGCTAGGCATAGCCTATATTCCAGCACTTTTGGAGGCTAAGGCAGGCAGATCACTTGAGCCCAAGAGTTCAAGACCAGCCTGGGCAATATGGCGAGACCCTGTCTCTACAAAAAGTACAGAAATTAGCTGGACGTGGTATGTGTGTCTGTAGTCCCAGCTACTTGGGAAGCTGAGATGGGAGGATCACTTGAGCCCAGGAGGCCAAGGCTACAGTGAGCCATGATTGCACCACTACGCTCTAGCTTGGGTGACGGTAAGACCCTGTCTCCAAAAAAAAAAAAAAAAGAGAAAAGAAAAGTAAGAGTCTTTTCTCTGCCCTCCCTCAGAACAATCTTGAGGCCCAGAGAGCAGGTAAGAGCTAACTGAGGGGTCCTGGCACCTCAGGTGAGGGTGCTGGAGGCCCAGGCCTGACGGCCCAGGCACTTCCTCCCCCTCAGAGGCCCAGCTCTTCAGGCCCTGCCTGTATCCTCCACACCCAACCCTCTTCAGTCCTCCAGGAAACATCATGAGGGTTAATTATTTCTCAGGGCTGACTCAGACAGCGGTTTTCTGCCAAAACATTCTGTCAGCCAAGCACAGTCCTGCTGTTACTCCCGTGAGGGAGCCTTTGTAAGCTGTGTGAGGAGGAAACTCCACAGCAGGGAAGCCCAAAGCCCTGTAGCCTGGAGTGGGGTCCTGACTGATCCCGTCGGGTGGGGCTGGTTGCTGGGAGGGCGCCCTCCCCAGTGTGAGAAGCTGGCTCCAGAAAGCTCTCACCGGCAGGCTGCCTTTCCGCCAGTCCCTGTGGGGCAATGCTCGCTTTTCGTTTTGTTGATTGGAGATTGTGTCTCTGAATAGAGCTTAATGTCCTTTTGAAATTATCTGTTCTTTTTTTTTCTTTTCTTTTTTTTTTTTTTTTGAGATGGAGTCTTGCTCTGTCGCCCAGGCTGCAGTGCAGTGGCTCTATCCCAGGGCTCACTGCAACCTCCGCCTCCTGGGTTCAAGTGATTCTCCTGCCTCAGCCTCTGCAGTAGCTGGGATTACAGGTGCCTGCCAGCATGCCTGGCTAATTTTTGTATTTTAATAGAGATGGGTTTCGCCATGTTGGCCAGGCTGGTCTCAAACGCCTGACCTCAAGCGATCCATCCGCTTCGGCATCCCAAAGTGCCGAGATTACAGATGTGAGCCACTGCACCTTGCCTTTTTCTTTCTTTCTTTTAAAAATTTCTCCTGCTTTCTCCATTTGGTTTAGATTGCTGCTGTGTTCCTAAATGCTGAAGGTGAATGACGGGGCGTC
>NW_012116132.1:543600-545967 GCF_000951035.1 Colobus angolensis palliatus | reverse complement strand
GCTACTCGGGAGGCTGAGGCAGGAGAATCGCTTGAACCCAGGAGGCAGAGGTTGAAGTGAGCCAAGATTGCGCCAGCTGCACTCCAGCCTGGTGACAGAGTGAGACCATCTCAAAAAACAAACAAACAAACAAAACCAGGAGCTAAGGCATGGCCCTTAGGTTTTACTTTTATTTATTTAAGTTCCTGGGTACATGTACAGGACGTGCAGGCTTGTTACACAGGTATACGTGTGCCATGGTGGTTTGCTGCACCTATCCACCCAACACCCAGGTGTTAAGCGCAGCATGCATTAGCTCTTCTCCCTAATGCTCTCTGTTCGCTTGCCTGCCCCCAACAGGCCCCCGTGAGTGTTGTTCCCCTCCCTGTGTCCATGTGTTCTCACTGTTCAGCTCCCACTTACTAGTGAGAACATACAGTGTTTGGTTTTCTGTTCCTGTATTAGTTTGCTGAGGATAATGGCTTCCAGCTTCATCCATGTCCCTGCAAAGGACATGATCTTGTTCCTTTTTATGGCTGCATAGTATTCCATGGTGTATATGTGTCACATTTTCTTTCTTTCTTTTAAAAATTTCTCCTGCTTTCTCCATTTGGTTTAGATTGCTGCTGTGTTCCTAAATGCTGAAGGTGAATGACGGGGCGTCCGGAGGAGAGGGATGACCCTCAAACACAAACCATCTGCCTAGGAGGCCAAACTGGGGGAGAGTGGGGGGGACATAGGAGGTCTCTTGCAGGAAGGAGGCCTAGGAGACCTTCTCTCTCATATCAGAGTGTAGGATGGGAGGGGCGAGCTCCAGGGACAGTGGGGAGCAGGGAAAGGACACCCACAATGAACCTGAGGGACTGGGATGGCCCTGAGTGGAGATTCAAAGAGGCTGAACTGTGCTTGAGACACCTGGGACCAGAAGCCAGGAGGGAGGAGGTAGAGAGAAGTAGAACAGGGTAGCCCTGTGAATTCACTGCATGGCCGCCATTAGCTTCACCTGCCCTCTGACCAGGCCGACACCGGCACCCCGGGCACCCCATGTGGGTAGGAAGGTGTGTGTGGTGCTGTGCAAACCCGATTATCCCCCGAGTAACCCATGCCGCGTCTACAGCTTCCTGCTGCTGCGCCAGAAGCTGTGTCCTCTTATGGAAAGAAGAGCACTTCATATATAAGCAGCCAGGTGAAGGCAGGGCTATTCTTGCATGAGAAATGTTGATTATACAGATCAATTCCATCTCCTGGAGGAACCCCAAACAGTGGTAAATTACACAGTTAAAATTTTACCCTAAGCCCCATCTCCCCACCCCCCACAAAACAACAGACTCAACAACCATGTTTTGCAGCAAAAATATTTACAGGACAGTTACTATGTACAAGGAAGTATTTTATATATTGTGTCATTTAATCTTCTCAAGGACCCTGTGATCTACCAATGAATGAACAGAGAGACAGAGAGGCTAAAAGCTAGCCAGAAATCACAGGGCCAGAAGGGTATGAAAGCTAGGCCTTACGAGGCTGAGAATCCAGCAGGACTTGGCATCTGTTAAGCGTTCCATAAATCCTTGTTGAAGGAATAAATGGGTCTGCCAGGCTCCATGATCAGGGCTTGCCTACTGCTCCCTAAGCCATAATTCCCGTCCCTAGGATCTGGGTAAGTCAGGGCCTACAAATATGCCCCAGGGATGTTTTCTAAGATCCTGTTCTCATCTTTCTTCTGTGCTCTCCTCTCCCCAGCTGCCATCCTGTATCCCTTCCAAGAAGACATAGAATGGAGGAGTTAATTTGTTATTTGATGTACCAAGTATAGTATTTGAGTGCCTACCAATGGTGCCAAGCATTTTTCTAGATGCTGGGGTCATAGGAGTGAACAAAGCAGGATCACATTCTGAAGATCACATTATAGCCAGGGTACAGACTTGGCTGAGAGATCAGTTCTGGCTGAACTGATGAGGGAGGACTGAGGTAAGAGCTCCGTGACTACTCAGCTATGGGCTGCTGTGTGCACATGGGGGCAGGCACCAGCCCTCCCTCACCAATGATGTGCAGTCTCGTCCTTGTGGTTGCAGAAGTGGTCTCAGCAGCTTTGCCTCTCTGCTGTGGCCCCTTCCCTGGCCATGGTTTTCATCCCAGGATGGGCTCCTCAAAGTGTGTTTGCCACAGGACCTAGAATTGAGACTAAGAGAATCAGTCTGAGCTGAGCTCATGTTAAAAACTAGGAGGCCGGGTGCGGTGGCTCACGCCTATAATCGCAGCACTTTAGAGGGGCTGAGGCAGGCAGATCACAAGGTCAAGATGTTGAGACCATCCTGGCCAATATGGTGAAACCCTGTCTCTACTAAAAATACAAAAATTAGCCGGGCGCGGTGGCGGGCACCTGTAGTC
>NW_012116132.1:533881-535650 GCF_000951035.1 Colobus angolensis palliatus | reverse complement strand
TTTTTAGTAGAGACGGGGTTTCACCGTGTTAGCCAGGATGGTCGCAATCTCCTGACCTCGTGATCCGCCCGTCTCGGCCTCCCAAAGTGCTGGGATTACAGGCTTGAGCCACCGCATCCGGCCAACCTCCCAGGTTTAAGCAATTCCCCTGCTTGTCAGCCTCCGGAGTAGCTGGGACTACAGGCATGCACCACCACACTCCGCTAATATTTGTATTTTTAGTAGAGATGGGTTTCACCATGTTGGCCAGGCTGGTCTCGAACTCCTGACCTCAGGTGATCTGCCCACCTTAGCCTCCCAAAGTGCTGGGATTAAAGGCATGAGCCACCGTGCCCAGCTGCCACATTTTCTTTATCCAGTCTATCATTGATGGGCATTTGGGTTGATTCCATGTCTTTGCTATTGTGAATAGTGCTGCAATGGACATATGTGTGTTTGTATCTTTTTTTTGTTGTTGTTGTTTTTAGAGCGAGACAGAGTCTCGCTCTGTCCCGCCGGCTGGAGTGCAGTGGCGCAATCTCGGCTCACTGCAAGCTCCGCCTCCCGGGATCACGCCATTCTCCTGCCTCAGCCTCCTGAGTAGGTGGGACTACAGGCGCCCACCACCGTGCCAGGCTAATTTTTTGTATTTTTAGTAGAGACTGGGTTTCACCGTGGTCTCAATCTCCTGACCTTGTGATCCGCCTGCCTCGGCCTCCCAAAGTGCTGGGATTACAGGCGTGAGCCACCGCGCCCAGCCTGTATCTTTATAATAGAATGATTTATATTCCTTTGGGTATATACCCAGTAATGGGATTGCTGGGTTAAATGGTATTTCTGGTTCTAAATCTTTGAGGAATTGCCACACTGTCTTCCACAATGGTTGAACTAATTTACATTCCCACCAACAGTGTAATAGCTTTCTTATTTCTTCACAACCTCGCCAGCAGCTGTTGTTTCTTTTTTTAAATTTCATTTTATTGAAATAGAGTCTCACTCTGTCACCTAGGCTGGAGTGCAGTGGCATGATCTTGGTTCACTGCAAACTCTGCCTCCCAGGTTCAAGCAATTCATCTGCCCCAGCCTCCTGAGTAGCTGGGGTCACAGGTGTGCTACATGATTCCCAGCTAATTTTTGTATTTTTAGTGGAGACAGGGTTTCACCATGTTGGTCAGGCTGGCCTCGAACTCCTGACCTCAAGCGATCTGCCCACCTTGGCCTCCCAAAGTGCTGGGATTACAGGTGTGAGCCACCATGCCCGGCCCATCTGTTGTCTCTTGACTTTTTAATAATTGACATTCTGACTGACGTGAGATGGTGTCTCATTGTGGTTTTCATTTGCATTTCTCTCTCTCTTTTTTTTGTTTTTGAGATGGAGTTTCGCTTTTGTTGCCTAGGCTGGAGTGCAATGGCATGATCTTGGCTCACCACAACCTCCGCCTCCCAGGTTCTAAATATCTTTTTTTGAGAAGTTATTTTTATTTATTTTTTAGGAACACAGTCTCCCTCTGTTTCCCAGGCTGGAGTGCAGTGGCACCATCATGGCTTGCTACAGCCTCAAGCTTCAGGACTCAAGCGATTCTCCCATCTTTGTCTCGTGAGTAGATAGGACTACAGGCACGTGGCACCACGAGTGGGTAACTTTTCTATTTTTGGTAGAGATAGGATCTTATGTTACCCAGGCTGGCCTCAAGTGATCCTCCTACCTCAGTCTCTGAAAGTGCTGGGATAACAGATGAGCCACTGTGCCTGGCCTTTTACATATTATTTATTTATTTTTTTAATTAAAA
>NW_012116132.1:520908-532977 GCF_000951035.1 Colobus angolensis palliatus | reverse complement strand
TGATCTTAGCTCACTGCAACCTCCACCTCCCAGGTTCAAGCGATTCTCCTGCCTCAGCCTCCCGAATAGCTGGGATTACAGGCACCCGCCACCACGCCTAGCTAATTTTGTATTTTTAGTAGAGACGGAGTTTCACCATGTTGGCCAGGCTGGTCTCGAATTCCTGACCTCAGGTGATCCACCTGCCTCAGCCTCCCATAGTGCTGAGATTACAGGCATGAGCCACTGCACCTGGCCGCGAGCACTATTTATTCATTATCATGTTGACTGGGGACTCCTGATACCTTCTGGTTTATGACTTTGATATCTTCCTTCGACATTGCTGCTTTCCTGCCACTGGATGCAAAAAGAAAATCCTTACCTGTCCTCTGACTTTTCCGTTTTTGCTTAAGCTGGCTTTAGTTGGTTTCTGTTACTTATAATCAAATACAGTCTCATCTTGTTTTTTTGTTTTTTTTTTTGTTTTTTTGGGGGGACGGAGTCTTGTTCTGTTGCCCAGGCTGGAGTGCAGTGGCGTGATCTCGGCTCACTGCAACCTCCACCTCCCAGGTTCAAGCAATTCTCCTGCCTCAGCCTCCCGAGTAGCATGTGCCACCACGCCCAGCTAATTTTTAGTAATTTTAGTAGATACGGGGTTTCACTGTGTTAACCAGGCTGGTCTTGATCTCCTGACCTTGTGATCCACCCACCTCAGCCTCCCAAAGTGTTGGGATTACAGGCGTGAGCCACGGCGCCTGGCCAGTCTTATCTTGAATGTAAACAAAAACTTAGAACTTGGGTTCAGGGCAGAAGCAGCAGACCTAGAGCTGCCTGGATCTGATCAGATCCTTGAGTGACAAAGTCAAACAGGTTCCCTAGAGACCACTGATCACTGGGGAAATTCCCTTGCCCTGCACCGCCTCTCTGCCAAGACCAAGGCCTAGGACCACTAGGATACTGACTGTGCAAACCCATCTGGATACAACCAGTCTGAATTTTCCCCAAATCTCTCTTGGTACGTAATCAGACTTCCTGATCTACACGCATTTTTTTTTCGTTACTCCAGACCCTAGGAGGGAGTAAAGTTTGTGGTAAAAGAAAAGAAGGAAAAATACAAACTACCTTCTAAACCGTAGGTACGGTAATGGAGTGGCTACCAGTATTGATCATGGCAAGATCATTGGAAGTTTAGCAAGAATCAGCTGCTGGGTCATAGCCTGTTTGGAAAGACAACTGTAGTCCATTAAAAAAGATTGTATATCATCCACAGAAAGCTCTTCATTTGGCTACTTTACGTCTGACTGGCTCCTACTTGCCCTACAGGCCCCAGTTTTTTCTTGCAAGCCTTCTATAAGACTAGGTTAGGGAACTCCTCTGTTAGAGCACTTCCTCACAGTGCACAGCTCACTGTGTTTATTTGTTTTAGAGATAGGGTCTCACTCCGTTGCCCAAGCTGGAGTGCAGTGGTGTGATCATAGTTCACTGCAGCGCCGAACTTCTGGGCTCCAGTGATCCTCTTGCCTCAGCTTCCCAAGTGCCTGGGACTCCAGGCACATGCCACTGCACCTGGCTAACTTTTAAAAAAAAAAAAAAATTCTTGCAGAGACGGGATCTCACTGTGTTGCCCAGGATGGTCTCAAACTCCTGGCCTCAAGCAATCTGCCTGCCTTGGCCTTCCAAAGTATTGGGATTACAGGTGTGAGCCACTGCACCCAGCCATCTCACTCTATTTAAATTGCCATCTCACTCTATTAAAATACTGTAAGTGTCCTAAGCGTAGACCCGAGTGTGTATAGCGTGGTACCTGGTGTGCGGTAGGTGTTCAATATACACCTTCCACAAAAAATAGAATTCAGGAATTAATTTAGTATTACCTAAAAAGTCTCCACACCTACCCTTCTACAGGTGATCATGTAACTTGTGCACAGACTATCAGGAAGACTTAGGTATGTGCCTTTAGGAGGCAGATAGAGCAGACAGGGCTCAGGTGACCTTAACTAGCTAGAAATTCCAGCTGCCTCTATCAAACAGAATCTGTCACTTAGGATTAAGTTAGATTTTATACAACAGAAAGCAAGGTTTATCCTCTTATGTAAAAGAATTCCAGGGGACTTCAGTCCTGGGTAGGAATGGTGGCTCCATGAAGTTAGCAGGAACCCAAGCTGCCTCTAGCTTTCTGCAGCACCATCCTTAGTGCTGACTTCCATCCCCAAGGCTACCTCATGGTTTAAAAGGGCAGTGGCATGCCAGCCATCACATCTGCATTCCAGGCAGCAGGACAAAGGGAGAGGGACAAGCGAAGAAACAAAAGGTTGGCCCTCTGAGTCAGCTTGCTCTCAGTAGACTTCTTGAAATTTTTACATACAATATTCCCTTATATCCCAGTGGCCAGGAACGCTTGGAAATGTAGATGTTAGCTGGACACTTTGCTCCATATAAACTTGGAGTTTTATAATTAAGAGGGAAACAGATATTATGCAACAAGCTGCAGTCTCTCCCCCAATCCCTAAGCAAAACTGTCAGGAAGGACCTTCCCTTATTTTGGTAAAAAATCAGTCAATCTATAAGCAGCTCTGCTTTGCTCTGCATCTCAGTTCTCACTGATACAAGGACTAGTCATCAGTACTTTTTTCTCTATGTAAAGAACTACAATGGCTGGGCGCAGTGGCTCACGCCTGTAATCCCGGCACTTTGGGAGGCCAAGGCGGGTGGATCACTTGAGGTCAGGAGTTTGAGACCAGCTTGGCCAACATGGTGAAACCCCATCTCTACTAAATATACAAAAATTAGCCAGGTGTGGTGGCGCATGCCTGTAGTCACAGCTACTCGAGAGGCTGAATCCCTTGAATTCAGGAGGCAGAGGTTGCAGTGAGACGAGATTGCACTACTGCACTCCAACCTCGGTGACACAGCGAGATGCCATCTCAAAAAAAAAAAAAAAAGAACTACACGAGAAGGGTCCTCTCCCTTGCTCTGTTTCTTGAACTTACCACTCGCACTCATTACTAGATGGGACCACATGAAGAGTTCGATGCAGAACTGCAGAAAGGCTCTTTAGCACGTGGGTGTCTCTCACAGGGCCGGATGATTGAGCTGAAATGAGCTGACAGTCATGTTGACTATAAGGCAGTGCATTAGGGGCCCTGCTGTAGCAGTGATAGCCTGGATGCCCTGCATCCAGGGCAGGAAATGCTCTGAGAACACATAGGCCTGGGCACTGGTCTTCAGGACCACGTGAAAGAGGAAGGACCCCATTCCCTTCACCCTCATCCTCCAAGGCAGGTAGTACCCAATAGCTATGCCTACAGCATCTTCCCCATAGGTGTGGGCAGAAGACCCCACTCCCTTGAACTCTCTAATTAGTGCTTTTTCAAACTGCAGCTTGATTTTCTCTTAAATGGGAAGTGTCTGAATGTAGGACAACTGTGGGAAAGGAAGCATGGGAGAGTAATGATGAGCTTGGATTGCAATCCTGGCCTTGCCTGTTGTTTTCTGTGTTACGTTGCTAACTTGTTTCACTCCCCCCAAGTGTCTATTTCATGAGGTAAAACAGGAATGGTAATGACACCCCCCTTGCCGAGCCGCTCAGAGGACTAAACAAGATAATGTAGGTGAATGCAGTTAGCATAGTGCCTGGGGTACAATGGGTACTCGATAAAAGAGAAAATAAAATGGAGATAGATGGCAAAAGCCATTGTGAAGACTCAACCCCGAAACAAAGCTTCCTCTGAAATTACAGAAATTTGCAACCCTGGCATCTTGGCTGGAATCCCAGGATAAGATGGGCATTCACAGCAGTAAAGCCAGCCACAGCCCAGGACACCAGGCCCCAGAGGCCAGGGGCTCCTCCCCACCAGAGAGCTGCCGAGCTCAGAAAACTGGTTCACATTTTGTCCTGGGGACACTGCACTTGGAAAAACATTATTGATTCCATGGTTCAGGTTGCAAAGGGAGGAAGAAAGATTGAATTTCATCACATAAAGCACTTATGCCTACTGTACTTTCTCTTTAGAGAGGCACTTGGCAATCATTTTCATTAGTGTCTCTTCTTAAAACAATCTCAAAGATAGCTTATCCCCATTTTATAAAGGCAGAACGTAGGAGAAATAACTGGCTGAAGAGCATGTGGCAGGGTGGCAAAAGTCAGAGTTTATGATCTCCAAATTTCTGGCGTATTGCTTAACTAACTAAGCTTCAGCAATCCACTCCACAAATGCCTGGCGGGGGCCTCTCAGTCATACACTTATTGCTCAAATCAGTCACTCATGATCACCAGAAAAATGCAGACATGTAAATCTAGGCTACATGATTCATTTTTCTTAGCAGCTTAGGACAGGAGGTGAAAAGTGACTTTTCCAACCATATCACAAGTGGGTCTGCATCTAGCAAGTCCTGGAACAGGGATGTTGGAACTATTCCAGGATATATGTCACACCATAGAGCTCTGGATGCCTACAAGCAATGAAGATGGGGTGGGGGCAGTGAAATAGCCAGCTCCTACGCTAAGTGCAGCCCTCCTCACCAGGGCTGTAGACAGGCTGCCCCCTCACCTGAGGAACTCATGTCTTTGATCACGACAGCATCACAACCTGTCCCTGATACCAAAAGGAGAAACACTCTTGGCCTGTGCCCTCTTGGATGGATCGTTTTTCTGAGAACAGGATGTTTAGTGAGTTTGTCTCAAACTGCACAGAGAACATGGTGAACCTACTAGGGCTGATTGCTGTGGGAAATTAAGAAGACAGGGATAATGGCTTTTCCTCAGTTGCTAAAGCCAGCACGTACCTGAAATGAGCCCCAAAGCTCAGGTCTGACTTAATGCCTTTCTTGTCTTGGGAAGAGGGTTTATCAGATTCCAAAGAATGCATTTCAGTTATCTTTGTTTCCAATACTGAAGCAGCTCCCTCTGCTCACTGAGGCAGAGCCCTTTCTATCTCTTTTTCAGAAAAATCCCAAGGAACAATTGTTTTGGATTACTTAGTGGACTCAGCGTGGAAACTGCTTGTGTGGCCCAGCTAGGTAGGGGCGTTCAGACAAGGAGACCTGACCTGGAGCTTCTGGGATGATTCCAAGGTACTGCATGAATGCGTCTGCTGTGTGTTCGTTAACTGCTGGGGAGAAAACTCTGAGCCATCTACTCTCAGTTTTCAAGACAGGCTTCAGCAGGCAAGCAGCTTGTTGGGAGGCGTCCTTAGTCAGCTGGGAAAGTAAGGCTGACGCGCTGTCCAACCTCAGCGAGGCATGTGTCATACTCTTTCCGTTCTCTGGCACTCTCTGGCTCTTCCTAAGGCCTTTTCTCAACCAGGCACATTATGTGATGTAGACAGCAAGCAGGATGGGAGGCTGGCAGTCCCCAGAGCGGAGCTCGCAGTGGCCACTTAGACTTCCTCATATCACACCTTTGGCTTCCAAGCCCAGATGTAGGTGCTTGTCCCTCCCGTTGGGATCTTGCCAAATCTTTTGTAACATTTTAAAACAGCCATTGAAGTGCCAGATGACAAAATTTTCCTTGGAGATTGAGAAATTCTGATTGGGATGATGGCAGCATTCTGGAATTTATGTCAGATTTGCTTCCCAGGGGCCGGAAGCAAGGAGGTCAAGACTCCAGGTCCCCATCCCAGTTTAACCAAAGAACCACTACTTTTTTTCTTTTCTTTTCTTTTTTTTCTCAGAGTCTTGCTCTGTTACCCATGCTGGAGTGTAGTGGTGCGATCTTGGCTCCTGCAACCTCCACCTCCCAGGTTCAAGCGATTCTTTTGCCTCAGCCTCCGGAGTGGCTGGGATTACAGGTGTGTGCCACAATGCCTGGCTAATTTTTGTAGTTTTAGTAGAGATGGGGTTTTACCATGTGGCGAGGCTGGTCTTGAACTCCTGGCCTCAAGTGAACTGCCCAGTTTGGCCTCCTAAAGTGCTGGAACTACAGGCATGAGCCAGTGCACCCAGGCCCCTACATTTTTTTTTTTTTTTTTTTTTTTGAGATGAGATCTTGCTCTGTTGCTCAGGCTAGAGTGCAGTGGCATGATCATAGCTCACTGCAGCCTCAAACTCCTGGGCTTAAGAGATCCTCCAGGGCCGGGCACGGTGGCTCATGCCTGTAATCCCAGCACTTTGGGAGGCCGAGGTGGGCGGATCACGAGGTCAGGAGATCGAGACCATCCTGGCTAACATGGTAAAACCCCGTCTCTACTAAAATACAAAAAAATTAGCTGCGCATGGTGGTGGGTGCCTGTAGTCATGGGTGATCTGGAGGCTGAGCAGGAGAATGGCGTGAACCTGGGAGGTGGAGCTTGCAGTGAGCCGAGATTGCGCCACTGCACTCCAGCCTGGGCGACAGAGCAAGACTCCGTCTCAAAAAAAAAAAAAAAAAAGAGATCCTCTGTAATCCCAGCACTTTGGGAGGCCAAGGTGGGCAGATCATTTGAAGTCAGGAGTTCGAGACCAGCCTGGCCAACATGGTGAAACCCCATCTCTACTAAAAATAGAAAAATTAGCTGAGCATGGTAGTGCATGTCTGTAATCCCAGCTACTTGAGAGGCTGAGGCAGGAGAATTGCTTGAACCTGGGAGGCGGAGGTTGCAGTGAGCCGAGATCGCATCTCTGCACTCCAGCCTGGGCAAAAGACTGAGATTCCATCTCAAAAAAACAAGAGATCCTCCTGGCTCAGCCTCCTGAGTAGCTGGGACTATAGGTGTGTGCACCACGACACCCAGCTAATTTTTGTATTTTTTTTAGAGACAGAGTCTTGCTATATTGTCCAGGTTGGTCTTGAACTCCTAGCCTTAAGAAATCATCCCACCTCTGCCTCCCAAAGCGCTAGAATTACAGGCATGAGCTACTACACCTGGCCTTTCTTTTTGGTTTTACATACTGAAGTTAGGCACAGATTTCAATTGAAAGAGGGTTTCGTTACTTTAAAAGTGTTTTAAAAGCCCTGCCTTGCATTATCCTTATCCCCTCCATTAGAGCTATACAGAATTTTAAAAGAGAAAAAATCAGAAAGGGAAAGGTAAGTTATTCCTTGGGTATGCAGAAAAGCCACAGCTGTCGTTTGGGCCTCAGCAGGGCATCTGTGCAGGTGTCTGCGCATTAGCAGCACCATCTGCTTGGTTGTCTCTCAAAGGAAGAAGAATCCTGGCCTGATGAACTCCTCAAGCTCTCTTCTTTGGGAAATAGGAAGATCACAATTTGAAATCTTAATCCAAGGTAATAATTGAATATATAAGCACCCTACATAATCCACAGCTTAAAAATGTGAAATTAAGTCACGAATTGCTTTCAAATGTAGCAGGTATCTTCTAGCCTCTTCCAGTCCTGAAAGGCGCTACCAAATGCAGCCTCAGAGTCAAGCCCCCAAATAAATACATGCTAATAAGGCTGATTTTCCCTTTTCACTCTTCTCCTGGGCAGTATGAACCTTTGACTAGAGAGAGCCAGAAAGGAGCATCTCAACCCACTTAGGTGGTGGCCTCTTTTAAAGTGAAACGTGAAGCCAGGGCTCCAAACCGTCACTGTCCTGAGAGTTCCCAGGAAGGCTTTTGTGTGGTAACCTGGATGCCCGTCCAAATGGCCTTGGCTGGTCCCATCCCTCACTCTAGCTCCCTAAGGGTCATGCTGCTATCAATTGACTGTGAACATTTCCTTTCACTGCCTTTTGCAAACTGCTGGGTGAGTGCCAAGTAGTAGCTTTGCAGGGTTCATTCACCCCAGGGCTGGGAGCTTTTCAGCAGTGTAGGCAGGTTATGTGTTTCAAATCAGCATAGTAGGGCAGAGTGATTTGGAAGCCATTTCATTTTTCAGTTCATCAAACTCCTACTCACTGGGAATCTCTAAACCAGCGATACGAAACCTTTCTGGAGTTGTGACACCCTGTTGTCACTCATTTTATTTCATCAAACACCCACCCCTCTTAAAAATACCATGAGGCATGTATTTATTTTTAAGATGAAAATGAATTAAAATTGGAAAATTACCTAAGGATTTTCTGGCACTCTAGCAAAAAAGGAGATCTACCAGAGGTGTTTGGAAGTCAGGATCTTCACTAAGAATCATCACTCTACACAGGGAAGACATTTGACCGAATTGGGAAGTAGGAAGAATTTGTCCTTGCTTCTCCCCTCTCCCACGATCTAATTCCCTCCCTGCCCGCACATTCCCTCCCCAGGCATCCAGGCACTCACGCTACCCCATATCTCCCTCCATGGTACCTCACGCAGAACTGGCCCTTACCACCCACATCCCCCAGCCCTGCTCTGCAACTGTTTCCTCTCAGTGCTCCTGTTAACATACCTGATGCCCACTCCTTCTGCAGGTAGCCCCTGTAGGTTAGTTGTTTCTTTAGAAAGGAGTAACAACTTCTATTTTCTTTTTTTTGAGATGGAGTCTCTCTCTGTTGCCCAGGCTGGAGTGCAATGGCACGATCTTGGCTCACTGCAACCTCTGCCTCCTGGGTTTAAGTGATTCTCCTGCCTCAGCCTCCCGAGTAGCTGGGATTATGGGTGTGGGCCACCATGCTTAGCTACTTTTTTTGTATTTTTAGTAGAGACGGGGTTTCACCATGCTGGCCAGGCTGGTCTCGAACTCCTGACCTCAAGTGATCTGCCCGCCTCAGCCTCCCAAAGTGTTGGGATTACAGGTGTGAGCCACCCCGCCCAGCCTAGGAGTAACAACTTCTAAGTTCATTTTCAGCACAAAAATTTTAGTAGAGTTAACCTTGATGATAATGCCTTAAAGTCTTAATCCCTCCAAGGGATATTTGTGTTTTTTTTAATCCCTAGGATGCTCAGCAGAAGGGATATTTGTAATGTAACTAGAGACAATATCATACACAAAAGAATTAATTTCCAATGGAATTTCAATGGGTAACAGAAAGGAAGTGTGGGAGGTTGGTCCATTCTGCCTTCTGGTAATGGCCCCCTCGCTGTGCAAGTATTCTCTTTGGGATAATATAAAAGACACTGGGACTGGGCGTGGTGGCTCACGCCTGTAATCCCAGCATTTTAGGAGGTTGAAGCGGGCAGATCACCTGAAGTCAGGAGTTCAAGACCAGCCTGGCCAACGTGGTGAAACCACGTCTCTACTAAAAATACAAAAATTAGCCAGGTGTGGTGGTGTGCACCTGTAATCCCAGTGACCCAGGAGACTGAGGCATGAGAATAGCTTGAACCTGGGAGGCAGAGGCTACAGTGAGCTGAGATTGCGCCACTGCTCTCCAGCCTAGGCAACAAAGCAAGGCTCTGTCAGAAAAAAAAAAAAAAAAAAGACATTGCATAAGAGTCAGTGACCTGGATCTATTTCTGACTTAATCCAATTCAACCAATATTTACTAAGCCCCTCCTATATGCCTGGAATTTGGCTACGCCTTTGGTATCCAAGATGAATAAGACACATTCCATGTCCTCAGTGAAATCCCAGTCTATCAGGAGGCATCTGATACCTACTGAATGCTTCTCTAGCAGTTAGGCAAAATGCTATGGGAACACAGTAGAGAGGATGATTGATTCTGTCTGGAGAAAACTGCAGAGAATTAATATTTGCATTGGCCTTTGAGGATGAGAAGGAGTTTAGCAGGCTGGGAAAGGGAGGAGAAAGAGAGGTCACTGGGGAAAAAAACCACCAGAACAAAAGCACAGGGAGGTGACTGCTGGGGAAGTCCAAGTAGCTGGAGGACAAGAAGGGAAGTAGCGGGGATGAAGCTGAAAAGCAAGGCTAGGGTCAGATTTTGGAAAAGCTTTCACTGCCTTACTAAGGAATGGAAGAATCAGCTGCAGACGATGGAGCCATCAGAAGGTTTTGAAACCTCCATAGACACATTCTGGAGATCGCCACCTTCTCTCAGGCAAAAAGACAATGGAGGCTCCATCCAGGGTTATAAGGAGAATGGAAAGGAAAGACACTGAGGATAGGATACATGCAAATAATTGGCTCCTTCGATGTTGGAGTTAAAGGAGAAGGAGAAGTCATAGGTTTCTTGCTTAGGCTTGCTAAGTAACGGCGATGCCACTAATTGAAGATAGGGATGATAGGAACAAGGGTCCATGGGAAAGAACAATGAGCTCAATTTTAGGCCTGTTGGCTTAAGAGACCAAGGGCTAGTGTGAAGATGGTTTTGATGTTGCTACAGAGGATTCTTCTCTCGTTTATGTTTTTGGTCTTCTTAACAAGACACTAAGTGCTTGTGTGAGCCGGGCACACATCCATCTCTACGATGTCTCTTCTTCCAGTTCTGTCATTTCTTCCATCAGACAGGATGGTGAGAGTGTAGACAAAGTTTAAACAAGAGTCCTGGGACTGCTGCTGCTATTAAGCAGAGGCCAAGTCACATGGAAGCTTCTGGAAGCTCAGGTTCTCACTTGCATACAGATCTGCTTCTTTGCGTTCTAGATGTTAAACTCCTCACCTTCCATTCATCTTTTGTTTTCAGTTTATCTTTCTCAAATAATATCCTTGCTTGAGGAACTAATCATTTTCCCAAAGAGAACCTGTGACTTCTTCCTTGCTCATTTCAGCAAGAACATCGTTGAGTGAAAACCTATAACTAGAACTCTGTTGTGGAGATAAAGTAGTTCAGGAAATGTTTGGATCATTAGGAGTTCATCTCAGAAACTCTAAAAATGTGCACGCTCTTTGAGCTAGTAACCCTACTTTTTAGGATTTATCCTAGAGGAATACTGGACAAGTGGACAAATATGTATGTACAATATTGGCACTCTTTTTTTTGAGACAGGGTCTCACTGTGTTATCAGGGTGGAATCCAATGGCATGATCATGGCTCACTGCAGACTTGACCTCCTGGGCTCAAGCGATCCTCCCACCTCAGCCTCCTGAGTAGCTGAGACTGCAGGTGTACACCACCACACAAGGCTAATTTTAAAAATT
Source organism: Colobus angolensis palliatus (assembly GCF_000951035.1). Lineage (NCBI taxonomy): Eukaryota > Metazoa > Chordata > Mammalia > Primates > Cercopithecidae > Colobus > Colobus angolensis. Next base: position 522,123 of record NW_012116132.1, on the reverse strand, counting down.
TTTGTAAATACGGGGTCTCAGTACATTGCCCAGGCTGGGCTCAAACTCCTGAGCTCAAGCAATTCTCCTGCCTTGGCCTCCCAAAGTGTTGGGATTATAAGTATGAACCACTGAACCTAGCCTCAATATTGTCACTCTTGCTTATTCTAGTAAAAAACTAAGAAATAAAAGTCCACAAATTAGAGATTCACTAAATTACTTAAAATGATCCATATAATGACATTTAATAAAAATTAACTCATTAAAAATGACCGTGTAAGCTGGGCACAGTGGCTCATGCCTGTAATCCCAGCACTTTGGGAGGTCAAGGAGGGAGGATCACCTGAGGCTGGAGTTCAAGACCAGCCTGGGCAGCATAGCAAGACCCTGTCTCTACAAAAGTTGTTTTTAAAAAAATGACAATGTAGATTAACATTTATTGACAACTGGAAAGTTAGAAAGACATTCAAGATTTATTACTGGAAAATAATAGATTATGTAAATTTATTATACAAAACATTTAATGAAAAGATCTGAAAACCAAAATTGGCAAAATGTAAGTAACAATTATCTGAGAGGACAGTGGAAGGAATTTCTATTGGTTTAATTATTGTTCTTTCTGCTGTCATTACCTCCTAATTTTTTTTTTTTTCTTTTTTTTTGAGATAGAGGTTCACTCTTGTTGCCCAGGCTAGAGTGCAATGGTGTGATCTCAGCTCACTGCAACCTCTGCCTCCCAGGATCAAGTGATTCTTCTGCCTCCCGAGTAGCTGGGATTACCGACATGTGCCACCATGCCTGGCTAATTTTGTATTTTTAGTAGAGATGGGGTTTCTCCATGTTGGTCGGGCTGGTCTCAAACTCCTGACCTCAGGTGATCCGCCTGCCTCAGTCTCCCAAAGTGCTGGGATTACAGGTGTGAGCCACCGCACCCGGCCTCCTAATCTTTATTTTTTTTTGCAATGGAGATGGGGGAGTGGAGAGGGGTTATCTCTATGTTGCCCACGCTGGCCTTGAACTCCTGGGCTCAAGCAATCCTCCTGCATAACTGGGACTACAGACATGCCCCACTGTACTGGCCTATTTCCTAATCTTTTTACAACAACTATGTATTACTGGTATAAAGAAATATCTGGCTAGGCGCAGTGGCTCACACCTGTAATCACAACACTTCGGGAGGACGAGGTGGGCGGATTACCTGAGGTCGGGAGTTCAAGACCAGCCTGACCAACATGG
>NW_012116132.1:508973-520428 GCF_000951035.1 Colobus angolensis palliatus | reverse complement strand
AAAAAAAAAAAAAAAAAAAAGAAAGAAAAGAAAAATATCTATGCTTCTTTCAGATGTGCTGGGGTCAGTTTATCAGCTGTGCTCCCAGACAGGGCTAGGTTGAGGAGCAAAGGAAGAACAGGAAAGCCCTCCAACAGTCGTTAAATTGAAAATTATGGCCCTGGAAGTATATTTCATGAAGGGACCTCCCTCCCCTTTCAATGCACACTCTGGGGGATTCTTCGGAACAAGACACTCTTAGGTCATAGCTATGTGGAGAGTCACACAGAAGGTCCAATGATCACACCTTCCTATATTCCCCTAGCTTTTCTAAAATCTTAGCTCTTCCACAGTCTCTCCGATAGAAAAATCACCCAAGATCTAATTTCTTACCCTAAAATTATTGTTATTTTAAAATTCAACCTAGCTCTGTGCAGTTTACCTTCTAAACTGGGTCTATTGCAGCAAGAGATGAATATTCCTGATGAGAGGGGTCAGGTGAAGGCGATCAAGTCTGCGAGTGATAAACACCAGCAGAAGCCAAAGGGGTGGCTGGAAGATAGACCTGTACAACATGGTCAAATCTAACTGGTAATCATACATATGGAAAATAAAATGGTATCATTCTCACTATGCAGTGGGAGGCGGTTGGGAGAGAAAGATAAGACCCAGTGTTGGTAATGATGCAGGAAATGGACCTTCTCCTGTGTTGCTGACAAAAGTGGGAACGACTACAACCTTTCTGTACAGCGTTGGCAAGAGGCATCCAAAGCTATACACATGTGCATACCATTTGACCCAGGTTGTCTAAGCCCAGAAATTCATCTTAAGGAAATAATCAGAAATGTGATTATATGCTTACCTGTAAGAATATTCATCTGGGCCAAAAGAAGTGGCTCAAACACTTTGGGAGACCGAGGTGGGCAGATTACCTGAGGTCAGGAGTTTGAGACTAGCTTAGCCAACATAAAAAAAAAAAAAAAAAAAAAAAAAGAATATTCATCTACTTTATAACTGACATTTTAAACAATAGAAGTAAAATCAATATAATAGAAAAATTTGAGGAAAACTTAGTTCCATCAATAGGGAATTTGTTAAAAAAAAAAAAAGTTAAGAGCTCAGGTTCTAGATTCTGAGCTCAAATCACAACTTGCTATCTGAATGAACCTAAGCAAATTCCCTGACTTTTTTTTTTCAAGACAAGGTCTTGTTCTGTCGCCCAGGCTGGAGTGCAGCGGTGCAATCACAGCTCACTGCAGCCTTGACCTCCTGAGTCAAGCAATCCTCCCACCTCAGTTTCCCTAGTAGCTAGGACTACAGGCATGTACCACCATGCCTGGATATTTTTTGTAGAGACAGGGTTTCGCCATGTTTCTCAGGCTGGTCTGGAATTCCTGGGCTCAAGCAATTCTGCCTTGGCTTCCCAAAGTGCTGCCTAATTTTCCTCATCTGTAAAATGGATCACAATAATAATACCTTCTCCTAACCACTTCCTCCACCACTACCTACCATTTCTCTGCTTTCCTTTGCAATAAAACTTCTCAGAAGAATAGGTGATATGCACTCTCTTTGAAAGCCACTCCAGTCAGGCTCTTGTCCTTGCTACTCTGGTAAAACTGATGTTGTCAAGGTTGCCAGCATTGACTAAGTTCAAGGAACACTCCTTAGCTGTCATCATACTTGGTCTTTGGGCATAATTCGAGCCAGTTGGGCCCCCTTTCGTCTCTGACACAATTGGTTCTCTTGGCTTCTAGGACCCTATTTTCTCTTAATTTCCCTCCTACCCCACACTGGTCACTTCTCTATCTCCCTTGCTGGCTCTTCCCTCCTCCCTGCCTTCTTAAGGATACAGCACCTGGGACTTGGTTCTTGGTTTTCTCTTCTTCATTGACACCCCTTACCTTGGTGGTCTCATCCAGTCTCAAGACTTTCAACCATGTCCATGTGCAGATGATTCCAATTTATATCTCCAGTCCAGACCTCTCCCCTGAAATCCAGACTGGTACATCCCGCTGACTACTTGACATCTTTATTTGGATGTCTAATAGGCGTCTTAAAATTCACATCCAAAATGAAATTAAACTCCTTATCTTCTATTCCCCCATTCGCTCCATCCATAGCATTCCCCATCTCAATTCCATTTTTCAGGTGCTTCAGAACAAAAAACCCTGGAGTCATCCTCAACTTCTTTCTTTCTGTCACAGACTATACCCAATTGCTCAGGAAATCTGTTGGCTCTACCTTCGGCCTATATCCAGAATCAGATCAGTTTTTGCCGTCTTCTCCACTGCCACCATGGTCTGGGCCACTGTCCCATCTCAATGGATGACTGAAATAGAGTCCCTGCTAGTCTCCCTGTGACCATCCTTCCCCTTCATACTCTTTTCTCAAGACAGCAGTCAGAATGATTCCTTCCATTTCAAGTTAGAGTGTGTCAATTTTCTTTCTTTTTTTTTTTGTTTTTTTTTTTTTTTTTTCAGATGGAGTCTCCCTCTGTCACCCAGGCTGGAGTGCAGTGGTGTGATCTCAGCTCACTGCAACCTCCACCTCCTTGGTTCAAGCAATTCTCCTGCCTCAGCCTCACTGAGTAGCTGGGACTACAGGTGTGCACCACCATGCCCAGCTAATTTTTTTTGGGGGGGGGTATTTTTAGTAGAGACGAGGTTTCACCATGTTGGCCAGGCTGGTCTCGAACTCTTGACCTCAGGTGATCTGCCTGCCTTGGCTACCCAGAGTGCTGGGATTACAGGCGTGAGTCACTGCGCCTGGCCGTGTCACTTGTCTTATCAAAACCCTGCAATGGGACCCACTCATAGTACAAAGCCAAATCCAACAACAGTCTTTGGGGCACTCCATGATCTGGCTTCCTACTGTTGCTCTGATCTCATCTTCCTCCATGGTCTCCATTCCCTCCTTCCACTACGGCCACTCTGGCTTCTTGCGCTCTTTCTTGACCACACAGACATTCCTGCCTTAGAGATTTTGGACTAGCTGCCCTTTTACCTGGAATAATCTTCCTTGTTACTTCCTTCAAGTCTTTGCTCAAATATTACCGTCACAGTTTGAGTTCTCCGGAGGCAGTCTCTGAGATGGAGATTGAGTGGGAAGTTTATTGGGGAGTGCTCTTGGGGTCAACTCCTGTGGACAGGAAGAGGAGGAAGCAGGACTAGACTGTGCAGTAGTCTCAACAAAGTCATCAGCCAACCCCAAGAGGAGCTCTGAGGCTGGCAAGCCCTTCAGAGATGTCCTGAGTTAGGGTGAGGAGGCCAGGTCACTGGATGAAGGCAGCTCTAGGAAAGCGAGTAGGCTGCTCTCTGCGACAGAGGCGATTCCTAAGGAGTGCTCACAGCTGAGAGCTGTCTGCCTGCAGCACTCCCAAGCAGTTGCGGGGATAAGTAATCAGTCCTAATGGGGGTTATGGACCGCGCATCTCAGTGTCCATTATAATTCACCCCTTGTGCTGTTCAGATCTACTTCAAATAAGTTCAAGGAGCAGTTCCTTTGGAATTCCAGTGGGCTTCTTTCCTGGGAGAAACATAACAGGAAGGTTAAGGAGATGAACAACAGCCCCTGACATTGCAGCTTGTCTTGAGCCTACGATTAATACCCATTTTTCACTTCCACTTCTATCAATTCTAGATTTCCCCTCACCCACAAATAGACTCTGCTGGTCTAGGTGGCCTACCTGGTCCGGGGACCTAGACCCTCATCCCTGAGGGTTCTATCTGCTCCCTGGTCACCAGGCCCTTCTCAGGCCACAGCTGCTGTAGTTGTCCATTAGCTGTCAAAATGGGGGGAGTACCAAGTCACCCAAGTGGATCACCTGGGTGCCAAACATGTTCTTCCTTGCCCCCAGTGTGTAACAATAGAGCTCCCTTTCCTTGCTGATCACAGTCAATTGCCTCTGCCAAAGTGGTGACTCTTCTTCTTGTTTGCTGGTCCTGCTTGGCACAAATAGCCTGAAGTCCCATCTCAGCCTCTCAAGTAGCTGGGACTGCAGGCATGTGCCACCATGTCCAGTTAACTTTTAATTTTTTGTAGAGATGAGAATCTCAATATGTTGCCCAGGCTGGTCTCCAACTCCTGAGCTCAAGCAATCCTCCTGCCTTGGCCTCCTGAAGTACTGAGATTACAGGCATGAGCTACCACGCCTGGTCAGCATTTCTCCATTTTAATGCCAGGACCTCTAACCCTGCAGAGCACATAGTTGCAGAGACAGGAAGCACAAATTCTCCAAGTGGGTGATTGAGTATGATGATAAGTGGAGTCATTCTTGCTTCTGCCTCTTGGTTTCCAGATTGAAAGTTTGTTGCCATCTTTGCAATGCTTCCCAGCTGATGCTTCAACAGACTAATCCACCATTCTCTCAGACTGGGTAGTATGATATTGTTACTGAAACACCGGAGGTTTGCTCTAGGTCCTGCTGCTGGCTGCACAGAAAGCCGATGACGGAGACAACGAGTATTACCAAGGAATAAGCAAAAAAGAAGAAGAAAGAAGAAGAAAAAGTTGTGCTATAGCCTTCTGTAGCTACATATCGGGTGCTACAGCCGTGGAGATGGGAGCTTAGTCTCAAATCCATCTCCATGCTGTACTAAAACTAGAGGTTTATATAGCCGGGAAGAAGTGTAACAATGTATAACAAAATAGGAACTAGGGAGGGGCAAGGAAGCAATCATGATGAATGAGGGGTCCAGCATCTCATTGTCCATTGTCTGGATGTGGTCATCTGGTGAGTTTCAGTTCTTTTTTTTTTTTTTTTTTGAGACAGAGTCTTGCTCTGTCAACCCGGGCTGGAGTGCAGTGGTGCCATCTCAGTTCACTGTAACCGCTGCCTCCTGGGTTCAAGCGGTTCTCCTGCCTCAGCCTCCTGAGTAGCTGGGATTACAGGCACAAACCACCATGCCTGGTTTTTTTGTATTTTTATTTATTTTGTTTTATTTTTTTGAGACAGAATCTTGCTTTGTCACCCAGGCTGGAGTGCACTGGCGCCATCTGGGCTCTCTGCAACCTCTGCCTCCTGGGTTCAAGCAATTCTCCTTCTCAGCCTCCTGGGTAGCTGGGATTACAGGCACCCACCACCACGCCCAGCTAATTTTTTGGTATTTTTAGTAGAGACGGGGTTTCACCATCTTGGCCAGGCTGGTCTTGAACTCCTGACCTTGTGATCTGCCTGCCTCGGCCTCCCAAAGTGCTGGTGAAAGGTGAAGCCGGCTGGGCTTCTGGGTCAGGTGAGGACTTAGAGAATTTTCTGCCTAGCTAAAGGATTGTAAATGCACCAGTCAGCACTCTGTGTCTAGCTAAAGGTTTGTAAATGCACCAATCGGTGCTCTGTGTCTAGCTAATGGGGTGGGGGACTTGGAGAACTTTTCTGTCCAGCTGAAGGATTGTAAATGCACCAATCAGCACTCTGTGTCTAGCTAAAGGTTTGTAAACGCTGCACCAATCAGTGCTCTGTGTCTAGCTAATCAGGTAGGGATTTGGAGAACCCTTGTGTCTAGCTAAAGGATTGTAAATGCACCAATCAGCACTCTGTGTCTAGCTAAGGGATTTTAAACGCACTCCATAAAATGTACCAATCAGCAGGATGTGGGTGGGGCCAAAAAGGGAATAAAAGCAGGCCATGGAGGGAGCAGCGGAAACCCGCAAGGCCCTGTTCCCTATTGTGAGAGCTTTGTTGTTTTGCTGTTTGCAATAAATCTTGCTGCTGCTCACTCTTAGGGTCCACACTACCTTTATGAGCTGTAACAGTCACCAGGAAGGTCTGCAGCTTCACTCCTGAAGCCAGCCAGACCACGAACCTGCTGGGAGGAACGAACAACTCCCGACGCGCCACCTTTGAGAGCTGTAACACTCCCTGCGAAGGTTGGCAGCTTCACTCCTGAAGTCAGGGAGACCACAAACCCACTGGGAGGAAGAAACTCCGGACACACCTGAACATCTGAAGGAACAAACTCTGGACACACCATCTTTAGGAACTGTAACACTCACTGCCAGGGTCCGCAGCTTCATTCTTGAAGTCAGTGAGACCAAGAACCCACTGGAAGGAACAATTCCGGACACAGTGGGATTACAAGCGTGAGCCACCACGCCTGGCCATTTTTTTGTATTTTTAGTAGAGACAGGGTTTCACTGTGTAGGCCAGGCTGGTTTCAAATTCCTGACCTCAAGTGATCCTCCTGCCTCGGCCTCCCAAAGTGCTAGGATTACAGATATGAGCTACTGCACCTGGCCGAATTTCAGTTCTTTGATAGTTTTTTTGGTTTTTGGTTTTTTGTTTGAGACAGAGTCTTGCTCTAATGCTCAGGCTGCAGTGCAGTGGCGTGATGTTGGCTCACTGCAACCTCTACCTCCTGGGTTCAAGCAGTTCTCCTGCCTCAACCTCCTGAGTAGCTGGGACTACAGACGCCCGCCACCACGCCTGGCTAAATTTTTTGTATTTTTAGTAGAGACGGGGTTTCACCGTGTTAGCCAGGATGGTCTCGATCTCCTGACCTCGTGATCTGCCTGCCTCGGTCTCCCAAAGTGCTGGGATTACAGGCATGAGCCCCTGCGCCCAGCGAGCAGAACACTTTTGCCCAATTAGTTTAGCTATGTTCTAGTAACTATCGCCACAACTCTCTGAGGGTCAGGGTCCCCAGCTGCCACTCCAAACTTCCTGCTCATGATGAGAATTGCATCCACTTGGCTTCTGAGGGTTAACAGACACATCTAGCTTCTATTGTTTCAGGATCCCTTCATCCCCATTGTCATGCATGAGCCTAGTTGTGTTTGATCATTAGCCCTGATCATTAGCCCTGGCCTAGAGACTCTTGGTGATACTAGTGCCCTCTTATGTCTCTCCCAGCAGTGCATTTCTTATTGCTTTGGGATATCATCCGGGTCTCCTGTGGGATATAGTCACCTTGCAGGCTTTCCTGCTGCATGCAGTATAGCAGTTCTAGCACGGCCATTTTTCTGAGCCTTTTCCCCTCTTCCATCTTCTGCTATGGCAATTCTGGCATTCCTACCTTAGTTGGTGAGGGCCATAATTTTATTCAGCCTTCTAAGAGACATTCTAGCAGTATGTTCCCACTGTCATCCCGTGATCATGCCGGGGTATTTCCAAATTGATCATCTTTCCTTTTTCGAAATGTTTTGCCCCTGTTGATCCCATGCCTTCTGAACATAGTCTCTGGCATACTCTTCCAATCTCAGGGCCTCCCTCTGGGACCCATGCCCAGCAGTCTGTCAACAGCTCCTGGTACATGTTGGTAGGTTCTGCAGCTCCTTTGCAGTACAAGCCCTTCCTTCTCTTATGAGACCCAGCTTGTCTCTGGCCAAGTCATGCTGTGACTTTACCCTAGTTACTGGGTTAGTGGTCAGGAAGGCAGACGGTGGCAGATTCTACACGAGGTGCTTGTTGTCCTGCAGAGGAGAGTCCTCTGCATCATCTTTTAGCAAAGTCAGAGTGCCAGCCCTTAGAGAAAGATGGGTCACTTCTGCAGGCTCAGAGCAATCTGGGAATTCAAGATCTTTGGGTACATCCACTCAGATATTCACATCTCATGTATCAGAGTCCCATTCTTTCCCAACCAGGAACCTGTCCTTGAACCTTCTTTGGCACTCTGCTACTCTTTTTTTTTTTTTTTTTTTGAGATGAAGTCTCACTCTATTGCCCAGGCCGGAGTGCAATGGCGCAATCTCAGCTCACTGTAACCTCTGCTGCCTGGGTTCACATGATTCTCCTGTCTTAGCCTCCTGAGTAGCTGGGATTACAGGCACCTGCCACTGCACCTGGCTCATTTCTGTGTTTTGTTTTTGTTTTTTGTTTTTTTTTTTGTATTTTTGTATTTTTTATTTTATTTTTATTTGTTTATTTATTTATTTTGAGCTGAAGTCTCACTCGGTCACCCAGGCTGGAGTGCAGTGGCACAATCTTGGCTCACTGCAACCTCCGCCTCCCGGATTCAAGCAATTCTCCTGTCTCAGCCTCCCGAGTAGTTGGGACTACAGGCCTGTGCCATGACGCCCAGCTAAGTTTTTTGTATTTTTAGTAGAGACGGGGTTTCACCATATTGGTCAGGCTGGTCTCAAACTCCTGACCTCAAGTGATCCCCCTGCCTCAGCCTCCCAGAGTGCTGGGATTACAGGCATGAGCCACCATGCCCGGCCGTTTGTATTTATAGTAGAGACGGTGTTTCATCATCTTGGCCAGGCTGGTCTTGAACTCCTGACCTCGTGATCTACCTGCCTCGGCCTCCCAGAGTGCTGGGATTATAGGCGTGACCCACTGTGCCCGGCCTGCACTCTGCTACTCTTAGGATTAAACCACGTACCTGGTCCTTAGCTTTCCCTTTCCTCCAGGTGCAGGGGATGAGAGTATCCCTATGAGCTCCCAAGGAGGTCTTCTGGCTTTCACACTCAGTTTTCAATTGCTGATGAATCCTTTTCAACATTTCATTATTTTTTTCAAAGTGTTAATTATCCTTAGCGAAAGCCACCTAACTGCATTGTCCTTGTGGTGATTCCCCGCATATTTCTCAACCACCTGATAGGTCACACCCTCTGGTGCATTTCCTTCCATGGGAATACCATTTTAGTTCACCGTTGGCAAAAGTTTTAACAATTTCACTGCTACCTTGTGCTAGGGACTATGTGTACTTCATCTACTGCCACTGATGGGGTCTGCACTGCCAGCTGGATAGTAGGTGATCCAATTCCAAAATCTGATGTTGGCATCGCTTTCTTGGATCACTGCTGGTATCAGCAATCTTGGGTTGAGTTCCCAGGGAAGCAGACACCGAGAGATATTAGCACAGAAGAAGTTTGTTAGGAAGTGCTGGGAGGGAAGTGAAGGAGTGAGGACTGTGTATAGGAAGAGGTTGGTTGGACCACAACAAAGGCTAAAAGTCTCAGTTATGGGAAGCTCTGAAGCTGGGTGATCCTTCAGAGTAGTCTCAAGTTGGGGAAGGGGGACCAGGCCTTTGAGTCCCCATATTGGCCAGTCATTGGATGTGGGTCCCAGGAGTTGGAGTGATCTTGGGTAAGGTGACTTTCTTCATCCAAGGCAATTCCCAAAGAGGACTGACAATTGAGGGCTGACCACACTGTCAGCAACTGTGGGAATAGTTTCCAATCCTGAAAGGGCACCTAGACAGAACCAGAGCATCCACTACAATCATGGTAAACAGATAAATAGACCTGTCTATCCTATTTACTACTCAATGAGGCAACCCATACCACCTCCTCTCCACTCCCATCCCTGTCTATGGCACTTAACATCCTCTAATGTAGTATATAATTAACCTATTTATCGTATTGTTTAGTAGCAATTTCCCCTGCTAGAATGTGAAATCAAAGAGGACAGATATTTTTATTTGTTTGATTTATTAATGCATACTAAGCACCTAGCTAAGGTCCCAACATATAATAGGGACTGAAAAACATGTCTTGAATAAATAAACAAACAAACAAACAAATAAATAAATAAATACCAAACTCGGGTTATCATGAGGATTAAACTGAATTGATGAATGTAAAGTATTTAAACAGGCCAGAGACACAGTCACTACCATGTTATCTATTACTATTAAAGAGTTTAGAGCCTTAGACCAATATGTTAATAACGATTGTCTCTGATTTATGGGATTATAGGTAATTTTCATTTTGTTCTTTGGAATTTTTGTATCTTTTAAATTTTCTGTGATAGATAATCAGGAAAAGAAAAATAGTAAGTTATTAAGTTAAAAGAAATTTTGGTTGGTATACATTGGATAGTAGGGAGAATGAAGATTCCTGATGGACATCACCTCTCTTGGAAACAGCAATTGATTTGACAGCAAGTTTTTTTGTTTTTTTGTTTTTTTGAGACAGAGTCTCACTTTGTCGTCCAAGCTGGAATGCGGTGGCATGATCCCAGCTCACTGCACCCTCTGCTTCACAGATTCAAATGATTCTCCTGCCTCAGCCTCCTGAGTAGCTGAGATCATAGGCGTCCGCCATCAAGCCTAGCCAATTGTTGTATTTTTAGTAGAGACAGGGTTTCACCATGTTGGCCAGGCTGGTCTCGAACTCCTGACCTCAAGTGGTCTCCCCACCTCAGCCTCCCAAAGTGCTGGGATTACAGGCGTGGACCACCACACTCGGCCTGACGGCAAGTTTTATATGGTTCTTTCTCAGGCTTGACCTCTACATTGTTGAGGACCTGGAACTGTGCCTGGCACAGAGCAAACACTCTGGAAATATTTGTTTGTAATAAGGACAGAGAAGGAAATTGGCATCATGGGATTTGGGAGATATCTGTTCTACTGTTGAAAGCAGCACTGTCAGGCTAAGAAAGTTTTAAACCTCACTGTTTGTCTGAGTCTTCCTGTCAAATAGATAATAAATAGTTGTTTCCCACTGTGACCTGTTAGTGGCCTCATGGAACTATTTCAATAATAAATGATTTCAACAATAAATGATTTCAACAATATCCCTATCAAAATTTTAGCTGCCCTTTTTTTATTTTTTTGCAGAAATTGACAAACTGATCCTAAAATTTATATGAATATACAAGGGACTCAGAATAGCCAAAACAATCTTGGAAAAGAAGAACAAAGTTGGAGGACTCACACCTCCCAATTTCAAAACTTACTACAAAGCTACAATAGTCAAGACAGCAGGGTACTGTAATAAGGATAGAGATTAATGGCACATAACTGAGAGTCCAGAAATACGCTGTCAAATATGGTTAGTTGATTTTCAACAAGAGTGGCAAGACAATTCAATGAGGGAAAATAATCTTTTCAACAAATGGCGTGGGGATAACTGGATTTCCTCATGCAAAACAATGAAGTTGAACCCCCTAATATCATATCATATCATATATCATATCAAAATTAATTTAAGGCTGAATGTGGTGACTTACACCTGTAATCCCAGCACTTTGGGAGGCCAAGGCAGAAAGAGCCTAGGAGTTCGAGACCAGCCTCAGCAACACAGCAAAACCTTATGTCTACAAGAAAAAAATTTTTTTAATTAGCCTGGCATAGTGGTACAATCTGTGGGCCCTGCTACTGGGGAAGCTGGGGCAGTAGGATCACTTGAGCCCAGGAGGCTGAGATTGCAGTGAACCATGTTCATGCCACCTCATTCCAGCCAGGGTGCCAGAGAGAGACTTTCTCTATCTCTCAAAAAAGAAAAATTTTTTTTAAATTCAAAATGGATTGTAGGCCAGTGCAGTGGTTCACACTTGTAATCCCAGAAGTTTGGGAGGCTGAGGTGGGCAGATCACCTGAGGTCAGGAGTTTGAAACCAACCTGGCCAACATGGCAAAACCCCGTCTCTACTAAAAATACAAAAATTAGCTGGGCATGGTAGTGCACACCTGTGATCCCAGCTACTCAGGAGGCTAAGACAGGAAAATCGCTTGAACCCGGGAGGCAGAGGTTGCAGTGAGCCGAGATTGTGCTACAGCACTCCAGCCTGGGCAACAGAGCAAAACTCCGTCTCA
>NW_012116132.1:506869-508923 GCF_000951035.1 Colobus angolensis palliatus | reverse complement strand
AAAAAGTCCGGGTGTAGTGGCTCACGCCTGTAACCCCAGCACCTTGGGAGGTTGAGGAGGGCAGATCACGAGGTCAGGAGATCAAGACCATCCTGGCCAACATAGTGAAACCCCGTCTCTACTAAAATAGAAAAGAAAAAAGAATTAGCCAGGTGTGGTGCATGCCTGTAGTCCCAGCTACTTGGGAGGCTGAGGCAGGGGAATTGCTTGAACCCAGGAGGTGGAAATTGTAGTGAGCCGAGATTGTGCTACCACTGCACTCCAGCCTGGGCGACAGAGCAAGACTCCATCTCAAGAAAAAAAAAAAAAGATTGTAGACCTAAATGTAAGAGTGAAATGACAAAACTCCTAGAAAAAAACATAGGAATAAATCTTCATGACTTTGGATCATGCATTAGTTTTCAGAATATGACACCATAAGCACAAGTAACTAAGGAAAAAAAATGATAAATTGAATTTCCATCAAAATTTAAAACTTTTATGCTTCAAAGGACATCATAAAGAAAGTGAAAAGACAACCTACAAACTGGGAGAAAATATTTGCAAATCATATATCTAATAAAGGACTTATATCTGGAATATAGATATAGCTCTTGTAAGAACTCTTACAACTTGGTAGTAAAAAGACAACCCAATTTTAAAAAGGGGAAAGAATCTAAATAGCCATTTCTACAATATACAAATGGCTGATAAGCACATGAAAAGATGCTCAACATCATTTGTCATATGAAAAACGCAGGCTGAGGCGGGAGGATTGCTTGAGCCCAGGAGTTTGAGGTTGTAATGAGCCATGATGGTGCCACTGCATTCTAGCTTGGGTGACAGAGCAAGACCCTGACTCTAAGATAAAAGAAAGAAAGAAAAAGAAATGAAGAAAAAAATTGCAAATCAAAACCACAATAAAGTACCCCTTTAAACCCACTAGAACAGCTACAAAAAAAAAAAAAAATACAAGGAGGGCCAGGCACGATGGCTCACACCTGTAATCCCAGCACTTTGGGAGGCCGATGCGGGCAAATCCTGAGGTCAGGAGATTGAGCCAATCCTGACTAACATGGTGAAACCCCGTCTCTACTAAAAATACAAAAAATTAGCCAGGCATGGTGGTGGTAGGTGCCTGTAGTCCCAGCTACTTGGGAGGCTGAGGCAAGAGAATTGCTTGAACCCGGGAGGCAGAGGTTGCTATGAGCCAAGATTGTGTCACTGCACTCCAGCCTGGGCGACAGAGTGAGACTCCGTCTCGGGGAAAAAAAAAAAAGGTATAAAAACAAGTGTTGGGGCTGGGCGCAGTGGCTCACACCTGTAATCCCAGTCCTTTGGGAGGATGAGGCGAGCCAGTCTTCTGAGGTCATGAGTTCAAGATCAGCCTGGCCAACATGGTGAAACCCTGTATCTACTAAAAATACAAAAATTAGCCTGGTGTGGTAGCGCACATCTCTTCTCCCAGTTTCTCGGAAGGCTGAGCCAGGAGAATGGCTTGAACCAGGAACGTGGAGGTTGCAGTGAGCCGAGATTGCACCACTGCATTCCAGGCTGGGGATAGATCAGGTCTCCATCTCAAAAGAAAAAAAAAAAGTGTTGGGGAGGATATAGAGAAATCAGAACCCTCATACATTGCTGGTGGGAACGTAAAACAGGGCAACTGCTTTGGAACACAATTTGGTAGTTCCTCAAAAAGTTAAATAAAATTACCATATGACCCAGAAATTTCGCTCCTATATATATCCAAGGGAATTAAAAACCTATGTTGATGCAGAACCTTGTACACAAATGTTCATAGCAGTGTTATCCCTAACAGCCAAAAGGTAGAAACAACCAAAATATCTATCAACTGAAGGATGAATAAACCAAATCCATACAATGGAGGATTACTGAGCCACCAAAAGGAATGAAGTACTGATGCATACAACATGGTTGAACTTCGAAAACATGCTAATAAGTAAAAGAAGCCAGATGGCTGGGCACAGTGGCTCACGCCTGTAATTCCAGCACTTTGGGAGGCCGAGGCGGGTGGATCACGAGGTCGGGAGATCAAGACCATCCTGGCTAACATG
>NW_012116132.1:502435-506576 GCF_000951035.1 Colobus angolensis palliatus | reverse complement strand
AAAAAAAACAAAAAATTAGACAGGCATGGTGGCGGGCGCCTGTAGTCGCAGCTACTCGGGAGGGTGAGGTAGGAGAATGGCTTGAACCCAGGAGGCAGAAGTTGCAGCGCGTCAAGATGGCTCCACTGCACTCCAACCTGGGCTACAGAGCAAGACCCTGTCTCAAAAAAAAAGAAAAAAAAAAAAAGAAGTGGCTATATATTGTATTATTCTATTTACATGAAATATCCAGAATAGTCAAATTTATAGAGATAGAAAGTAGATTGGTGGTTGCTATGGGATGGGGATGGGGTGGGGAAATGAAAAGTGACTTGATAGGTGCCAGTTTCTTTTTGCAGTGATGAAATGTTCTAAAATTAAATAGTAGTTATGGTTGCACAATTCTGTGAATATACTAAAAATCACTTAATTGTATGCTTTAAAAGGGTGAATTTTATGGCATGTAAAGTACATCTAAGTAAAGCTGTTATTAGAAAAAGAAAAGGGGCCGGATGTGTTGGCCTGTGCCTGCAATCCCAGCTACTTGAGAAGCTGAGGCAGGAGGACTGCCTGAGCCCAGAAGTTGGGAGACCAGCCTGGGCAACATAATGAGACACCATCTCTAAAAAATAAAAAAAGGAAAGGAAAAGAAAATAAAAGGATGGGGGCAAGGGGACGGACAGCATCCGAACAAATACCTAATGCATGCAGGGCTTAAAACCTAGATGATGGTTTGATAGATGCAGCAAACCACCATGGCACATGTATAGCTATGTAACAAACCTGCAGGTTCTGCACATATATCCCAGAACTTAAAGTATTAGAAAAGTAAAAAGAAAAAAAGGCTGGGTGTGGTGGCTCATGCCTATAATCCCAGCACTTTGGGAGGCCAAGACAGGAAGATTGCTTGAGCTCAGGAATTTGAGACCAGCCTGGGCAACATGGCAAAAACCCGTATCTACAAAAAAATGCAAAAAATGTGTGGTGGTGCATGCCTGTGGTCCCAGCTACTCGGGAGGTTGAGGTGGGAGGATAGCTTGAGCCTGGGAGGTCAAGGCTGCAGTGAACTGTAATCACACCACTGCTCTACAGCCTAGGCAACAGCGCAAGACCATCTCAAAAAAAAAAAAAAAGAAAAGGCAAATGACACAAGGAGGTCTCTTAAACCAGAGCATTGGAAGTTGGACTAGTGCAAAGCTTTCAGGGGACCAAAGTCCCTGCAAGGTCACAGGGGCAGCCTGAACCTTTTCCTTCCTGCCCTACAGTGCAGGCATTCCTGCCCCTTTCCCCGATGTGAAACACAGCCAGCTATGTGGTCTCTATGAGGTTGCTAAATGATTTTTAGAACCCGAGTTAGCCAGTGGCCCTGTGAGCTGCCAGTCATGCTGAGTGACTGTTCTTTTTTTTTTTTTATTTTTTTTCTTTTTTTTATTTGTTATTTTTTGAGACGGAGTCTTGCTCTGTCGCCCAGGCTGGAGTGTAGTGGCCTGATCTCAGCTCACTGCAAGCTCCGCCTCCCAGGTTCACGCCATTCTCCTGGCTCAGCCTCCCGAGTAGCTGGGACTACAGGCGCCTGCCACCTCGCCCGGCTAGTTTTTTTTATTTTTTAGTAAGAGACGGGGTTTCACCGTGTTCGCCAGGATGGTCTCTATCTCCTGACCTCGTGATCCACCCGTCTCGGCCTCCCAAAGTACTGGGATTACAGGCTTGAGCCACCGCACCCGGGCCTGAGTGACTGTTCTAAAAAGGCCTGACCTTCAAACATCCCATCTAGAAGGTTCTTGCTCCCCTTGCCTGGAAGGTC
Source organism: Colobus angolensis palliatus (assembly GCF_000951035.1). Lineage (NCBI taxonomy): Eukaryota > Metazoa > Chordata > Mammalia > Primates > Cercopithecidae > Colobus > Colobus angolensis. Next base: position 504,793 of record NW_012116132.1, on the reverse strand, counting down.
TCCTCTGCCCACCTGTGCCTTAGCCCCTCCTTACTCTGCTTCTTCCATAGGGCATTCTGCAGCTCCCTATGGGCTTTTCAAATCTACCCCTTCCTGCCCTGGGCCCTCTCCCCCAAATCACAAGTCATTCGCTTCACCAAATTTAGTGGATCAAAAACCCACCAGGCATGCTTTTATTTTTTAAGAGACAGATTCCTGAAATTCACCCCACTGAAATTCTGAGTCAGTAGGTTGGGGGCAGGCCTGGGACTCTCAAAGCTCCCCCAGGTGATTCTGATGATCAGCCAGATTTGGGAACCTTTGATCCAGTTCACCCTCCTACCCAGTGCTCCAGCATCCCTGCCAAGAGGTTGAGTCAGCTTTTCCAAGAAGCATTCCCTGACTTGCCTTGCTGAGGTGGGAGCTCCACCCAAGTGCTTCGAAAATGCTGTGCTCATCATCACCCCCAATCTTAATGTGAATCATGGATTGTCATTGCCTGTTTAAATGTCTCACTCCCCCACTAGACTCTTTGAAGAAGGGGACTGTGTCTTAGTTAATGTATTACCCCCAATACCTGACTTGTAGTAAGGACTTCATGTATTTATCAAATGAGTGAATGGATGAATGAACACCACTAGAAATCTACTAATATAATACAGTCATTAGCTAAGGTATAATGATTTTGCTTGTACAGCATTTGGTGTGAATAATTTGCCAGTGAAAATATTTATTTGGTTATTCGGTAAAAGGAATTAGATTTTGATATATCAGCTCTGAAAATCTGGCCAGAAGCTAGATGTCCTTTAGACAGGTAGGTCCAGCTGTTCTCACAAGTGCGTCATTTAGGAAGACATACCATTCACTGGAAGGATTTGACATATTATTAGGCTCTGTAGTGTGTAAATGTGAGAGAAAATAAAGTATGAGCTGATTTAGATTTATCCATATCTAGTCAAGGGCAGATTCACATTTTGAGGGGCTTGAAACTTGGACAATTTTGGAGGCCTTCTTTTTAAAAAGCTCTTGTTTCTCTACCACCCCCAAACTTCTAGTGCCAGGAGCCCAGGACAGGCTCATTTTGTGACATCACATCTGACCCTATACCTTTATGACATGCCAGGAGGGTCTTTACAGTGAGTAAAGGAGTATTCCTGGATGTCATCCCTGTACTGATATAGCTAGCAATAACTTCTTATCTACTTAAGTGACAGCACACCACATATGTCTCCCACATCTCACAAATATGTCCCCAACATCCCATACCAAATGTAGTTCCAAGGCAACTTCCTCTTAGCTGGATCTCCAGGATGCCCATGGCCTCTCCAAATGTCATTGACATCAGCGGAAAGTGGTGGAGGGGAAGTTAGGGTAGAGACAGAGAACTAGTTAACGTATCTTAACTTTGAAATTTTTATAAAAACAGATTACCATGAGAGCACACAGTAGTCCCCTCCCAGAGCCATGAAAGAGGACAGTGCAGTTGAGGGGCCATGAAGCTTAAACTCCGTTTAATTTCATGATAAATGCACCTTTGCAAACGAACATTTATTGAGCATCCCTTACATGCCAAGCACTGTTTCAGGCACTCAGAATGAAGCGGTGAATAAAATAATCAAAGCCCATGACCTCATGGGACACACATCTAGACTAGTTAAAATAGGTGTGTTTTCTTGGTTTATGAGGACAGGAACATTGGATGTATTGGCCACTACTGCCTGACTCTCAATAAATATTTGTGCAATGAATAAATGAAAGATGGAATGAATGAAACATTTCAGAACTAAAAAGTATTGTGCTGTTGAGATTTGGTATGTCAATGAAATTCGGCACAAATTACAAAGCTGCTACAAAGCCTGTGAAAAATTATAAGGACGATAATGACATGGGTGTTGTACCACAGTTTTCCAAGACCCAAGCAGGACTATTGTTCTGACATGTATTAACATTGGCAGGTAACCAGAGATTCCTCTTCCTTTCTGGAATGAAATTGGCACTCAGTTAGTACACCTCCAAGGCAGGCCCTCCCTCAGGTTTGGAAGGTTAAAAACAGGGAGAGACAAGTGAGAACCAGTCCCAGTCCTGTGTCACCGACTCCTCCTGCTTCTGCCCGCTGGCTGCAGGAGCTACTGGAGATATGGCCCTCACAGCTGCTCATCTGTCACAGCATTCACTACAGGTGATCGGGTAACCTCTCCCTCCCATTGGCCCCTACCACCACCACCACCACCTTCTACTTCACAGGAGATAGAGGTAATCAGAGGACAATGCCCACAGTCACCAAACCTGCAACGTTACTGCACCTGAGTCCATCTTCCCCTTTATTCCTCTGTTAAGGATGGAACGAGCCCCAGCTACATCATTTATTAGCTCTGTGAC
>NW_012116132.1:496247-501494 GCF_000951035.1 Colobus angolensis palliatus | reverse complement strand
CAGGAGGTCAAGGCTGCAGTGAGCCGTGATTGTACCACTGCACTCCAACCTGGACAACTGAGCAAGACCTTGTCTCAAACAAACAAACAAACAAACAAAGAAACAAAAAGACATAATGGAAAAGGTACATGGTGCCTGGCACGAGAAACTTTCTTTAATTATTAATATTCCTGTTACTATTCTTATCATCTGTCCAAGGCCAATGTCTTCCATGGTGTCTTGCCTTTTCAGAAACTCCGCTTCTATCAGTTATTCACTCTCCCTGTTCCTTCAGCCTTTCTTCTATAGCCTCCTACCCATCACCATATAAACAAATACAATTTACTTCAATTTTTTTTTTTTTTTTTTGAGACAGAGTCTCGCTCTGTCGCCCAGGCTGGAGTTCAGTGGCGCGATCTCGGCTCACTACAAGCTCCGCCTCCCGGGTTCCCGCCATTCTCCTGCCTCAGCCTCCCCAGTAGCTGGGACTACAGGCGCCCGCCACCTCACCCGGCTAATTTTTTTTGTGTTTTTTAGTAGAGACGGGGTTTCACCATGTTAGCCAGGATGGTCTCGATCTCCTGACCTCGTGATCCGCCCGTCTCGGCCTCCCAAAGTGCTGGGATTACAGGCTTGAGCCACCGCGCCCGGCCTCAATTTTTTAAAATGACAATGTAATTAAGAACTTTCCTTGACCTCACCTGCCCCTCTATCTGTCATTCTTTCTCAACTGCAATCTTTGAAGAGTAGCTCGCATTCACGGTCTCTGTGATGCTGTTTTCCTCCGTTCCTTTCTGCATCTACCCAGCACTTGTTGGAGTCAGACTTAGCAAGGTCACTAAAACCTTCCTGTGGCTTGATCCAGTGACTGCCTTGAGTCTTTTATTCCTTGACCTCTCAGTAGCTTCCCAAGTTGCTTATTGTTCCTCCTTTGATGTGCTTTTCATCCCCTGACTTCAGGACGTCCTGCTCTTTAACTCCTTTAACTCCTACTTTCCCAGTCACTCCTCCCAGTGTCCTGTGTGGGCTCCTCTCCCTTTGTGAGTTCTTCAGCTTCTGCTCATCCCTAAGTGGCTGTATTCTCTCCTGGTCTAGCCCTCATTTTGTTCTCTTCTTACTCTTCCCTCTCCTCTGGTTCATCCCAATGATTCTGAGGCTTCCATTGTCATCTAAAGCTGGAAATCAATCATCCAGTGCCGACAGTCCAGACCTCTCTCCCAGGCTCCAGACACATAAATCCAGCTGTCTGCTGCCATTCCCCATCTACATTCCCCACAGGCCCCTCAACATCCACATGCTCAAAATAAGCTCTTCATCTTCCCCCATAAACTAGTCCTTCCTCCTGTTTCCTATTTCAGTGAATGGCATCTCCCTGGACCCAGTTGCCCACGCTAGAAACTTGAGAGTCTCCCTTTACTTCTTCTTTATCCAATCAATTAACAAGGCCTGTCCATTATCCCGCCTATAAATCTCTCAACTCCATTTGTTTCTTTTCACTTACACAGTCACTACTCTCTTGTAACTGGCCTTCTTGTTTCCAACTCCCTCCCTTCTCCAGGATAAAACGCAGAATCTAGGCAGGTTGGGTGAGACTGGAGGGGCAGGCTCTGCTCCCTGTGATCGGCCCTTGCTTACCTCTCCAACCTCAGGTCTTTTCTCTTCTTCGCCACCTACCCTTCGCTCCAGCCACACAGCTCCACTTTTACTTTCCAAAAAGCCAGGCTCCTTCTTGTCTTTGGGCCTTTGATTCTGCCACTCACTCTAAATAGATTAATCTTTGCAGCCTTAAGTTTTTGTTACCACTGGGGCCATCCCCCCGACAGCTCCCCTTATTTACCCTACTGTAACATTCCCCGCACTGTGCCCCAACTGCCTGTTTGCCTGTCTTCTCATCTAGTCTACAAACTCCTTGATGAAGGGACTCAGCCTCTTTTGTTCACTGCTGAACAAGACTCTAAGTAGCACTTGGCTTGAGGTAGGTGCTGGACATGTGATTGCTGGGTGAATGAATGGAGGACATGTGATTGCTGAGTGAATAAATGGAGGACATGTGATTGTTGGGTGAATAAATGGAGGACATGTGATTGCAGGGTGAATAATGGAGGACAGGAGATTGTGGGGTGAATAAATGGAGGACATGGGATTGTCGGGTGAATGAATGGAGGACACGTGATTGTGGAGTGAATAAATGGAGGACACGTGATTGTGGGGTGAATAAATGGAGGACACATGATTGTTGGGTGAATAAATGGAGGACACGTGGTTGTTGAGTGAATAAATGGACACGTGATTGCTGGGTGAATGAATGGAGGACACGTGATTGTTGGGTGAATGAATGGAGGACACATGATTGTTGGTGAATGAACGGAGGACACGTGATTGCTGGGTGAATGAATGGGCCACTGGTTCTTCTATGTATCCATGCAGCCAGTAGAAACCTGGTCCTCAGAGGTTACCACATAAGCTTTTTAAGCACCTCTTTTCTGACAGCTCAACACTGACCCACACATTCTTTCCACTGCCAAGCCTCAAACTCTGAGCCAGGGGGTGGAGGAGAAAAGAGGTGGGGTGACCTTCCTTTGGAACAGTACGTGGATTCTCTCTTTTCTGAGGTCAAGTCTACCAGCTCCCTCCCTTATTTATTTCTTCTCCACCCCTTAGCATCAATGTATCATCACTTACCCACCTTGCCTTCCTTTCTGTGTCAGAAGAGGAGGGGTCCCTCCTTCCAGCCAAGGTTAGCCCTTCTATGAGAGCCCTTGGTTCTATGCCTCTTAGGAATAATCATGAACCCATTGTCCCCTTGTCTTCCCGTTTAACAGCATCCTGTCTGTGGTCTCCTTCCTTTCTACAGATACACAAACTGAATGAAGTTTCTTGTCTTGAAAACCTCGTGACTTTTTCTTTTCTTTTCTTTTGATACAGGGTCTCACTCCTGTCACCCAGGCTGGAGTGCAGCAGTGCGATCAAAGCTCACTGCAATCCCTAAATCCTGGGCCCAAGTGATCCTCCTGCTTCAGCCTCCCAAGTAGCTGGGACCACAGGCATGTGCCACCACGCCTGGATAATTTTTGTATTTTTTGTAGAGACAGGGTTTCACTATGTTGCCCAGTCTGGTCTCAAACTCCTGGATTTGAGCGATCCACCCACCCTCACCTCCCCAAGTGCTGGGATTACAGGTATGAGCCACTGCGTCTGGCCAACAAATTATTTTAAAAAGGATTTTCCACTATACTTTCTGCCTCCACTGTTTTCACCCTCTCGCTCTTTCCTCCCAGCTCCCTCTCCTTCCCATCTATATTGAACACGCTTTCTTTAAGGTCACAAATGACTTAGTCCAGCTCATGTTTGAGGCTTGCCCCTACTCTCTACTGACACATATGCCCCAGGTTTCTGCCTCACCTTCCCCGTCGTCCAACAAGGGTTTATTGAGCACCTGTTCTGTGTGCAGCCGGGTGGTGGGGAAGGAAGAGTTATCAAAAAGTGGCCTCTGAACTCAGAGGTGTGACTAAGACACACACACGGAACTCTACTGAACAGTGGATGGCAGAATATTAGGCCAAGTTACGTGGCACAGACTGTGCTTCCCATCAGGGAAGAGAGAGAACAGCCAGGCTGGAACAGGCAAAGAAATCTTGAAGCTTAAGGTACGAGCTAAGATAAACTCTATGATGGGTGGGATTTTAGGGAGTGGGAGTGGAGTTGGGAAGCAAGTGCCAGGTTACAGTAAGACAGGGGCAAGGCCTCTACCATCTAAGATTCCTTCAGAGATTTTCTTCACATTAAAATGTAAATAACTGAGAAGGACTAAAAATGTAACCTATTTAAGTTGTACTTGCATTTTACATTAAAGACTTCAACTAAGAAGATGCAGTCTTTTTTTTTTTTTTTTTTGAGATGGAGTTTCGCTCTTGTTGCCCAGGCTGGAGTTTAGTGGAGTGATCCTGGCTCACTGCAACCTCCGCCTCCCGGGTTCAAGCGATTCTCCTGCCTCAGCCTCCCAAGTAGCTGGGATTACAGGTATGCGCCACCATGCCCAGCTAATTTTGTATTTTCAGTAGAGACCACCATGTTGGCCTGGCTGGTTTTCAACTCCTGACCTCAGGTGATCCGCCTGCCTCGGCCTCCCAAAAGTGCTGGGATGGTGTGAGCCACTGCACCGGGCCTGCAGTCTTAATGATAGAATTTCAGCCATTTCCTGATTTAGAAAATAATATAATAGTAACGAAAAACCAAAAGAAGAGTCATCCCTCTCTCTGTTCAGTTTGCAAGTTTTCCCCTATAAGAATCATGCATGGGGCTGGGCTCAGTGGCTTATGCCTGTAATCCCAGCACTTTGGGAGGCCAAGGAGGGTGGATCACCGGAGGTCAGGAGTTTGAAATCAGTCTGACCAACAAGATGAAACTCCATCTCTACTGAAAACACAAAAAATTAGCCGGGCATGGTGGTGTGTGCCTGTAATCCCAGCTACTCCAGAGGCTAAGACAGGAGACTCACTTGAACCCGGGAGGCGGAGGTTGCAGTCAGCCAAGGTCGTGCCATTGCACTCCAGCCTGGGCAACAAAAGCGAAATTCCACCTCAAAAAAAAGAAAAGAAAAGGAAAGGAAAAAAGAATCATGCATGAATATAACAGCTCTGCCATGCTAATATTTTCCTTGATATGAGGTCAGAGCCAGGCCTCGGGCACACACAACCGCATATCCTCCCAATAGGCACTTTGCTCTCAGTGTAGGCTTGATACCATCTCTGTTCAGTGTGCTGTTATATTTGAGGTGTTATTTTAATCAAAACTATGTTTTTTTTTAAAAAAGATCCTCTTTTATTTTTTGCAAAATGATTTGCAAGTAATAATAATAGCAGACGCTTAGCTAGTGTATACTGGAGCCAGATTCTGCACTAAATGCTTTGCATATAGTTGCCCCCACATAATCTTTCAAAATAACACTGTGAAGAAGGTTCTTTTATAATCCCCATTTACACATGAGGAAACTGAGGCAGCTGGGTTAAATAACTTGCTGGGAAGTTGAGGAGTTAGGATTCCACTCAGGAAGTGGGGGAAGGGGAGGCAGTTATATGACTTCCCTCTTGCAGGAAGTTCTCATTGACCTGCCAGCTTCCCACGCTACTGACAGTGGCTTCTGAGCTCCTGAAGCTTCAGAAATGTTTACATTTTATTAGTGTAATGATAGTTTGCGGTATCTAACCCATAGCAGTGTTTCTCAAACTGTGCGAAGGACTGATTTGATTTTTTTTTTTTTTTTTGAGA
>NW_012116132.1:466785-495322 GCF_000951035.1 Colobus angolensis palliatus | reverse complement strand
CAGGATGGTCTCGATCTCCTGACCTCGTGATCCGCCCGCCTCGGCCTCCCAAAGTGCTGGGATTACAGGCTTGAGCCACCGCGCCCGGCAAGACCCCCATCTCTTAAAAAAAAGAAAAAAGAATTAGTTGGGTGTGGTGGCTCATACCTATAGTCCCAGCTGCTATTCAGAAGGCTGAGGCAAGAGGATCACTTGAGCCCAGGAATTCAAGGTTACAGTGAGCTTTGATTGTGCCACTGCACCCCAGCCTGGGTGACAGAGCAGGACCCTGTCTCAAAAAAGAAAAAAAATGTCCTAATCATTGTATACAAACAATTTGATAATTGTTATGAGTTTCTAAATCCTCTCAATTTCTGTACTTATCTTGTTCCACATGAATAGTGAACAGTTTGCAGGCCAATACCAGTTCAAGGATGGTATTTTGATGGGCACCAATATGTGGTGTCAACAAAGCAGCTTCATACTTTTAAAATTTCATTTCATTCATTCAATATAGATTTTTTAAGTGCTTACTACATAGCAGGCACCCAACTAGGTGCTACAAATCAAGTAGGAAAAAAGAACAAGGGGGCCTTCATGAAGTTAACATTCTAGCAGGGAAAGCAGAGTTGAAACAATTAACTGAAAATTAATTAATTTTTATAATTAATTATAAAAATAAATACCACTGGGAGTGGTGGCTCACCCCTGTAATCCCAGCACTTTGGGAGGCTGAGGGAGGTGGATCACCTGACATCAGGAGTTCAAGACCAGCCTGGCCAACATGGTGAAACCCCATCTCTACTAAAAATACAAAAAAATTAGCTGGGCATGGTGGTGGGCACCTGTAATCCCAGCTACTGGGGAGGCTGAGGTAGAGAATTGCTTGAACCCAGGAGGCGGAGGTTGCAGTGAGCCGAGATCGTGCCACTGCACTCCAGCCTGGGCAACAAAAGTGAAACTCCATCTCAAAAATAAAATAAAATAAATAAAAATTAAAAATTAATACTAAGGAGAAGATCAGAATACTCAGCGCTCCTATTGGGGTTCCCAAAGCTAGGCTGATGGGTAAGGGAATGCTTCTCTAAGGAATCCTTCATCTTAGAGCTGAAGAATGAGCAGGGGCTGCAAGGCCCCAAATGGGGAAAGAGGGTTCTAGGGAGAAGGAGGGACAGAGAGAGAGAGACCTGGAGCAGAGAGACACACAGGAGGCTGCTGAAATAGTGTCCTGCAGGTCTCTAGAGCCCATGCCAAGGACGGTGCATTTTATCTCAAGAGCCATGGAAATCTCCTGAAGGGTTTTAAGCTGGGGCTGGGCAAAATGGTCAGATTTGCCTTTTAAAAGTCACACTTACACTTTCCCAGTAATTTAAACACAACAGATTTTCATAATAATTGTAACAGGGAACTAACAATTCATTACAGAGATTTTCACATATGAACAAAAAGTTTGGGACTGCTATCCTATCGAAAGAGTTATTTGTGATTCCCGTGGCTCTACAAACACATGATGTAGACAGTCACTTACGCCTCCAAAGAAGTCGCTATGCTGCTTCTGCCTCCTCCTCTCAGTCCCTATCATCCTCTAAGTAACATCTTAAGAAGAGTGGCTATGTGAGGTATGTGACCAAACTCCACCCACTCCTCTTCTTTTGCACTAACAGAACCACAATTTAGTTCAAGCCAGCAATATTCCCAGGCAAAACTCATTTTTAGCCCTATTAAAAATGACCATGTGACACAGTTCTGGCCCATGGGAAGACAGCAGAAATCTGCTGAGGATTCAGGGAAACCTTTTGCTTTCCAGATGAAAGGAGGCCATCTGACTAATACAGTTCTGTCCCCTTCCTCCTACCTTAAAAATCAGTTGTAAGTCCCAGAGGTGCTGCAGCCATCTTACCACCATGAGGCAACAAGCACAAAGATGAAAATCCAACATGGTAAGGTTGGTGGGACAGAAAGAAACTGAGTCCTTGAGGACTAGGCCTGGACTGTCCACTTCTGTTCTTCTTGTTACATGAGAAAAATAAACCCCTATAGGCTGAAGCTGCTGTAAGTCTGGTTTTCCGATGCTTCAAGTTGAAAGTAAGTGAGCTTCCCAATTGGAAATGGATGGTCCACAAAATCAGATCAACTTGCATAGCACAGTCTTCTCCCCCCTGCCATTCCCATCTTTGAACATCTAGATATTTCAAAGAAAAAGACTTTTCTATTATTTCTGACATCGCTTCGCCCTTCTCACCAGGAGCTGTAATGGGATAAGCAGGCTCTGCCATGGGTCCTTTGTTTCCTAAAAGGGGAAGGCTGGCGACAAGGCTTCGTGGAAAATGCTGATATACTACACCACATCAGAATGTGCTGTTCTCATTTATTTTTTAATACAAACCCATCTTTGCATGTGGGCACTGGCAAAGAGTTGATGGTTACGAAATGTTGGGCGACAGTGGTAATATGGGAGGTGACACACAGCAAAGGAATCTCATCTTCAAATTACACAGAACACAAAACCATTGTGGTTCATGACATAGCTCCCACATTCTTTCCATATTTATCCAGCGGGGCTCCAGTGAATTGGACGGTGCCTTCTGCTTGTTTAGTGAGTGTGTAAAACTCCTGGACAGGGTTGTGTGAAGCAATGTGTAAAAGCCATGGTCGCCAGCCTGCTACCGCTACCTAATGTACATTTTCCTCTGTGCCAGGAGCTCTGTGGAGAACCAATCCGCAGCTCTGTCACCCAGGCTGGAGTGCAGTGGTGCTATCTCAGCTCACTGCAGGCTCCACTTCCCGGGTTCAAGCCATTCTCCTGCCTTAGCCTCCCCAGTAAGTGGGACTACAGGCGTTCACCACCACGCCCAGCTAATTTTTTGTACTTTTTAGTAGAGACGGGGTTTCAAAGTTCGTACAACATTCAGGAAAGAAGTTCAGGAAGTAGTTGTCAGAAATGATGCATGCTACAGTTACTATATTCAGTGCCAAAGCAATTCGTTTATTTTTACAGACACACACAAGCAGAAAGGGTGAATTCAAAGGTAGTCCTCCGGGCAGAGAAAACATTGCAATTCTAGACACACACTGTCAAGAAGCCCATATGTCTGCAATGTAAAGGGCTTTTTTAAGATTATAAGCTGTCTTTCAGACACAGCAGCTTCTTCTAAAAATAATTCCATTTGATCAGACAAAGTGGGAAGAATGCTACTGGTTGGTATCTCAGGGGCAAAGATAGAATCCAAACAGAGTATAATCTCTCATGCCTACAAAAGGGCCCTAGGAAGGACTATTCATCAAATAGGAGATGTTTTAAAGGAACACATACACTATGAGAGTGGCCAAAGGAAAATAGAAAATACTGAAATATATGCAAAATGAAGCCTCTGTGGTTTATAATGAGGCTGAAATCTCACTGATGGGGTCTGGCTTAACTCTGAATTAAGAGAATGAAGCTGAAATCCCCCTGACCTTGAGGCAGCAGCTGAAGACTTTAATGTATGTACATTTTCAGTCACTCAACTTTTGTAACATCTGGAGCATGATTAATGCTGTAAGGGGTTTAAGAACTTTTATTGGCACTAATAGTCATTGGTTGCCACGAAAAAGTGGTCCTGCTGCCAACAAAACAAATGGTCAGGCATTTAAAGCCCCTATCAGGGTGAAAAAGGGCATTTTGCCAATTTTAATTTCCTCTTGGAAACCGTGTGGTTAATTTTCCAAACTACGTTTGAACTTCAAAAGTCCATACTTGCTTCACTGGGTTAGATGGGCTTTCTGGTATTTCAAAGAAGTTCAAAAAATCTTTGGAAAGTCTAAAAGTTTTAAGATAACAATTTGGAGAAAAAAGAAATATTATCAATATATGTGCAGAAAAATACCTTAGGAAAATTTAAAATATTAACAGCAGTTATGTGTGGAGTAGTAGAATTGCTACTTATTTACACATTTTGCATTTTCCAAAATTTCTATTATGAGCATACATTATTTTTATAATCAAAAGACTTTATAAAATACTTTTAAGAGAAAAAAATATTTCAAGACTTCCTTCAAAAACCAGGCAGCTTTCTATAAAGAAAAAGGTGAGTTAGGCCAGGCACGGTGGCTCACACCTGTAATCCCAGAATTTTGAGAGGCTGAGGCAGGAGGATCCCTTGAGGTCAGTAGTTAAAGACCAGCCTGGCCAACATGGTGAAACCTCATCTCTACTAAAAATACAAAAATTAGCTGGGCCTGGTGGCACACACCTGTAATCCCAGCTACTCGGGAGGCTGAGGCAAGAGAGTCGCTTGAACCCAGGAGGCGAATGTTGCAGCGAACCAAACTCGTACCACTGCACTCCAGCCTGGGTGGCAGAGTGAGACCATCACAAAAAAAAAAAAAAAAAAAAAGAAAGAAAAGAAAAGAAATGAAAAAGGTGAGTTGGATTCCACCTTTGGCACTCACTAGTATGTAACCTTGATATTAGAGATAAGCTTTATAAGATTAAATTAAATAGATATAAAGTGCCTGCAGGGGTGCAAGACATATTGTAAATGCTTAATAAATGTGAGTTAGCATCATTATTTCACCTCAAATGATGTTCAACATTCAAAGCAGTATTCAGAGGGCCCCAGGTATAGAATGCAATTCTGATGAGAAATTTATATGAATTTTTTTTTTTTTGAGATGGAGTCTCGCTTTTTCACCCAGACTGGAGTGCAGTGGCGTGATCTCAGCTCAATGCAAGCTCTGCTTCCTGGGTTCAAGCAATTCTCTGCCTCAGCTGGGATTACAGGTGCCCACCACTATGCCCGGCTAATTTTTTTGTATTTTTAGTAGAGATGGGGTTTCCCTGTGGTCTCGATCTCCTGACCTCGTGATCTGCTCACCTCGGCCTCCCAAAGTGCTGGGATTACAGGCGTGAGTTACCAACCTGAATTTTTAAAAGGAAGGAAAACTGTCCTGAAAATAAGATTACAGAATAGTCCTTTCATATTGCCAAACTGTGGGAATTCTCCCTTTCTCTCCACTCCATGGTAAGGAGGAAGGGATCACGATGAGAAATTTACGCACATTGATTGGATGCCACTGTTTGGGATCAGAATCTGGCTTCCTTACACTTCTCATTGGCTTCCAGACAGATTAAAAATGTGAGACTCTCATGACCACTTGTCAGGGATCCCCATGCCTGGGTCAGGTGCAGTGATGTGGGTCACAGCAGCTGCCATTCCCACAGCTGTTGGCCGTCGGCCCTGGTAGGGACTATTTCAGATTTTACTGAGTATTTCTTGCCCCACTAGCAAAGCTTTGAGAAATGCTTTGAACCATCCAAAGACCAAAAGGCCCTCCCAGCCTCCATTCTTAAGAGACCAGCATTCTGCTAAGTTAGCCTTAGTGAGGGTAGGGTTTCTCTCCTGCTGGGCAGAGACTGTCCCCTGCTAGGCCATAGCTTTCAGGGAACAGAACCATAAACCTCCTTTCTCCAAGTCAAAACTTTTTGGAAAGATTTTCTGCTCAATTTTTCTAGTCATTCCAGCTAAATATGGCTAAAATTAACTCTTTCCCTGCAGTGAGGGTCTGAAGAGTTGAGGAAGAATAATACTAGCTAGCATTGATTACCACTTACTCTGTGCCTGACATTGTGCTAAGCAACTTCTGTATTGCTGTAGATATGTCTCACAACAACCTCATGAGGTAGATACAGTTATTATTACTATTTTATAGAGTACTGGCCCCAAATTACTGTGACTCTACAACCAACTTGTTGTATGTACAGGCCTAGGAGCATCCTCTGCTTTCTGTCTCTCTCTCTCATAAAATTTCTCAAATGATTACCAGTTAAAAATGAGCAAGTTTGAGCCAGACAGGTGCAGTGGTTCAGGGTTATAATCCCAGTGCTTTGGGAGGCCAGGATGGGAGGATCACTTGAGCTCAGGAGTTCAAGAGCAGCCCAAGCACCTATTGGGACCCTGCCGCTAAAAAAAAATTTTTTTTTAATTAGCTAGGCCTGGTGGCATGCACTTGTAGTTCCAGCTATTTTAGAAGCTGAGGCAGGAAGATCTCTTGAGCCCAGGAATTTGAGGCTATCATTATCGTGCCACTGCACTCCAACCTGGGTAACAGTGAGACTCTTGTCTCAAAAAATAAATAAAACCAAAAAGTAAGTTTGGGTCTTTATGTATTCAAGGGAGCAACCTTTGTTAAATTATTTTCCTTTATTTCCACTCTCCCAACCCATTGATCCTGAGTACTTTTCTAGATGATCTTGCATCCAGGTTTCACATATGATTTCTTTATGTCATGTCCCTAAAGACTGATGCTCTAAATTGTTGGCCTCAATTCTCTCTTAAAAGCTGTAATATTCTTTTTTATGGCCCAGGGAACAAATGTGCTTCCAGAGTGACCAAAAGATAGGATGGATAGAAAACTGGCCAGAACCATATGCGCTGAATTTTTTAGTGTAAGGAGAGCCCTGTGGAGCCCATTATTCATTTATCACACAGGCATCCCTGGGCAACAGCTGACAAGTGCAAAACAATGCACTGCACATTACCAGACTGTCAGGACACTTGATGCGGGCCAGCCATGGCAGCCCCTTCCTCCTTTCTCCCTTCCACCCCCATCCCTCGAAGCCTACTCACGGCAAACATATGGGAGCCATTCAGGCTTACTCCCTCCTTTCCAGTGTCCGAGTTATGTTGACAACAGGGGATTTACAACTGCCCAAAATGGAGCGTTGTGTTTCTTTTGGATTATTCCAAGTTTGGGGCCCGTTAAAAATTTTGTAACTACATAAATATTTATCCAGCATTTTTGGTTACTATATAAACATAACAAACATGACATTGGACCTAAATGCTGTAAGTCACTTAAAAATCTTCCAGTTAAGAAAGGGGGCAAACTAATAAAGGGCTAATAAAAGAAATGATTATTTTTATTGTGAAATATTTGTACTGCTATTTTTATGCTGGGTTTAAAAAAACCCAAAATATGTTTATCCTTGACTCTATGTAACTCTTCAGACCATCAGCCAACTTGCTGAAGCATGCTTCTGGCCTGCAGAGGCATGGGAGAGAATGTGGATGGTGTAGCACCAGGCTTCACCTTTGTAAATATGCTCAGGCCAACAGCTGGAAGCTTAGGATGAGAAATGCTACTCTGAGTTTTGTCACCTTTGAAGGCCAGAGATATTACTTTATGTTCAAATGTTGTATGTTCACATTTGTTAGTAGGTTCTGGTTGACGCTTACAGATGCTAGGTAGAAAGAGCTGAAACTTTTAATGCCCAGCTATTAATTATTAAGGATAGACATTAAAGTACTCAGACCTAGGAAGGCTCATGTTGTTAATGAAAAACTTGGGGGGAAATATTTTGGTGTGCTGTTTTTGTAACCCCTATGTTTGCCATGAAGTTAACCCTCCAGATCTAAGGGGTGAAATTCATGAAGAGTGTGTGTGTGTGTATGTGTGTGTGTGTTTGAAGTTTGTGTCCTTCAGAGTAATTGGGGTAGTCATTTTTTTTTCTTTCTTTTTTAAGACGGGATCTCACTCTGTTACCCAGGCTGGAGTGCAGTGACACGATCACGGCTCCCCACAGCGTCAAACTCCTGGGCTCAAGCAATCCTTCAACCTTAGCCTCCTGAGTAGCTGGGACTACAGGCACATGCCACCACACCTGGTGATATGGTTCGGCTGTGTCCCCACCCAAATCTCATCTTGAATTCCCACGTGTTGTGGGAGGGACCCATTGGGAGGTAATTGAATCATGGGGTCAGGTCTTTCCCATGCTGTTTTCATGATACTGAGTCAGTCTCACGAGATCTGATGGTTATTATAAGGGGGAGTTTTCCTTCCCAAGTTCTCTCTTTGCCTGCTGCCATCCATGTAAGATGTGACTTGCTTCTCCTTGCGTTCTGCCATGATTGTTAGGCTTCCCCAGCCACATGGAACTGTAAGTCCAATTAAATGTCTTTCTTTTGTAAATAGCTCAGTCTCAGGTATGTCTTTTTTTTTTTTTTTTTTTTTGAGACAGAGTCTTGCTCTGTCGCCCAGGCTGGAGTGCAGTGGCGCGATCTTGGCTCACTGCAAGCTCCACCTCCCGGGTTCACGCTATTCTCCTGCTTCAGCCTCCCGAGTAGCTGGGACCCGCCAGCTAATTTTTTGTATTTTTAGTAGAGATGGGGTTTCCCTGTGGTCTCGATCTCCTGACCTCGTGATCCGCCCACCTCGGCCTCCCAAAGTGCTGGGATTACAGGCGTGAGCCACCGCGCCCGGCCTCAGGTATGTCTTTTATCAGCAGCGTGAAAATGAACTAATATACTGGCTATTTTTATTTTTATTTTTATTTTTGTAGTTATAAGGTCTCACTATGTCGCCCAAGCAGGTCTTGAATTTCTGGCCTCAAGTGATCCTCATACCTTGGCCTCCCAAAGTACTGGACTTATAGGTGTGAGCTGCTGTGTCTGGCCTGTTTTTCTAATTAAGGAGGCACACACATAACCTTGGTTTTGGAGGAGGTTTCTGGCCGAACTCTCTGACCCTCTGTAGAAAGTAGTAGGTCCAGGGAGAAAGCAAATTCCTGGGTTCTGTCCTGTTTCCTCAACCCTAGCCTGGCACCATCTCCTACATCATTTTTTGGCTCCCTGTTCCCTTTATCCAGTGGATAAAGTAAGGCGGGCCCTTCTTTGTTCTTTGCAGCAGATCAGACTGGAACCAGGAAACTGATTGTTTTTCTATGTATGCTAGTACTTGGTAAAAGGAAGCAAACCCTGTAGTGTTGACTTAAGGTTAAATGGGGCGAGTGCTGACTTCATGTGCTCTGGCATGATCTTATCTGTTGGAGATAACAGAGGCAAGCCCTGGGTCTAGCAGAACACAGCGAGCTGAAGCTCATACAGCTCTGCAGGGCCTTGACGCAACAAATGTTGGAGACTTCATTTCTTTAAAGGACTTAGCTAATGGTCAATCACTGTTGTTAGACTATTATTAATCCCACTCTGTATATAAGTAAATGGTGACAAAAAATGGTTTAATGACTTGTTCCAAATTTCATAGCACACCGAGATTATAGTTACAGGAAAAAATAACTAGAATTTCTCACTTTCTTTTCTTTTTTTTTTTGAGATGGAATGTCACTCTTGTTGACTAGGCTGGAATGCAGTGATGCAATCTCGGCTCACTGTAACCTCCGCCTCCTGGGTTCAAGCGATTCTCCTGCCTCAGCCTCCTGAATAGCTGGGATTACAGGTGCCTGCCACCACGCCCGGCTAATTTTGTATTTTTTTAGTAGAGGCGGGGTTTCACCATGTTGGCCGGGCTGGTCTCAAATTCCTGACCTCAGATGATCCACCCGCCTCAGCCTCCCAAAGTGCTGGGATTACAGGTGTAAGCCACCACACCCAGCCTAGAATTTCTCATTTTCAAACCTATGCTTTAGCAGGGAGACTCAGCTGTGAATAAACATGCTTTACACACACAGTAGGAAAATCAGAGAAAATAACATTACAGAATCTAGCATCTTTTAGAACCTCTGGATGGAAGTTTCTTTTTTTCTCCCCCCTGTGTACTGTTTGACAGTTTCATTGCTAACATTTTAACTCCTCCACTTCTTTATACACCCTCTAAGAGTTGATGAGTCATTGTTTTCTTTCCCTAAGGACCTGAGGGGTAGAGAGGTTAACATTTTAGCCCAGGACACATTTTTAGAGGTAGAACTATGACCAGAAGTCCTAGATATCCTGACTTTAGATCAGGACTTTTCTTACAATGTTGGAAACTGAATGAGTTCTGAGCAACTAGTACATACCTGCACGGATTTTGGACTGTGCTGGGTTGACTTGCTTTAACTGGAATGGTTTTCTCAAGTTCCTTTCTTTGTATGCCTCTGGGTGAGAGTTGGTCAAAAGAGAAATTTGTGCAAGATTAGGAAGGTGGAAGTAAAGCAACAGCCACTACTCTCTGAAGGTCATTGTGGTTTGATGCTGCGGCTGGCAGGTGCAGGGGTGCTGGTGGGTTCCAGCTTGTTCAGTTTCCCATTCCACATCCACCAACTCTTCCTAAGACCATTAGTGGGGCCAGGCTCACCATCAGAAACATAGACTTTTCTACCAGCTCTACTTTCACGGTCCCACTTCAGCAACTGGATGTGCCTAGCTACCCATATTCCTTGGCAAACTTTGTTCCATCCACACCAGTGCTTCAGGAAGGCTGGCTTGTGACTGATCCTTTAACTCCTTGTCATGCGCCCTTCCTCAGCTTCTCCCACCATTGCCTAATATATCCTTCAAAACTTACACATGGTTCTGCTTCCCTGGGTGGGTCCTAACAGAGAGAACACCAACATGGGCTGGGCATGGTGTCACATGCCTGTAATCCCAACACTTTGGGAAGCCAAGGTGGGAGGATGTCTTGAGGTCAGGAGTTTGAGACCAGCCTGGGCAACATAGCAGGACCCCATCTCGAAAAATAAATAAATTTAAAAAGAATTTTTTAAAAATTAAAAAAAAAAAAAGAATAAGCAACATGGTATACCATGAGAGCTGCAGAAGAAACGTAAAAGAATTCCTGCCTTCAAGGGACACGTGGCTGTTGGGAAGATGGAGCATTTTAACACAGACAGCTGGGGACTCATGCAGCTTATGGTAAAGTGACAAACGCACAATGCAGTCATTGCAGCCCAAGGTGTCCAGTGTCTCTTAGTGCCAAGCATGAGAAGCTGAGTGGGAATGGTCAGTCAGCATTTTCCATGACTGATGATCACATTTAGACCCAAGTGGAGACCAACTTTTCCTTTCTCTGTTCCAGGCTTTTAGGCTCCTTATCAACACAAGAATGGAAAGCAAGTAACTTACATATTGGGCCAAAATATTGAGTGCAGATGAAAATAAATGCTGACTTTGAAGATTTCCCATCCAGCTAGTAGAAATTCCCCTGGCCTGCCACACTTGGGTAACTTGAGTTCTGGAATTCCAGACTTGGTTAACCCTAATCCACAAATTTGCTGGAGTTATGAAGCTGAGTGAGAGTACTGTTTTTCTATTATGCATTCCCAATATGTTCTGTTCTGAGCTGATACCACAGAATTTATTTCCCTTACAAGTTTAACCCACTGCATGGAGTGATCATGGCAGTGATCATGGCAATACTGTTTTTTGGCAGTATTTACCAAAAAACAAATAAAAGTTTTTCACAGTACAAATTTTATATCTGACTTGGCTGGAAACTTCCCCAGTCACTCAGCCTAGTCGCCTCATTTTGTTGGGTCTCAGTTTCCTTCAGTTTCCTACTAAAATTTACCTCTTTGGGGAAGTGTGAGTATCAATGCTTGGCTACCAATCCAGGTAAGACCTCTGAATGAAAAGTGATATGGAAGGGCACAAACTATATGGATACCTATCCCCTGGGAAAATCCAGGCCTCAGGCCACAGCAATACCACAGCTTCTGGAAGCTGCCTGGGAACTGAGGTTTTATTCTCCTGTGTGTTTCTACATGCCTGGAGTGTTGACTCTGGAGACCTAAGAATACACTAAATTACATCATAGGTAGCTCAGTACAATGAAGATTTATTTTTAGCTATGACCCTTGTCTGTTAAATGATCTGAATTTAAAAAGAAAGAGGACAGGGAAGAAGGAAAAGAAATGTAGAAGGCAATGAAAGAATATAAGATTCCTGCTTGATCTTAAAAAGCACTAGAGCAAAAGTCAAGCACAGCTTTCTTTTTTCTTTTCAATCAGAAAGGTGTTACCGGAGAAATGTATGAAGAGCGGAGGTTACGCCCTCTTGTGAGAATTCTGTCTTTTCCCTGTAGTTATTCATTTTGAGAATGTGGCTCCCAGTGTCTACAGTGGAGGTGGGTTCATTTGTCCCTGGGCTTCTATTTTATTTTATTTTATTTTTTGAGATAGAGTCTTGCTCTGTCACCCAGGCTAGAGTGCAGTGGCGCAATCTCGGCTCACTGAAACCTCCACTTCCTGGGTTCAAGTAATTCTCCTGCCTCAGCCTCCTGAGTAGCTGGGATTACAGACGCCTGCCACCGCACCCAGATGATTTTTGTATTTTAGTAGAGATGGGGTTTCACCATGTTGGCCAGGCTGGTCTCAAACTCCTGACCTCACGTGATCCACCTGGGATTACAGGTATGAGCCACCGCGATCCCAGTGATCCTGCTGGTATTACAGGCATGAGCCACCGTGCCTGGCCTGGACTTCTTTAGATTGTACTTTTCAGTAATCTGTCCCTATTTGTCTTGGTGTCTTACGGGCTGACGTCTGAAGGATCCCTGGTCACTCCCCATTTTTATGCTGTACTGAGACAGAAGAAAGAGAGAAAAGAAGTGTGGAACCTTGGGAGGCCAAGGCAGGAGGATAGCTTGAGCACAGGAGTGCAAGGCCAGCCTGGGCAACATAGTGAGACCCTGTCTCTACAAAAAAATTTTAAGCATTAGCCAGGCATGGTGGTGTGTACCTGTAGTCCTAGCTACTCAGGGAACTAAGTGGGGAGGATTGCTTGAGCCTGGCAGATTGAGGCTGCAGTGAGCTGTGATCGCTCCAATACACCCTGGCCTGAATGACAGAGTGAGACCCTGTCTCAAAAGAAAAAATATATATATAAAAAGCAAGAGGCCAGGGAGTACGATCAATCAGAAAGCTGGGTCTGCTAAGTCAAGGGAGGGAATGCAGAGAGTGCCAAAAGATGGAGAAGGGGGCCACCCAGCTAAGGGCAGGGCTCTAGGGAAGAAACTCCAGAAGGATTACAAAATGTGATCAAACATTTTGTCGTGGCTTGTTGATATAGCTTATACTTCAGGGCTGGGGCCCAGAAGCATCAGCCTAGCTGTCTTGAAAGCAATGGGGAACATCCGGAGCCAGTCAGGACAACTGCAAAAGTAGCATGCTATCATAGCTTCAGATAGTCAGGATACCTGGGTTCTAGTCCCAATTTTGCCATTAAATCACCATGTGACCTTCGACAAGAAAGTTGGCCTCAATTTCTTTCTCTATAAACAGAGAAGGTTGGACCAGGATAGGAGTCTCCAAAGGTCCCAAATGCTTGCCAGAGGACCAAAGCTGGTGGTGTTGCCACAAGCCAAGCCTGGCCTGGGCCCCTCCTGCTGCCCTTCCTATACCCCGTGCAGTCAGCTACACATTCAGGCAGGGAGGGAGGTACTCTTAGCAGCCCTCTGCCTTCCCAGACTCTGGGTAAAACATGTTTCCACTTCAAACCCCAAGTCTCAATGATCTCAAGACCTCAGAAATCCAAAAGTAGCTTATCAACCCAAAAAGGATGCAAATTCTAGAACTCATTTCAATGACCCTGAGATTTCTCTCAGTTCTAAAATTCTTGGACTTGCTAATTCCATTCGAAAATAAGGTTGCAGACCACTTATGTGGCAAATGACTACAGAACCTTATTACAATCTGGAGGCGAGCTGTTCCAGCTGCGTGGGGCACCTGAGCTTCGCACAGCCTTCGGGACTCAGCCTTTTCTGTCTTGTTGCCCCACCATCCTCCAGGGTTGTCCTTGTCTGCACGGCAGCAGGGTAAAGGTGTGTGCAGCATAAGCACCATGTCAATGCTCAACTTGTGGGAAGATGGAAAAGTGAAAAAAGAGTCCTAAATAAGCAGTTTTCTTTTTTCTTTTTCTTTTCTTTTCTTTTTTTTTTTTGAGATGGAGTCCTCCTCTGTTGCCCAGGCTAGAGTGCGGTGGCACAATCTTGGCTCACTGCAACCTCAACCTCCCAGGTTCAAGCGATTCTCATGCCTCGGCCTCCCAAGTAGCTGGGATTACAGGCCGACCATCATGCCTGACTAATTTTCATATTTTTAGTAGAGACGGGGTTTCGCCATGTTGGTCAGGCTGGTCTTGAACTCCTGACCTCAGGTGATCTGCCTGCCTCGGCCTTCCAAAGTGCTGGGATTATAGGCATGAGCCACAGCTCCTGGGCTCCTAGGTAAGCAATTTTCTTTTAAGCAAATTATGTGGGAATTATGCACATCCCTTGTGCTGGCCATTGGTGAGAACATAGCCACCTTGAACCATGAGGGAAGCTGGAAAATGAAGCTTCTGGCTGGGCAGTGATGTGTGGGCTGAAACTCTATTATTATGGAAGAAGGGAACATAGATTTTGGGAGACAGCCCAAAGTCAGCCACAGTAAGGAACCAGAAGACTCTACCAACTGGGACGGGGGAAACATGTATGGACCCTTGACCAGGCATCAAAAATGTCATGGGAGCAGGAAAGGAAAAACAGTCTAATTTTCAGAAACTGTATGTCTATTTGAAGGAAGACAAACCATCAGCAAACATCAGCCTGCCTTTCCTCTTCAGCTACAGCCCCAGCTATTTTAAAGACCTTGGCCTCAAGATGAGCTGCTCCAGGGATGTTCACACTTTCTAAACTGAAGGTGCATTTATTTATTTATTTACTTATTTTTATTTTTATTTTTTTTTTTGAGATGGAGTCTCGCTCTGCCGCCCAGGCTGGAGTGCAGTGGCCGGATCTCAGCTCACTGCAAGCTCCGCCTCCTGGGTTTACGCCATTCTCCTGCCTCAGCCTCCCGAGTAGCTGGGACTACAGGCGCCTGCCACGTCACCCGACTAGTTTTTTGTATTTTTGGTAGAGATGGGGTTTCACCGTGTTAGCCAGGATGGTCTCGATCTCCTGACCTCGTGATCCGCCCGTCTCGGCCTCCCAAAGTGCTGGGATTACAGGCTGAAGATGCATTTATAAAAATGAACTATTACATGGGATTCTATGTGTTTGCGCGTGTGTTTGTGTGTGTGCGCACGTGTGGGGGTATTTTTAAAGACTGCTCTGGTTGAAACAGAGAGGGCCCAAGGCTCTGGCCACCCACGTATCCTCCTTGCTTTCATTGTCTTGGTGTCTTAGGAAATGACACTGAGGGACTGGATGTCAACTCAAAAGTTTTCCTCCAGAAGAGTTGGGTTCCAATGAACCCAGTTTGAGATATGGGAAGGAGGGCCCAATGCTAACACCAAGGATGATGTCATCAAAGCAAAACTAGGGCCACTATGAGCACTACAATGATGAAATAATGCTCCAGATCATACCAGTGTCAGATATGAACTGTACTCCTAATGTGGGCCATAATTATTACAGAGGTTTGTGTGTCACTTGATTTTTATTTTTATGATATTGGATTGGCTTTATATTATGATTGATTTAGTTAATAACACAAACCCCAATTATAACATGGCTACCCTGGAAAAATATCATCTGCTTTATGAAGCAGTTGCATGGAATGCGTTGCTACCAAAAGCACTGGTGGGAAAAGGCCCACCCTGGCCCAGAGACAGCTACAGAGCAGAACTGCAGGGACCTGGACAAAAGGCATGAACAGGGACTCCCTGGTCAGAGCATGGCTACCACCAGCACCCAGTGACCAGCATTTTTCTCTCTGCTTATAGTGAAATACGCAGGAAGAATGAAGTGTGTGAACCAAAGGACCAAGAACTGCAGCTCAAGATTTAATTATGAATGGCATTAAAAGGAGCTCTGGAGCATTCGGGAGCCCATAATCCCAGTGTCAGATGGGCAAAGGAGTAAGATACTCAGTTGAGGTCAAAGAGAGACGAGGCAGGAAATGGGGAGTGGGGCTGCTGTCCATATTGAAGCAGCAACAGTGAAGAATGGTTGACACCCTCCTTGCCACTGTCTTCAGCAGCTATTATACCCTCAAAAAAGAAAAAAAAAAAAGGTACCAGGCCTAGCTAAGGGAGGGGAGTATTCCTGACACAGCTTGATTCCTGGCAAGAGGAAATACAAGGCTAAAACAAAAAATGGGGCCTAGTTTTCCTCCTACACCCTGTCAGACCAAATCAAGTTTCTTGACTCCTAATGCCTCCCCAAAGGAATAATCTTCCAATTTAAGCCTGGATTAAATACACAAAATGCCATAGAATGTGACGCAAATTCTCCAACAGGTGCCTTGTAAAAATTCCAACAAAGCCAGGCACGGTGGCTCATGCCTATAATCCCAGCACTTTGAAAGGCAGAGGTGGGCGGATAACTTGAGGTCAGGAGATTGAGACCAGCCTGGCCAACGTGATGAAACCCCAACTCTATTAAAAATACAAAAATTAGTCAGTTGTGGTGGTGGGTGTCTGTAATCCCAGCTACTCAGGAGGCTGAGGCAGGAGAATTGCTTGAACCTGGGAGACGTAGGTTGCAGTAAGCCAAGATCGCACCACTGCACTGCAGCCTGGGCAACAGAATGAGACTCCGTCAAAAAAAGAAAATTCAAACAGAAAAAGTGAGCAAAAAACATGAATAGGCATTTCACAAAGGGGGTGAATAGATCCAAAAGATATTCAAACTGGCTGGGCATAGTGGCTCACACCTATAATCCCAGCGCTTTGAGAGGTCAAGACCAGAGGAGTGCTTGAGGCCAGGAGTTTGACTCCAGCCAAGAAACACAGCAAGACCCTGTCTCTATAAAAAATTTTTTAAAATAGCCAGGTGCAGTGGCATGCACCTGTAGTCCCAGCTACTGGGGAAGCTGAGGTAGGAGTATCTCTTGGGCTCAGGAAGTCAAGGCTGCAGTGAGCTGAGAAGGAAGTCAAGGCTGAGTGAGCCACTGCACTCCAGCTGGGTGACAGAGTGAGACCTGTTTCAAACAGGGAAAAAAAAAAAAAAAATCTCCCAGCTAATTATTCCTCAGGTAATTGCAAATGCAGATGCAGTGAGATATTCTTTTACATCTACCAGATTAGCAAAAATTAAGAACACTGATGATACCAAGTGTGGGAGAGGGTGTGAAACTACAGGAATTATTTCACATTCCTAATGGGCATGTAAATTGTTATAAACAGTTTGGTATAAACGATGTGTCATTTTGTTGTAAAGGCAAACATACATATAACCAGGAGCTAGCAGTTTCACTCTTGGGTATAGTATTCCAGATCTGGGTTTTTTCAAACATCCACAATTGGGTGGTCCAAACAACCTTTTTTTTTTTTTTTTTTTTTTTTCTCTTCAGAGACAGGGTCTTGCTCTATCACCCGGACTGGAGTACAGTGGTGCAATCATAGCTCTCTGCAGCTTCCAACTCCTGGGTTCAAGCAATCCTCATACCTCAGCCTCCTGAGTAGCTGGAACTACAGGCACACACCATTAAGCTGAGCCTAGCTAACTTTTTTTATTTTTGTGGAGATGGAGTCTCACTATGTTGCCCAGGCTGGTCTTGAACTTCTGGCCTCAAGTGATCCTCCTGCCTCGGCCTCCCAAAGCACTAGGATTATAGATGTGAACTACTGCTTCTGGCCTCAACCAACTTTTTTTTTTAAACAAACAAAATAAAATTCAATAGAGTGGAAAAACTTAGTACAGTAAGAGTAAATTTTATGAGCCTGGGCAACGTAGTGAAACCTTGTCTCTACAAAAAATACAAAAATTAGCTGGGCATGGTGGTGCATGCCTGTAGTTCCAGCTACTTGGGAAGCTGAGATGGGAGGATCACTTAAGCCTGGGAGGTGGAGGCTGCTGTGAGCCTTTGATTGCACCACTGCACTCCAACCTGAGTGCTAGAGTGAAAAAAAAAAAAAAGAGTAAGTTTTGTTTCATAAATTGTTGGTTTCACATATGTGTGCACCAGGTGTGTACAACTTGTAAAGTATTTATGGTACTTGTAAAATATATGTGTATAAAACACATTACAGTTTTTTAAAGTCTGGAAACCAATGCCCTATAGTGTAACTCTTTGACACATGTACCTGGAGAAATGTAGAATGTTCATTATTCACAAGACCAGAAAACTGCAGACAACTCAAATGTCCATTGCCAGGAATATGGATAAATAAATTGTGGAACATTGACACAATTGTCTATTACACAACAATGAAAAGGAATAAACTATTGCTACATGCAACAATGTGAGTGAATCCCAGAAACACAATATTGAGAGAAAAGAGCTGGTCACAGAAGACTAAAATAGTATGTTATTTTTATAAAACCCCCAACCAGCAAAACAAAACAAAACAACATAAATCCATATGTGGTAAAACTTTTTTTTTTTTTTTTTTTGAGACAGAGTTTTGCTCTTGTTGCTCTGGCTGGAGTACAATGGCGTGGTCCTGGCTCACTGCAACCTCCGCCTCCCAGGTACAAGCGATTCTCCTGCCTCAGCCTCCTGAGTAGCTGGAATTACAGGCACCTGCCACCACACCCAGCTAATTTTTTTTGTATTTTTAATAGAGATGGGGTTTCACCATGTTGGCCAGGCTGGCTTCAAACTCTTGACCTCAGGTGATCCACCCGCCTCAGCCTCCCAAAGTGCTGGTATTAGAGGCATGAGTCCCTGTGCCCGGCCAACTTTTTTATACCACATTCACTCCAAAAATATGTACAACTATGATATATCGATTAAAAAAGATAAAGAAAACTTTTTAAAGGCAAAGAAGTCACAAATTTAGGAGAGTGATTACCCCTGGAGGAAAGAAGAAAGTTACTGGTTCTGTTTGAACATAGAACATAGAACATAGCTATGAGAGTTATATTCTGATTCTTAAGTTGTCGAAAGTGGTTTTCCCATATGTTTATTCTATTATTAGTTTATAATTTACAGATAGATTTCGTTATACATTTATGTAATAGTTAAATATATTCAATATTATATAAAACTAACATTGATATAACCATAAAAACATCTAATGCACTGGCTCAAAAAACATCTGAGTACGGTAAGCAAATATATTTCTTTCCCTCAAAATAGAGATTTCCATCAAAATCAACAAAAATGGACTAAAAAGGAGAGGAAGAAAAAGAACAGCCCGTCTAGGCTGTCGTCACTGGTTTTTTTTAAAGCGTTGACTAAATGGATCAGTACTTACTGTTATAGTTGGTAAATGAATCAGGCAAGACCCGTGTCGAGGAGTAGAATGTTTTCTCCTGGGATCAACCTTTGAATGTTAAAGCAGAAAAGGTTTCAGAATAAATTCACCCAAGTTAGTAACAGACCATGTTCCCCATCTACTTTTGTAGACTAAAACAGATTCTTTTCTTCAAGCTATATTTTTACACAAACCCATCTTTACCAGTAGGAGTGTAGCATGTAGCATGCACCAGACTGGACCAAGTTATTTTGTGGACACAATTTTTTTTTGAGACAGGGTCTTGTTCTGTTACCCAGGCTGGAGTGCAATGGTGCGATCTCAGCTCATTGCAGCCTTGACCTCTTGAGCTCAAGTGATCCTCCCACTTTGGCTTCCTGAATAGCTGGGACTACAGGTGTGTGCTGCCATACCCACCTAATTTTTATATTTTTTGTAGAGATGGGATCTTGCTATATTACCCAGGCTGGTATAGAACTCCTGACCTCAAGTGATCCTCCTGCTTCAGCCTCCCAAAGTGCTGGGATTATATGTATGAGCCACCAGTGGACACAATATATTTACTCCTATCACTCAAAATTCAGTTCAAATGGACCTATTCTTTAAACTGAATACAAGCAGTGGCTTTCAGACATGCATTTTGCTCAATAATTCATGAAGTATTCATGATTACTTATTAGTGAGAATAAAATAAAATTAGCCACATAACAGCCCAGGAAATCGATCTGCCTAAGGTAATAAGCATTACTGCACTAAAGCAAATTTCCCTGTCTTAAAAGCCATCCCTAGTCCCAAGGATTTACTGGAATACAAGGATCAACTATGAACTGTTGGACTTGCAGAGGTGGACCAAACTTTCATTATCTTTGTGCTGTGGGTTGAATTGAGTGTTCCCCCACCTACTCCAGCTCACATGTTGAAGTCCTAAGCCCATTACCTTAGATTTCCTTATTTGAAAATAGGGTCATTGTGTAATGCTTAGCATCTGGGCTCTGAAAAATAGGGTAATTGCAGATGTAATTAGTTAAAGTATGATGAGGTCATACTAGTGTAGGCTGGGCCCTGAATCCAATATAACTGGTGTCTTTACATAAAGGAGAAACGTGGCTGAGTGCAGTGGCTCATGCGTATCATCCCAGCACTTTGAAAGGTGGAGGCAGGAGCATCGCTTGAGCCTAAGAGTTTGAGACCACCCTGGGCAACAAAATGAGACCCTGCTTATATAAAAAATAAGAAATTAGCCATGTATAGTGATGCATGCCTGTAGTCCCGGCTATTCAAGAGGCTGATGCAGGAGGATCACTTGAGTCTGGGAAGTCAAGGCTCCAGAGAGCTATCGTTGTGCCACTGCACTCCAACCTGGGTGACAGAGGGAGACGCAGTTTCAAAAAAAAAAAAAAAAAAAATGGTTGGGGGAACATAGACACACGCACAAGCAGAATACCATGTGACAATGGAGGCAGAGACCGGGTGATGCAACAGAAGCGAAGGAGCACCAAATATGGCCAGCAAACCAGCAAACCACCAGAAGTGAGAAGAGAGACCTGGAACAGATTCTCCTTCTCAGCCCTCAGAAAGACCCAACCCTGCCAACACCCTCATCTTGGACTTCTCGTCTCCAGAACTGTGAGACAACAAATTTTGGTTCTTCTAATGTCACCAGCCAGGTCCAGGTCCATTCTGCCTGTGCACAGTAAATCAATCACTGTGACACGGGTTTTGCAAAAGAGAAAAGATTTGTGAGGCTGACAAGCAAGGAGGTGGGAGAACAGTTCTCAAATCTGCCTCCCCGAAGATAAAGCTTAGGGATATTGATGGGTTAGAGGAGTGGGGTGGTCTAAGGCGCAGGGAGAGGTGATTGGCGGTGGAGAAAAATGAAGATACGGGTTCATGCTGTGCAAGCATAGTTGGGGTTTGTGGCATTTTATAGGACATATGCACAGAAAATGGTGCTGTTAGCATGATCAGGAGAGTGGAGTTTTTGGCCCTCCCATATCAAAAGGCCACTTCTCAGGCACTTGTGCGGGCCCAGTGCCTGCATCCTTCAATCTGAATTGAAGACTCCTCAACATAAAACAGCTCTATTTGGTGGCATGAGGAATCTGTGATGAGGAGGAAAAATGAAGTTTTAGATGAGGACAAGAGACAGTTTTGGCACAGAGAGTAAGTTAGAATGAGGAGAGGACTGGCCGGGCGCGGTGGCTCACGCCTGCAATCCCAGCACTTTGGGAGGCTGAGGTGGGTGGAAGGGTCAGTTGGTGGTCTCAACTAGTTTGAACAGAATAGGAGCGGGCCCAAGTTCCTGAAAAACAACCGAAGCAGCCATTACCATAGTAATGTATGAATGTTATATATAAAGTAGCCAGTGAAGGTTAAGTTTCAGAGTTCAGTGGCAAGACCTTCAACTACCACGGCCTTCTACTTCATGGAAAAAGAAAAAAAGAAAAAACTAGCGAGCAAAAGCAAGCAGGGCAGGCAGACCTGATCAAATTAACCCCTTGGTGCCACAAAGTCACTCTATTTGTGGGACTTTGTTCAGAAGCCCTAGCAAATGAATACACTTTGGCTCTTTAAGATTTAAGAAAATGCTTAATCTCTTAATGTAAATACTAAATATTGCCATTAGGACTTCTGTAGGTTAATAGTCAATATTTAAAATGGGGAGACCTAGAATAAAGATTCTACCCTGCCTTTTAATTGGTCCATTCAGCCTCTGATAAATCACGTCCCGTCTTTGGGCTGTGTTCTCATGTGTGACTTGGTCATGATACTAATATTTACCCCACTCACCTCTCACAGTGCACTGTAAATGAGCCCAGTGAAATCACCCATGGGAAAGCCTTCTGTAAATTGTAAAGCCCTACAATACTATGCTAAATATTCTATTTTTCATCTATTGAAGTGCCAGCAATGATTATCAATTAACCTTCTAAAGTACTGTGCATATTAGGATGTTGAATGCTGGATCTGCAAATATCACCAGCACAGCCTGTTGATAAGACACAGCTGAGTTCATTGCTTACCGCGGTTAGGGAGAACACCTTGTCCATAGAGCTTTGATAGGGTCTTGGAGGGGAAAAGATAAGGTTGGAATTTGTCGAGAATTTGAAATTTGGTTTAGAGCAGGTCTTTCGATGTGGCTTTGGTAGGATTGGGTAAGAATTACCCAATTCTTAATTTTTTGAAAGGGTGGTTTAGTGTTGGTGGCAATAGTTGGCTGAGGATTTTGAGACAGGGTTTCAAAGAATCTTAGGACATAAACTGTTGATACTTTCTATGAAAAGAGTTGGAAGTTTCTGTAATGAACAATAAAGTTGGATCACGAGGTCAGGAGATTGAAACCATCCTGGCTAACACAGTGAAACCCCATCTCTACTAAAAAAATTCAAGAAAACTAGCCGGGTGAGGTGGCGGGCGCCTGTAGTCCCAGCTACTCTGGAGGCTGAGGCAGGAGAATGGCGTAAACCCGGGAGGCGGAGCTTGCAGTGAGCTGAGATCCGGCCACTGCACTCCAGCCTGGGCGACAGAGCGAGACTCCGTCTCAACAAAAAAAAAAAAAAAAAAGTTATTTGCCCGGGAAATCTCCTGAAATAGAAAAGCAATTCTGATAAACATAGTAGAATCATAAAGTTGGGCTGGGCACAGTGGCTCACACCTGTAATCCCAGCACTTTGGGAGTCCGAGGCGGGTGGATCACCTGAGGTCGGGAGTTCAAGACCAGCCTGACCAACATGGAGAAACCTCGTCTCTACTAAAAATACAAAATTAGCTGGGCGTGGTGGCACATGCCTATAATCCCAGCTACTGGGGAGGCTGAGACAGGAGAATTGCTTGAACCTGGGAGGTGGAGGTTGTGGTGAGCCAAGATCATGCCATTGCACTCCAGCCTGGACAACAAGAGTGAAACTCCGTCTCAAAAAAAAAAAAAAAAAAAGAAGTTGGGTTAATGCAGACAGCATGAGGTTTCCGTCCTCATGTCCAAACTGTATGGGTGGGAATGGAGGGAGATGGTTTCTGTTCTCATGTATAAAATGTGGGTACAGTGCTTGAGTTATTGGCTGGTGCCTGCCCATTCCTTCTCTTGTGAGCAGGCTCAGCTTGAGATGGAGTCTCACTCTGTTACCCAGGCTTGAGTGCAGTGTCACAGTCTTGGCTCACTGCAACCTCTGCCTCTTGGGCTCAACCGATTCTCCTATTTCAGCTTCTCAAGTAGCTGGGATTACAGGTGTGGGCCACCATACCAAGCTAATTTTTGTATTTTTAGTAGAGATGGGGTTTCACCATGTTGGCCAAGCTGGTCTCGAACTCCTGACCTCAAGAGATCCGCCTGCCTCGGCCCCCCAAAGTGCTGGGATTACAGGTGTGAGCCATCGCACCCAGCCAGTCCTCTCCTCATTCTAACTGGCTCTCTGTGCTGGAACTGTCTCTTGTCCTCATCCAAAACCTCATTTTTCCTCATCATTACAAATTCCTCATGCCCCCAGATACAGCTGTTTTACTTTGAGGAGTCTTCAGTTCAGATGAAGGATGCTATGTAGACAATTCTGGAGGAGCAACGGTCCTCTGAAGAGGATAAGAAAGTGTTCTCCTTCTTTCATCACCTCCATGCCTGTCCCCACCATGGCTTCGAGACAGAGGGGCAGAAGGTCACTTGGCCCCCTTAGCTTTTGCTTCTTCTGCTGGGGAGACCAGCTAAAGTGTTCATGAGTGTCAGTTGTGTTCAATGTGATAGAGGTTTATTTACGTTAAAAACAGGAATAGGGCTGGGTGCAATGGTATACGCCTGTAATCCCAGTGCTTTAGGAGGCTGAGGTGGGAGGATTGCTTGAGCCCAGGAGGTCAAGGCTGCAATGAGCCAGGATCATGCTTGTCTGGGTGACAGAGTGAGAAAACAACAAGAACAATGAAACACAGGAATAGGGTCCCTAGTTTAGAATTCAGATAATTTGAGTTTGGGAACTGGCTTCCAAGTCCCAGGTGGCCTAGATCCGATTTCCTAACCCTTACCTGTTTCTAGCCCTCCTCACTCCAAAAGGTTAATTTCTTGCTTTAAAAAGCAATTTTAAAGAACCAATAATTCTCTCCTTCTGGTGCTATCACAAGAGAATGAATGGCTCATTGTTAAAGAAATCATTCCACTGAAAAAGGCAATCTCTCCTTTAAACCAGGCTAGGAGTATTGGACCAAACATTATAATTAAATCAAGTATTCGTCTACATTCCTTGTTATACAGCCCAGTGTACTCAGGCCTTTAAAGTACTGAATTTTGGGGGTTCCATCAACATTATTTGCCTTTAATACAAATGAATTTATAAATGAGTAGGTAGTAAAGTACCACAATACTATCTTAATTTTTTGAAAGGGTACAAAGACACCTGAGATTTTTGAAAACATTTTACAGGGAAAAGTAGCTAGCAGTTTCCTGCATTGCTAAGAGTATTTGCTAGAGTTTAGGTTACCAGCGCAATTATACTTTCAGTATATGCCTAAATCCTATTTATCCACTTATAATTCCTGCTGATTGGTGAATGAGAAATAAAGATATAATTTACTGGCTAAGCCAGTCCTATAATAAGTGGAACAAAGCAAGATATTCTAGAGAAGTAATAGGCACTTAACTTTGATTTCTAACACTTTGATCAGGGAACTTGAACTGGTCCTGAGTTTGATCTTTTGGTAGGAGAAAAAGGGCACGTCACTAGGTGTCCTTAAATTTTCTGTTAGGAGATGTTACATTAAAAAAAACTATGGTAAAATATACCTAACATAAATTTTACCATATTAACCATTTTTAAGTGTACAATTCGGTGGCATTAAGTTTATTCATATTGTCATGCAACCATCACTACCATTCATCTTGTGAAAACTGCAACTGTACTCCTTAGACAGTAACTTCCCATCCCCCTCTCCCCCAGCTTCTAGCGAAAATCACTCTACTTTCTGTCTCTATGAATTTGACTATTCTAGGTACCTCATATAAGTGGAAAGTGGAATCATGCAATATTGTTCTTTTGTATCTGGCTGATTTCACTTAGCGTAGTGTCTTCACAGTTCATCTGTGTTGTAACATGTGTCAGAATTTAATTCCTTTTTAAGACTGAAGAATATTCCATTGCATGTGTAGATCACATTGTGTTTATCCATTAATCCATTAATAGACACAGGTTGTTTCCACCTAAGATGTTACTTTCTATACCTTTTCATTTTCTGACGTCTCCCATCTCCAGATCACTAGACAGAGCTGGACACAACTGGGGAGTCGGAGTAGGGGGCGGGTTGGAGGTGAGGCAGGTGAGGAGAGAAAGAGGAGGCAGTGTGCGCAACTACATGTCTATGCTATGCAGAGTAAGGCAGAGAGGACCATGCTCGATTCAGGCTCCAATCCCCTGAAAAGCCAGGTAGGCAGCAGCAAGATCTGCCAGAAAAGTTCTACCAGCAGCAGTTTATCATAGGTATCCTTTACCCCCATGTTTAGAACCCATGGTTTAAAGAGATTCAGGGCCAGACACGGTGGCTTACATCTGTATTCCCAGCACTTTGGGAGACTGAGGCTAGAGGTTGCTTGAGCCCAGGAGTTCAAGATTAGCCTGGGCAACATAGTGAGACCCTGTATCTTAAAAAAAAAAAAAAAAAAAGCTGAGCATGAGTACTTGTAGTCCCAGCTACTCGAAAGGCTGAAGTGGGAGGATTGTTTGAGGCTGCAATGGGTGGCAATTGCATCACCACACTCCAGCCTCAGCAACAGAGTGATACACTGTCAAAATAAATAAATAAATAAATAAATAAATAGAGATTTAGGTGTCTTTAGAATTACATTAACATTTCTGACTGGACACAGTGGCTCATACCTGTAATCTTAGCACTTTGGGAGGCTGAGGCGGGCAGATCACCTGTGGTAGGAGTTCGAGACCAGCCTGACCAACATGGAGAAACCTCATCTCTACTAAAAATACAAAATTAGCCAGGCGTGGTGGCGTATGCCTGTAATCCCAGCTACTCGGGAGGCTGAGGCAGGAGAATAATTTGAAACCGGGAGGCACAGGTTGCAGTGAGCCGAGATCGGGCCACTGCACTCCAGCCTGGGCAACAAGAGCGAAACTGCGTCTCAAAAAAAAAAAAAGAATTACGTTAATATTTCTAACTAATAAAATTCCACTGAAGCCTGCTAGAAAAATCTTTAACAGAACTAATAAAGCCAGTGTGACCGTTTTAAAGTGAAAGATTTATATGATTTGAAGAGAAACCAGAGTATAGTGTGACCATTTTAATCCTGTCCAGATGAGCAATTAGGGAATGCAAGTTCCAATCCCCCATTACCTCTGAACAGCAATGTTTTAAACCTGGGTTTTCAATCTGACTGAAATGGGATTATGTTACAAGTTCTTCATGAATTAAAAAGAAAAAAGGAGGCAGTTCATAACATCAGGCCTTGGGCAAGTTACGCTGTAAGACATTTTGTAGGTAAAAATGTTGACAATTTCAGTACATTAACACATTCAACATGAATATTTTTACATCAATTTAGACACGAAAGCTTACGTGTTGCTTCATTTGGTTTTCACAATAAACCTATGGGGAAGATAAGGCAGATATTAACAAACATTTTACAAGTGAGGAAACTACATTTAAGAAGAGCTAGATGACATGTCTAAGATTATGTACCTAACATATGGCAGCATTGGGGCTGGGTGCGGTGGCTCTTGCCTGTAATCCCAGCACTTTGGGAGGCTGAGGCAGGCGGATCACTTGAGGTCAGGAGTCGGAGACCAGCAAGGCTGGTTGTTTTTAATCCTGGGAGAAGTGACAGAGGTAGGCTGAATAGCGCTATGGACTGGGTGAAGTATTACTAACTTGCAAGCTGTTTTCATGTTACCTCATGTGAGACAAATAACATGATTTCCACCTCTCATCCTTGGAAACTAGGGCTCAAGCAGTTGACTTGCCTGGGAACTAGTGAGCATAGAATGTAACCCAAACTTCCAACTGAAGTGTCCTCAACCTTTACCTGCATTCTAGAAGCAGAAACTTTTTTAAAGTTTTGTTTATGGTTTTTCTTTTCTTCTTTTTTTCTGTTTTGAGACGGAGTCTCGCTCTGTCGCCCAGACTGGAGTGCAGTGGCCCCATCTCAGCTCACTGCAAGCTCCGCCTCCGGGGTTCACACCATTCTCCTGCCTCAGTCTCCCGAGTAGCTGGGACTACAGGCGCCCACCACCACCACGCCCAGCTAATTTGTTGTATTTTTTAGTAGAGACGGGGTTTCACCATGTTAGCCAGGATGTTCGCTATCTCCTGACCTCGTGATCCCCCCGCATTGGCCTCCCAAAGTGCTGGGATTACAGGCGTGAGCCACTGCGCCCGGCCTGTTTATGGTTTTTCAAAGGCAAGTGTATTCAGAATTTAAAACTAACAAAGGCAAAGCTGCTCTGATCCAAGGGGCTAACGACTCCCGAAACTTCCCCTAGTGGGGTGCTTTCCACAGCTTGACCTAAGGGATCCTAGGTGGAATCAGCTGCTTGTTAGTTTGACTAGAACTTCCCAAGCCTTTATGAGCTTGTATCTTTGGCGCCCTCTCTCCCCTCAAGCCATCAGGGTAGTATTTACCTGTTGTGCGGCAAAGCTGGTTATTTCCCACCTCCCCGCTCCACGACCCCCAGTAAATCCTTCAAAACTGCTTTCTCTAAGAAAGTCACCCAACTCCAAATGGGGTTGTATCTCTCTGTTTCTGGTGATTGCCCTGGGACCAGTCTTAAGTGGTAGTCGAGCACTTAAAATGCTACTCGCTACACATATTAAATGGTCTGCGACCCAGAGGGAAAGAAAGGAGAAACAGGGGATTCCCTTTCGATGAGCGGGTGGAGTGGCAAGTAACGTGTGCAACATGTGATTTCAACGTGTCCATCAATTCTCTCCCTAAGCCAGGGCTGGCGGCAGCGCCCGGGAAGGCCCCAGAGTCCGAGGAACCAACCCTTGGAGAGCGGCTGTGGCTGCGCCTGCCCCCTTCAGCCTTCCGGAGAGGCTGGGCTGCTGCGGGGATCAGTCCCGGGCTGAGTCTGGAGGGCCGAAGCACCTGCTCGAGAGAAGGCAGCGGCCCCGGACCCGGCGCCACTGAATGAAGCCTTATGGGAAGGGCTGTAACCGAGGCGCTAGCGAGGCTCGCCTCCGTGTGGGGTGGCTCAAACGGCTGCGAGCGAAGGACAAATCACACCTCCTTTGTCTAGCACTGGGGGAAGAGAAAAACTCCTCGGTATTGGTGAATTTTGGTGAATCTTCCGGGTACAGCAACTTCTTTCTTTAAGAACCCAAGCTGCAAATTTTAAAAACGTTTTTGTTTTTGAAACATGTATTCCTTTCATTTACCCTGATGTAGCAGGCTCTTGGTCCTTGTTGCTGAGGCTCTTTCGCTGTTCCAGCTCAGGACCTCTAAGGTGTGCGGGACTCCTCGGCTACCCTCATCTGCCCGCCCCTTCGCCCCACCCCACCACCTGTTTGTCAGCTCAGGCTCGCTCTGCTATCGCACTCATCACTATCTCTTGAGGCCTTTTTCTCTATTTTACTGTCTTTAATTGGATAGGGCCAGGGAGCCAGTGTCAAACTTCTCAGAATTGATTAGAAATAACACTAATAAATAGCCCAAGAAGGCCGGGAACAGTGGCTCACACCTGTAATCCCAGCTCTTTGGGAGGCTAAGGCGAGTGGATCACCTGAGGTCAGGAGTTCAAGACCAGCCTGGCCAACATGGTGAA
>NW_012116132.1:460350-465310 GCF_000951035.1 Colobus angolensis palliatus | reverse complement strand
CTTGCTCTGTCGCCCAGGCTGGAGTGCAGTGGTGCCATCTTGGCTCACTGCAACCCCCGCCTCCCAAGTAACTGGGATTACAGGCACCCACCATCATGCCCAGCTAAAATTGTCGTCATTCCATTCTTACAGTTCGGTAGCCTGGTTTTCTCATTTCATAATACGTTAAGAGCATTTCCCATGTCATCATATCTTCACATAATCTTTAGATACATACCATTTAATAGCTATCTAGTAAGAATCCTTAAAAATATAATCACTCATCATCTGTTTGGGAGGTTTTCACGTATTTGACTTTCTTGGGGATACTACAGGGTTAAAAAAAATTAAGACAGGTGCTGTGGCTCCTGCCTATAATCCAGGTAGGAGGCTGAGATGGGAGGATCGCTTGAGGCCAAGAGTTTGAGACCAGCTTAGACAACATAATAAGACCACCTGGCTCAAAAAAAAGAAAAGTAAATTAATAAACCTGTTTTTAGTTTTTACAGGAGCGTTGCTAGGTAGACTCTTTTTCAAGAGTGTTACCCCCATTTCACAGATGTGAAAGACACCTACAGGGGATCTCTAGATCTTGGATTATAAATGGCAGAACTATTGGGCAACAATATTCGTATGGGAAAGAGACATGCAGAATAGGTTAATTCAATGCAGCATTCAAACTGTCAGAGGAGGAAGAAAATCCATAATTTGGACAAAAACTCTTTAAAGATATGAAGGAGACCTGGAGGTTTATTAATTGTTCTATAATTCCATGAACAGCTTTTGCTTCAGAATTAAATGACAGTTAACAGTGATCCCAGTGACGTTTTGACATTGTCAGACCTTTTGGGGCTCATGCTTTCATGTGTGTCTTTTTATAGAGCAATTAATAAATGCTGGCAGTGTGCTTGTGATCCTTCTGAAATGCTTGGGGAGGATATTGTCACTGCTGCAGCTTTGTGTGTCTTAGGTCTTACAAATGATTTACCCCTTACTAAATCTGAAATCCAAATTGTGGATTTGGCTCTGGTTGTTGCCAGCTAATGAAAGCTGTAATACTGGAAAGAAGTTAAGACGCTATCATAGACTGCCTCAATGTCTAACTTTATACAGGATAATCACGTAGAAAAGAAACTCCTGGATTTATAGGACAAAAAATATGATAGAATGTTTGCATTATTTAAAAATAAAATGCAATATTTGTTATATTCTATATGAAGATAAATCTTCATCATATATTTTGTTTTTTATTTTTTTTGAGATGGAGTCTCGCTCTGTCACCTAGGCTGGAGTGCAGTGGTGAGATTTCAGCCCACTACAACCTCCGTCTCCTGGGTTCAAGTGATTCTCCTGCCTCATCCTCCTGAGTAGTTGGGACTACAGGTGCCCACCACTACACCTGGCTAATTTTTGCATTTTTAATGGAGACGGGGTTTCACTATGTTGGCCAGGCTGGTCTTGAACTTCTGACCTCATGTGATCCATCTGCCTTGGCCTCCCAAAATGCTGGGATTACAGGCATGAGCCACCATGCCCAGCCTTCATTATATATTTTAAACTTGATATACTTGTGTAAACAACTTTTTTCCATTGTAAATACTATAAATTACAATTTAAGTAATAATTCCTAATAAAACTAAATGGTAGATTACAGCTTCCTAAGTATTATCATTCTTCCTTTTGTCTTCCCCCAGACCATAAAAGAAGAAAAAACCCACAATATGTAGACATATATAAAGGCATAAATTTATAGAAATGTGTGAGAATGTACTATTGCTGCTGCATTGTAGATTCAGACTAAAAATAGTGACAAATCATAATTCTTCATGATCACATCTGCCAGCAAAGTTACTGAGGAAGGTCCCACTATTTTCACCTTATAATTCACAGGGAATAGGATGTGGCCCCTCAAAGTGTCACTGATAATCCAGCATTATCTAATTAGCACATCTGATCCATCATCCAGTTTTGGGATACATTCAAATATACTATTTTACTGGATTTGAAAATATTAACATAGAATTTAAAATACATTAGAAACAAAATAAAATAAATCAAATATATTAGAAGTGGAAAGAGCCTGGGTATGGTGGCTCACACCTATAATCCCAGCACTTTGAGTGGTTGGGTCAGGAGAATCACTTGAGGCTAAGAGTTCAAGTCCAGGGTGGTCAACAAAGCAGAGACCCTGTCTCTACCAAAAAAAAAAAAAAAATTAAAAATTAGCTGGATGTGGTGGTGCACACTTGTAGTCCCAGCTACTTGGGAGGCTGAGGTGGGAAGATTGCTTGAGCCAGGCTGAGCTGGAGTCTGCAGAGCTATAATCACAGCCTGAGTGACAGAGCAAGATCCTGTCTCAAAAAAAGAAAAGAAAAGAACTGGAAAGGTATTATAAATCAATGATTTTAGCTCTCTCAATTTACAGATAAGGGAATGGAGGTCTAGAGAGGGTAAACAACTTGCTTAAAGGCAGAGTTCTTTCTTTCTTTCTTTTTTTTTTTGAGATGGAGTCTTGCTCTGTCACCCAAGCTGGAGTGCAGTGGGAAATCTCGGCTCACTGCAACCTCCGCCTCTCAGGTTCCAGCAATTCTCCTGCCTCAACCTCCCAAGTAGCTAGGATCACAAGCATGTGACACCACCCCCGGCTAATTTTGCATTTTTAGTAGAGACGGGGTTTTACCATGTTGGCCAGGCTGGTCTTGAACTACTGACCTCTGGTGACCCACCCGCCATGGCCTCCCAAACTGTTGTGATTATAGGCATGAGCCACCATGCCCAGCCAAGGCAGATTTCTTTTCATCTATTTCCTCAGTTATTCATCCGCACGTTCAGTCAACCATGTTACCAAGCAGGAGTTAATGTAAGGCCCTCAGGATGTAAAAAGAGTAAGATACCACCGCTATTCTTAAGGAGTTAAGCTCCAGCAAAGAGAGACAGGAGCCCCTCAACCGACTAATACAGTAAGTAGTCTGTGGTGAGGAGCTTGTGAGAATTATGGACTAAGAGCTACCAAAGAGCACAAATAGCTGTCGATTCTACTTCACAAGGCTGAGACGGCTTCACAGAAGAGCAGACCTTTGAGCTGGGCCTTAAAGAATCAACATGCCATCATGTAGAAAAGAGCAGGCCGGGTGCGGCGGCTCACGCCTGTAATCCCAGCACTTTGGGAGGCCGAGGCGGGCGGATCACGAGGTCAGGAGATTGAGACCATCCTGGCCAACAGAGCGAGACTCCGTCTCAAAAAAAAAAAAAAAGAAAGAAAGAAAGAAATCATTCCTGGCTGGGTGCGGCGCCTCACGCCTGTAATCCCAGCACTTTGGGAGGCCCAGGAGGGCGGATCACGAGGTCAGGAGATGGAGACCATCCTGGCTAACACGGTGACAACCTGTCTCTACTAAAAATACAAAAAATTAGCCGGGCGTGGTGGCTGCCGCCTGTAGTCCCAGCTACTTGAGAAGCTGAGGCAGGAGAATGGCGTAAGTAAACCCGAGAGGCGGAGCTTGCAGTGAACTGAGATTGCACCACTGCACTCCAGCCTGGGCGACAGAGCGAGACTCTGTCTCAAAAAAAAAAAAAAGAAAAGAAAAAATAGCCGGGCATGGTGGCAGGTGCCTGTAATCCTAGCTACTCGGGAGGCTGAGGCAGGAGAATCGCTTGAACCTGGGAGGCGGAGGTAGCAGTGAGCGGAGATCGTGCCACTGTGCTCCAGCCTGGGTGACAAAGTGTGACTCTGTCTCAAATAAATAAATAGCCCAAGAAATCCTCATATGAATATGTCAAGGCTGAACTCTTGTACACTGATTTTTAAAACCATTCAAATACCTTTTTAAAATTATCATTCTTTAAATTGTGGCAAAATACACATAACATAAAATTTACCATCTTGACCTTTTTTTTTTTTTTTTTTGAGACAGAGTGCCTCCTGGGCTGGAGTACAGTGGCATGATCTCTGCAGCCTTGGCTCACTGCAAGATTGAGACAAGGTTCAAGTGATTCTCCTGCCTCAGCCTCCCAAGCAGCTGGGACTACAGGTGCATGCTACCATAGCCAGCTAATTTTTGTATTTTTTTAGTAGAGACAGGGTTTCACCATGTTGACCAGGCTGGTCTCAAACTCCTGACCTCAAGTGGTCCACCTGCCTCGGCCTCCCAAAGTGCTGGGATTACAGTCATGAGCCACCGCACCTGGACAATCTTGACCATTTTTAACTATACAGTTCAGTGGCATTAAGACAGTTCACATTGTTGTGCAATCGTCACCGCCATCCATCTCTGGAATTTTATCTTGCAAAACTGAAACCCCATGCCCATTAAACACTTTTCTATTCTCTTCTCCCGACAGTCCCTGCCAACCACCATTCTGCTTTATGTCTCTGTGAATATGACAGCTGTATGTACCTCATGCAGGTAGAATCATACAGTTTTTGACTTTTTGTGACTGGCTTATTTCATTTAACATACTGTTCTAATATGCTACATGCATATTGTAGCACATGTCAGAATTTCCTTCTGTTTTAAGACTGAAGAATATTCCATTGTATTAATAGACCACATTTTCTTTGTCCATTCATCCATCAACGGACACTTGGGTTTTGGCTTTTGTGAATAATGCTGCTATGAAAATGAGTGTGCAGATATCTCTTTAAGACCCTGCTTTCATTCCTTTTGGGTATACACTCAGAAGTGGAATTGCAGAATCACATGGTAATTCTATTTATACTTTTTTTTGGAGCGGCCATACTGTTTTCTGTAGTGGCTGCGCTGTTTTATACTCCCACCAACAGTGCACAAAGTCTCCAATTTCTCCAAATCCTCACCCACACTTGTTATTTTTCTGACAGATGCCTTTTTTGCTAATTTATTTGTTCTCAGTTGTCTTTTAGAGAGTGAACATTGCTGGCTTTCAGATCTCTAGATTGGTGGGGGTGTTTCCAACATGAATCAATAAGTTATGTAGACATGTCTAGCTTTGCATATTAGTT
>NW_012116132.1:450533-452202 GCF_000951035.1 Colobus angolensis palliatus | reverse complement strand
GAGGCCACTGCACTCCAGCCTGGGCAACAGAGCCAGACTCCATCTCAAAAAAAAAAAAAGAAAAAGAAAAGAGCAAAGGGCAACCAGGTAGCATAAACAGCATGAGCAAAGCCACAACCCCATGATCATGTGTGAGAAAATTAGGGAATAGTCAACAGTCCAATATGCAAGTGTAGAGGGTGTGGGGTCAAGCAGAAAAGGTGGGGAAGAAAAATTACCTTACCCAAATTACCCCAGTTAAAAGAAATTGGTCTTTTAGTCTTTGGTGGCTAATTTGGTAAAAGCCTTAAATGTCATTTTAAGAAGTGTGGACTTTATTCTGAGAAAATAGGGCTCCAGGGAAGGCTTATAAATAGGGTTAGGACACAATCAGACCTTGGTTTATGCTGAAGATGAATTAGAATGTTACATTTTAGAAAGGAGATGATGAGAGCCTTGTATTAGTCAGGGTTCTCTAAAGGGACAGAACTAATAGGATAGATGAATGTATGAATGGGGAGTTTATTAGGAGAATTGACTCACAGGATCACAAGGTGAAGTCCTACAATAGGCTGTCTGCAAGCTAAGGAGCCAGGAAGCCAGTCCAAGTCCCAAAACCTCAAAAGTAGGGAAGTTGATAGTGCAGCTTTCAGTCTTTGGCGGAAGGCCCAATAGCCCCTGGCAAGTCACTAGTGTAAGTCCAAGAGTCTAAAAGCTGGAGAACTTGGAGTCTGATGTTAGAGGGCAGGAAGCATCCAGCACGGGAGAAAGATGGACTCCAGAAGACTCAGGAAATCTGCTCTTTCCATGCCTGCTTTTATGCTGGCAGCTGATCAGATGGTGCCTGCCCAGACTGAGGGTGGGTCTGCCTCTCCCAGTCCACTGACTCAAATGTTTATCTCCTTTGGTAACATCCTCACAGACACATCCAGGAGCAATACTTTACATCTTTCAATCCAATGAAGTTGACACCCGATATTAACCATCACAAGCCTAAATGTGGAAGAGTGGCAATAATGGGAACAGAAAAGGTATATGAATGGCCAGTAAGCACATCAGAAGATGTTTACCATTAGTCATCAGAAAAATGCAAATTAAAACCACAATAAGGGCTGGCGTGGTGGCTCACGCCTGTAATCCCAG
Source organism: Colobus angolensis palliatus (assembly GCF_000951035.1). Taxonomy (NCBI): domain Eukaryota; kingdom Metazoa; phylum Chordata; class Mammalia; order Primates; family Cercopithecidae; genus Colobus; species Colobus angolensis. The sequence continues at coordinate 451,080 of NW_012116132.1, read as the reverse complement.
CACTTTGGGAGGCTGAGGCGGGTGGATCACATGAAGTTAGGAGTTTGAAACCAGCCTGACCAACATGGTGAAACCCCATCTCGACTAAAAATAGAAAAATTAGCCAGGCATGATGGCGTGCACCTGTTATTCCAGCTACTTGGTTGGCTGAGACATGAGAATTGCTTGAGCCTGGGAGGTGGAGGTTGTAGTGAGCTGAGACAGCACCACTGAACTCCAGCCTGGGTGACAGAAGGAGACTCTGTTTCCAAAACAAAAAAACAAAAACAAAAGAACCAAAACAAACAAAGAACTAAATAAATACAAACAAATAAACAGACTAGGCACCATGGCGCACGCCTGTGATCTCAGCACTTTGGGGGGCTGAGGCAGGTGGATCAGGAGATCAAGAGATGGAGATCATCCTGGCCAACATGGTGAAACCTCACCTCTACTAAAAATACAAAAATCAGCTGGGCATGGTGGCATGCACCTGTAGTCCCAGCTACTTGGGAGGCTGAGGTAGGAGAATTGCTTGAACCCAGGAGGTGGAGGTTGCAGTGAGCCG
>NW_012116132.1:446463-449203 GCF_000951035.1 Colobus angolensis palliatus | reverse complement strand
GGGGTTTCACCGTGTTAGCCAGGATGGTCTCGAACTCCTGACCTCGTGATCCGCCCGTCTCGGCCTCCCAAAGTGCTGGGATTACAGGCTTGAGCCACCGCGTCCGGCCAAGAATTTATTTTAAGGGCTTCTTGTAACCCCTTCCATTCCTTAGAAGAGTTTTTAAAAAATATTTTTCTACATTTATTTATTTTTTCCCTCAATGTTGATGATGTCATTTTTTCTACATTCAAGTGCATCTCTGCTGCTTTATTTATGTATTTAGGCCTAATACAATGACTGGGTTATCTTTAATACTGCTGGTTTCAAAAAATTATTTATTCCTTTTTATTTTCATTCTTCTTTTCACAATTTTTATTATACATCTAGGGAAAAAATAAAATATGGAGGGTGATAAAGTGAAAAAAAAGAGAAAGACATTGCTCAGAGCTTGTTATTATGCCATTATTTTAGGTTTTTCTCTATTATTTTCCATCTTACTCCTTAAATGTGTGATCCATTGGGAAGCAGCAGAACTTGGTAAGAAAATCAGAACTTAGCATTGTTTCATTTCTGTCTTCAGGGAGTAATCCCTCCCTTCTTTGAAGGACAGTCTCTCTTCCCTGCCTCCAAGGATTTTAGGAGGGCTCTGAAGCTGGGCATGTGACCTGAGAAGAATCAATGAAAGTAATTTACCTCCTGACCAGTGCTTGGGTGGGATATGGGCACATGACCCAAGTAAGTCAATCAGAGCCTTTCCCCAGTTTCCCCCCACCTATAGTTTATTGGGGGGAAGAGTCCATCCTTCTCTGGTGGCCAAGGAAGAGGTGAGCCAGGAGCTGCTGGCTGTTGTGGTTACAGCTTTGTGAAGAAGCCAACCTGAAAGAAAGAAGCTAATATTCACAGAGAAGTAAAAAATGGAAGACAGAAAGAGTTCTGACCTGTTTGAGATGCTGTTCATCCCTGTCTTTCCTGAGATTTCATTACATGAGAAAGAATTCTCTTAGTTCAAGCTGGCTGTCATTGAAATCTTTTTTAAAAGGAGTAATTAATATAGGTTTCTTGGGCTGGGTACAGTGGCTCATGCCTGTAATCCCAGCACTTTGGGAAGCTGAGGTGGACAAGATATATATATATGACCTCTGGCATCGATCATAATATAGTTAATCTTTCCAAAGCAGCAGAGAGTGGCTTGGGTCCCTAGTGAAAAAAACTGAGGGTTCCTCCTGTGAGGCCAGGTTTATATTGATATGCAATATAGTTGGTTCCCAGGACCCCTTCCAGACGGCTACATTGCAGGTATTTGTAAAGAATTTCCCTCCCCCTCCTATAAACCTTGATTCTTTCCTCTTCCTGACCCAGATGTCAGTTTCTATTGAGATCTAAGTGTCTTGAGCTCTCCGTCACCTTATTACAGCCTTCTTGGATCTCATATAATCTACCTTCACTGCAGTTACTCCACTGGACTGCTGCCTAGTAAGTCGGGAGGCCAAGATCTAAAATACTGTTCTGAGACCTCCAGGAATATCAGCTTCCTTCCTTCTTCCCCCGTTGGAGAGAAATGGCCTCACTGAACTCTTCTGAGGGATGACCTCAGTGTCTTTTACAAATTGGAAAGAAACATGAGTTTTATCCCAACTCATGCCCACCTCCTTAGCCATGACATATGGACAATGGCCTCTCACTGAGAACTCTGCAAAGCGTATCTGAGTAGCAGCTGATTCCTAAGTGTTTATTCCTAAGGAATTTATTAGGTGGACTAAAGCATGAGAGGGGTGCTGTTCTCCTTAGAAACTTGAACTTGAGCATGAACAAAGACTCTTCCTTTACTAACTTGTGGATCAGCTGAGAGCAATGTGGAACATTCCAACAAGACTTTACCAATGATTTCTGGAAAACAAAAGGAAAATAAGCAGAGAGGGAAATAAGAATCTAGATCATCTGACATCAAGTTACAGCTCTTGTTATGGCCTCAAGAACGCCTGCCTTCAACCTGGGCAACAGAGTGAGACTCTGTCTCAAAAATAAATAAATAGGGCCAGGTGCAGTGGCTCAGTCCTGTAATCCCAGCATTTTGGGAGGCTGAGGCAGGCAGATCATGAGGTCAGGAATTCAAGACCAGCCTGGCCAACGTGGTGAAACCTTGTCTCTACTGAAAATACAAAAATTAGCTGGGCATGGTAGAGCACCTGTAATTTCAGCTACTTGGGAGGCTAAGGCATGAGAATCTCTTGAACCAGGGAGATGGAGGTTGTGTTGAGCCGAGATCGCACCACTGCACTCCAGCCTGGGTGACTGAGTGGGACTCTGTCTCGATAAAAATAAAATAAAATAATAAATAAATAAATAAATAGAGCCAGGCACAGTGGCTCCCGCCTGTAATCCCAGCAATTTGGGAGGCCGAGGGGGTGGATCACCTGAGGTCAGGCGTTCCAGACCATCCTGGCCAACGTGGTGAAACCCTGTCTCTACTGAAAATACAAAAATTAGCTGGGCGTGGTGGCGCATGCCTGTAGTCCCAGCAACTCAGGAGGCTGAGGCAGGAGAATCGCTTGAACCCGGGAGGCAGAGATTGCAGTGGGCTGAGATCGTGCCACTGAATGATGCCCAGGTGACAGAGCGAGATTCTGTCTCAAAATAAATAAAATAAAGGCCAGGCATGGTGGCTCACGCCTGTAGTCCCAGCACTTTGGGAGGCCGAGGTGGGCGGATCATGAGGTCAGGAGATTGAGACCATCCTGACTAACACGGTGAAACCCCG
>NW_012116132.1:426843-440553 GCF_000951035.1 Colobus angolensis palliatus | reverse complement strand
AAAAACTACAAAAACACAAGAGACAACACACACACGCACTCACTGGCTTGGCTTTATTTTGTTTATCACTCTGTGTTCAACAAAAAATGTTAGCATTTCTATGAGTTTTTTGTTTACTGAGTTGGTTTAAGTAACTCTACCCCTATAAGCTTTATAAAACCTCCACTAGTTGTATGCCTGAAGTATCCAAGTTGAAGGAGTGTTGAATGAATGAATGGCTATTGGCTACTTCTCAGTAGCATTACTGTTTTGGAAATGAAGTCCTAATGTTAATTTGGAGGCTCATTTAACTCATTTATTGAGCCCCTAAAGTGCACAAAGCCACAAGCCTAGGCACTAGGAATCAAATCTGTGCTTAAGGGAAGACCTTATTTATTGCTTGGGAGATAGAAGTGTCATGATTTACCAGATAGGATATCTCTGTAGTTTCTAGCAGCAGAATGAGGAAGTTAAGGAATTGAGAGTATTTTGTTTGTTTTATTTTTACCTTCCATTTCCTAAGTGGGACTTGAGGCTTTTTTTCTTTTCTTTTTTTTTCTCTTTTTAAATCAGAGTAAGTAAAGTGAAATAGAAGAGATCCTGTGGTGCAGGGGTTAGGAGTGTGGGCTATGAAACTGGCCTTTCTGACTTTCTCATTTACTAGCTGTGTGACTTTGGGCAAGTCTCTTAACCTTTCTGTGCCTCACTTTCATGAGTTGTATAGCAGGCATGACTATAATGATATCCACTTCACAGGAATATTGTGATGATTAATGGAGTTAACATAAGTAAGTGCCTAGCAGGTGAGTAAATATCACTATTGGTCAACCAATCACTTAGCTACATTCATCTCTTACATTCCTGTCACTCAAATAACATTATTTTTCTCAAATAGAAAGCTTGTTCATGTCAGATTCCATCTAAGGTAGGTATTCCCACAGAGAGGTACAGAGAGGGGCCTGAAATAAGAGGTTAAATTTAAATTCTTCCCTCAATGGCTTTAATTTTTGATTTGCAGTTCAATTCATTTACTACCAAATAGAGTATTCAATCACTGCCTACTTTGATCAAAGAACCCAACAGCTTCATATACAAAATCAGTACAATATCAACACTTTACTTCATTAAAAGTTGGTACTCATGATAAATGAGTTAAGGGTATTAGAATGTTTGGAGGCCAAATGAAAGTATTATAACTAATGACACATAATGACATTTTTTTTTTAATATTTCCTTCCTTTCAATTTTAGAAAGACTTGACTAAAGGCTGAATTTGGACATTAAACCCAAGAAAATGAACATTTGAAGATAATTTCTCAAAGTAGAATTTGGCTAGGTCACCATGCTTAGCAACAGTTTCAAAGAGAAAGAGAATTGAAATTTTTAATAAGCTTTGAAACTTACCTGAAAGGTGGGATAAAAGTGTGGTGTTAAGCAGTATGAATTAATTTTTTTTTTTTTGAGGCAGGGTCTCACTCTGTTGCCCAGGCTGGAGTGCAATGGCACAATCTCGGCTCACTGCAACCTCTGCCACCCACGTTTAAGTGATTTTCCTGCCTCAGCCTCCCGAGTAGCTGGGATTACAGGTGTGCGCCACTACACCCAGCTAATTTTGTATTTTTGTAGAGATGGGGTTTCTTCATGTTGGTCAGGCTAGTCTCGAACTCCTGACCTCAGGTGATCCACCTGTCTTAGCCTCCCAAAGTGCTGGGATTACAGGTGTGAGCCATCGCGCCCGGCTGAAAGTGAACATCTTTCAGCTGGAGCAAGAGCTTCAACCACAAATACTCCTCTCAGTGCAGGAGTCATTATTCTATTCAAGGACTTACGGGAAGTTGTTGAAGAAAATAATGGGTCTATCAGTTAGCGTTTATTTTATTTTATTTGAGACGGAGTCTCGCTCTGTTGCCCAGGCTGGAGTGCAGTGTCACGATCTCGGCTCACTGCAAGCTCTGCCTCCCGGGCCCACACCATTCTCCTGCCTCGGCCTCCCGAGTAGCTGGGACCACAGGCGCCTGCCACTGTGCCCAGCTACTTTTGTGTATTTTTAGTGGAGACGGGGTTTCACCGTGTTAACCAGGATGGTCTCGATCTCCTGACCTTGTGATCCACCCGCCTTGGCCTCCCAAAGTGCTGGGATTACAGGTATGAGCCACCGCGCCCGGCCAGTTAGCTTTTATTGTATAACAAACTACTCCACAACTTTAGTGGCCTTAAAACAATGGGTTGACTGGGCAGTTATTTTGGTCTAGATGAGCTCACCTGGGGCTGGATGGTCTAGAACGGTCTTACGCACAATCTTTCGGTTGGCAGGCTATTGGTCCAGGGCCTCAGCTTGAACAACTCGATTGTACTCCATGAAGTCTCTCATTCTTCAGTAAACCCGTCCAGGCTTCTTCACATGGCCACCACAGGTTTCCAGAGAGCAGCAAGAAAGGGTGGGCCCTGATGCAAAAAGTCCTTTACAAGTCTCTGTTTGTGTCACATTTGCTATTGCACCACTGTCCAAAGCAAGTCACAGGGCCAAGCTCGGGGTAGTGTGGGAGAGGCCAACCAAAATCAGGGATATTGACAGTGTAATGGTTGTGACAATTTTTGTAAAAAATCTACCACAGTTAAGAAGGAAGGAAGGATAAGGGAAGGAGGAAAATGAGGAAGATCCAGGGACTTTGTGGTGCTGCACCCTCTATTACTCTGGTCTATCACTCTGTTGAGGTGAGCAGGCTGTTGGCACAAGCTTAACTTCAAAGGAGCCCAGGGCATCTGTAGAAGCACCTATGGCTATGTTTGAGCCTGTGAAAATATTACCCTCAGAGGTTTCTGCTTTCTGGGTTTTTTTGAGACAGAATCTTGCTCTGTCGCCCAGGGTGGAGTGCCGTGGCATGATCTCGGCCCACTGCAATCTCCACCTCCTGGGTTCAAGTGATTTTCCTGCCTCAGCCTCCCAAGTAGTTGGGACTACAGCTGCCCGCCACCACACCCGGCTAATTTTATGTATTTTTAGTAGAGATGGGGTTTCACCATGTTAGACAGTATGGGATGGTCTCCATCTCCTGACCATGTGATCCACCCGCCTCAGCCTCCCAAAATGCTAGGATTACAGGCGTGAGCCACCGTGCCTGGCCTGTTTGTTTGTTTTTTGAGACAGAGTTTTGCTCTGTCTCCCAAGCTGGAGTGCAGTGGTGCGATCCTGGCTCACTGAAACTTTCATCTCCCGGGTTCAAGCGATTCTCCTGCCTCAGCCTCCCGAGTAGCTGGGACTATAGGCATGTGCCACCACACCCGGCTAATTTTAGTATTTTTAGTAGAGACGGGGTTTCACCATGTTGGCTAGGCTGGTCTCAAACTCCTGACCTCAGGAGATCTGCCCACCTTGGCCTCCCAAAAAGTTGGGATTACACAGGCGTGAGCCACCTGGCCCGGCCAGGTATCTGCTCTTTGTAAATTGACTCCCACCACCAAAGAAAAATTATTCCCTTACCCATTCCTCCTACCTCACTCAAGAATGTTGTTCTTGTTTAGTTAAACCCACGCTCCCTAGCTGGAGGCCCTTTGAGTAGTTTTGGATTTGGTTGCCCAGTATATTATTTTATGTCCCATCCCTTCCAGTAAGAGAGCTGTCTTCCTGACCAAGGGTGGGCGGATGATTTGGTTCTGGCCAATAAGAGAACCTCTTCACCCTGGTTGCTGCCAGTGGTTCAGGATGACCATGTGACTCCTGCTGGTCCAATCAGAGAGACCTTGCTACTTGGACAGATTGTCTAGCTTTGGGATCACAGTACTGGTAGAAAGTGAGGTTGGGACTATATATAGGAGGAGAAAATAGGTCAAAACACAAAGAAAGGCAAAGATAGGCAGAACTAAAAGATGGAGAGGATGCCATTGTTTGAGCCCCTGATCTAGCTAGCCAGAAGAGCATACTGAAAATATGCAGTAACATTAAGCTACTTTGAATTGGGTTTCTATCACCGGCAACCAGAATCCTAACAAAAAGGCCAGATAGAAGGTAAAAGCAGAAAAGCTCCTTTTCTTTAATGGGGGTGATGGTAATGGTGGGAGTAGTTAAGTTGGCAACAGGACCCCTCGTTATTATACTCCATTGACTGTTCTCTCTTGGAGCCCCATCATTGAGAGCCAGTTAAGGGCCTTATATTCTTTTTTTTTTTGGAGACAGAGTCTAGCTCTGTCACCCAGGCTGGAGTGTAGTGGCCGATCTTGGCTCACTGCAACCTCTGCCTCCCGGGTTAAAGCAATTCTCCTGCCTCAGCTACCTGGGTAGCTGGGATTACAGGTACCTGCTACCACGAAGGGCCTTATATTCTATTGGTTGATGCCAAGTGAATAGGACTTAACCAAGAGAGCAAACTGCCTCACTAACTTTATTTATTTATTTATTGAGACAGGATCTGGCTCTGTAGCTCAGGTTGGAGTACAGTGGCATGATATCAGCTTACTGAAACCTCTGCCTCCTGGGCTCAAGCCATCCTCCCACCTCAGCCTCCTAAGTAGCTGGATCTACAAGGCATGCACCACCAAGCCCAGCTAATTTTTGTATGTTTGGTAGAGGCAAGGTTTTTCCATGTTGCCCAGGCTGGTCTTGAACTCTTGGACTCAAGCAATTGCCCGCCCTGGCCTCCCAAAGTGCTGGGATTACAGGTGTGAGCCACCTCTACCTACACTGCTTTAATTCTTTCTTCCTTACTCTACCTTCTCATCTAGTTTTGGAACATACTCTGGAAAGCAACTCTTGAATCAAACCTGACATAAACTATTAGCTAGTTACATCAACTTTCAAAATTAAACAGACTGTCCAATGCTTGGGATACCAGAAGACCATGAAGAATTACAGGCCAGCTTTCTTAGGAATTGCTTCTTAACTTAATTTGGGCATCATTCAGTAGGAAAAGAATGCCAAGCCAGACTTGAGCCAAACAGAGGCCGGAAGATACAAATAACTTAAATAAGGCAAATCAAGAATCACCATCTCACTAGTAGAAGGAGAGAAAATAAAGTGAACAATTAGAAGGAAAAGACCAGACTGTGAACTTTTGAAGGGAAATATTATTTGCAAGTGAGAGACACTGAAAAAAAGGACAATGAGATGTTCAGTGAACATTACAAAAAACTGCACAAAACAGGAGCTATTCAAAGACTAATTGTGAGATGTTGACAGATATAAAATGCCACCTGAGTTAGACAAGAAATCCTCAATGGGAAGCTAGGATAACAGTTTTCTATTCAGGACCTTTCCCTGAAATATAAGCACCCTCACTGCTGATAAATTTTAAATGAGCAAGTCCTAAAAAAAAGTTTTTTTTACAAGAATATAAATGAAGAAATAGATGAGTTATTGTGAAAGATTTTGGTACATCTCATCCTAGAGTAAGACTTTTATGCCAATTGCTTTGCAGACAACCAAAGCTAAATATAGCGTGAGGTTACTTTTGGGGTACAGTATCCCTTAGTTACTCTCTGATTCTAATTAGAACGTTAATAAAGAGAATGTTAGACATTCTCAGAACACCTTTAAAAACACACTGGCTTACAGGTATATGCATATATCCAAACTCAGCAAATTGTATACATTAAATATAGGCAGTTATTTTTTTAAAAAACTACAAAAACACAAGAGACAACACACACACGCACTCACTGGCTTGGCTTTATTTTGTTTATCACTCTGTGTTCAACAAAAAATGTTAGCATTTCTATGAGTTTTTTGTTTACTGAGTTGGTTTAAGTAACTCTACCCCTATAAGCTTTATAAAACCTCCACTAGTTGTATGCCTGAAGTATCCAAGTTGAAGGAGTGTTGAATGAATGAATGGCTATTGGCTACTTCTCAGTAGCATTACTGTTTTGGAAATGAAGTCCTAATGTTAATTTGGAGGCTCATTTAACTCATTTATTGAGCCCCTAAAGTGCACAAAGCCACAAGCCTAGGCACTAGGAATCAAATCTGTGCTTAAGGGAAGACCTTATTTATTGCTTGGGAGATAGAAGTGTCATGATTTACCAGATAGGATATCTCTGTAGTTTCTAGCAGCAGAATGAGGAAGTTAAGGAATTGAGAGTATTTTGTTTGTTTTATTTTTACCTTCCATTTCCTAAGTGGGACTTGAGGCTTTTTTTCTTTTCTTTTTTTTTCTCTTTTTAAATCAGAGTAAGTAAAGTGAAATAGAAGAGATCCTGTGGTGCAGGGGTTAGGAGTGTGGGCTATGAAACTGGCCTTTCTGACTTTCTCATTTACTAGCTGTGTGACTTTGGGCAAGTCTCTTAACCTTTCTGTGCCTCACTTTCATGAGTTGTATAGCAGGCATGACTATAATGATATCCACTTCACAGGAATATTGTGATGATTAATGGAGTTAACATAAGTAAGTGCCTAGCAGGTGAGTAAATATCACTATTGGTCAACCAATCACTTAGCTACATTCATCTCTTACATTCCTGTCACTCAAATAACATTATTTTTCTCAAATAGAAAGCTTGTTCATGTCAGATTCCATCTAAGGTAGGTATTCCCACAGAGAGGTACAGAGAGGGGCCTGAAATAAGAGGTTAAATTTAAATTCTTCCCTCAATGGCTTTAATTTTTGATTTGCAGTTCAATTCATTTACTACCAAATAGAGTATTCAATCACTGCCTACTTTGATCAAAGAACCCAACAGCTTCATATACAAAATCAGTACAATATCAACACTTTACTTCATTAAAAGTTGGTACTCATGATAAATGAGTTAAGGGTATTAGAATGTTTGGAGGCCAAATGAAAGTATTATAACTAATGACACATAATGACATTTTTTTTTTAATATTTCCTTCCTTTCAATTTTAGAAAGACTTGACTAAAGGCTGAATTTGGACATTAAACCCAAGAAAATGAACATTTGAAGATAATTTCTCAAAGTAGAATTTGGCTAGGTCACCATGCTTAGCAACAGTTTCAAAGAGAAAGAGAATTGAAATTTTTAATAAGCTTTGAAACTTACCTGAAAGGTGGGATAAAAGTGTGGTGTTAAGCAGTATGAATTAATTTTTTTTTTTTTGAGGCAGGGTCTCACTCTGTTGCCCAGGCTGGAGTGCAATGGCACAATCTCGGCTCACTGCAACCTCTGCCACCCACGTTTAAGTGATTTTCCTGCCTCAGCCTCCCGAGTAGCTGGGACTATAGGCGTACACCACTATGCTCAGCTAATTTTTGTATTTTTAGTAGAGACGGAGTTTCACCATGTTGGCCAGGATGGTCTCGATCTCCTGACCTCGTTATCTGCCCACCTCAGCCTCCCAAAGTCCTGGGATTACAGGTGTGAGCCACAGCACCCGGCCTGTGAATTAATTTTAGACAGCTTGCTTAGGACACATCCTAGTGGTAATAATATCTTTCTTCTGTACTGTGATTAGTCAGAAAATAATCTTTAATAACTTTTTTTCTGATCTCCTTTGAGGAAATACTCTAAGGTCAGTTGTCACCTGATCATATTGTCTGTGAAAATTAAGTGGCATTCTCTAGCTTTGTTACAATAAATCACTTCAATGCAAGAAAGAGGGTACCAATCTTTTTTTTTTTCCTACCTACCAGCTAGATTTTATAACATAGGAGCTAAGAGTTCAGAATTATATTATGATGATAGTTCATTTCTCCCTCTCTTTCTCTCTTTCTTTCTTGACGGACTTTTGCTCTTGTTGCCCAGGCTGGATTGCAATGGCGCAATCTTGGCTCACCGCAACCTCCACCTCCTGGGTTAAAGAGATTCTCCTGCCTCAGCCTCCCGAGTAGCTGGGATTACAGGCATGTGCCACCACTCCCAGCTAATATTTTTGTATTTTTAGTAGATATGGGGTTTCTCCATGTTGGTCAGGCTGGTCTCGAACTCCTGACGTCAGGTGGTCCGACTGCCTTGGCCTCCTAAAGTGCTGGGATTATAGGTGTGAGCCATCACGTCCGGCCAATAATAGTTCTTTTCTATTTTCTTTTTTAGGACAGAGTCTTGCTCTGTCACCCAGGCTGGAGTGCAGTGGTGTGATTATGGCTCACTGCAGCCTTTAACCTCCTGGCTTGAGCCATCCTCTACCCTCAGCCTCCTATGTAGTTGGGTCTACAGGTGCATGTCACCATGCCTAGCTAGAATTTTATTTTTTATAGAGATGGAGTCTCACTATATTACCCAGCCTAGTCTCGAACTCCTGGACTCAAGTGATTCTCCTGCCTCACCCTTCCAAAGGGTCAAGATTACAAGCATGAGGCACTGCACCAGGCTCGATACTTATTTTCAATCCAATTTCTTTTTTTTTTTTTTTGAGATGGAGTCTCGCTCTGTCGCCCAGGCTGGAGTGCAGTGGCCAGATCTCAGCTCACTGCAAGCTCTGCCTCCTGGGTTTACACCATTCTCCTGCCTCAGCCTCCCGAGTAGCTGGGACTACAGGCGCCCACCACCTCACCCGGCTAGTTTTTTGTATTTTTTAGGAGAGACGGGGTTTCACCGTGTTAGCCAGGATGGTCTTGATCTCCTGACCTTGTGATCCGCCCGTCTCGGCCTCCCAAAGTGCTGGGATTACAGGCTTGAGCCACCGTGCCCGGCCATCAGTCCAATTTCTAACGTACTATGATTTGACTTATCTAGATATGGGGCCCACTTGCCATATTCTTTAAATCGCAGCCATAGCTGAATTTTGTGGGAAAAAACGCATTGCATTTTATAGAATATGGCCTCTATAGACTAATGTTACTTCAAAACCATTCAGGCTATGGGAATCTTCTGCCAAATCTAAACATTGTAGAGCTAAGAAAAGAAAGAGACTCTGGGGAAGATGAAATGAAAGTAACTCAATAAATCCTAATTTGGAAGGGAGAAAAATGACAAATGGAAGAAAAATGCAAAAGGCAGAGAGGCAAATAGTTTCCTCTAATGTCTGTGTCTCCTGATAATATTTTAGAGCCAAGATTATATATGGGCAGCTAAAGCTGAAAGATGAGAAATAAAAATATCTTGAATCTTACCAGAATATCATGTTCTACCTTATTTTTTTTCCATTCTTGGGGACACAAAAATTACACTGTGAACTAACTGCCACAAAAGAAAACACGATACTGTTAGGTGTAAGCAGAAAGTGTACAATCAAATTCACTCCAAACTACCTTCTCTTCCTCACCCATCCGTAAAGTAACTCTTAATTTTTCGAGGGAGAGCCTTTTTTTTTGGGTGATGGGGGAGACTGTGCCTACAATCCTTAGCATTGATTTCCTGACTGCTGAGTAGCATTAGTCATGCATCCTCCTCATGCCCATAAATGGAGGACAAGCCTACACTGATGCTATCAGATGAATTTAAACAAGGCATGTTCCAAGTGAACCCTCAGAGCCAGACTGACAACACTCCTGCAGCAAACTCATCTTCAACAGAAGCAAGTTTTATTTCCTTTTCTGAGTACACACTGCTAACAAATATATAGGCCAATGTGATGGCTCTGTACTGTACACCTAGGGCTTGAAGCAGGCCTCCTACTGTGACATTAGGCAGGGGTGGCTGGGCGCAGTGGCCCATGCCTGTAATTCCAGCACTTTGGGAGGCCGTAGTGGGTAGTCACCTGAGGTGAGGAGTTAGAGACCTGCCCGGCCAACATGATAAAACCTGTCTCTACTAAAAATATGAAAATTAGCGGGGTGTGGTGGCAGGCGCCTGTAATCCCAGCTACTGGGGAGGCTGAGGCAGGAGAATCGCTCGAACCTGGGAGGCAGAGGCTACAGTGAGCAGAGCTCTCTCTACTGCCCTCCAGCCTGGGCAACAGAGCAAGAGTCCGTCTTAAAAAAAAAAAAGCATGGGTGAAAGTTTATCTAAGGGAAAGTTGAGGTCTATATACTTGATGTTAAGAACAGAGTATATTTCTTTTGATGAATAGCTTTCTCTTTAATTAGAGAAGTCATTCACTCATTTTATTCATTCACCTTTTAAATACCTAGGTGCCTACATGATGGGCCAGCCACTGGGCCTTGGGCCGGCAACCCTTATGAGAGAAGAGTTCAAATGATTTCCACTATTCAGCCAAGCCAACACAACCTCAGCTAATTTTTGGCTTTTGATTTTAATTGTTTAGAGACAGAGTCTGTCTCTCAGGCTGGAGTGCAGTGGCCAGATCATAGCTCACTGCAGCCTTGAAGCCTCAAATCCCTGGGCTCAAACAATCTTCTTGCCTCAGCCTCCTGAGTAGCTGGGACCACAGGAGTGTGCTACAATACCTGGCTCTTCGGCTTTTTTTTTTCTGAGATGGAGTTTCGCTCTGTCGCCCAGGCTGGAGTACAGTGGCACAATCTTGGCTCACTGCAACCTCTGCCTCCCGGGTTCAAGTGATTCTCCTGCCTCAGCCTCCCGAGTAGCTGGGATTACAGGCTTCCACCACCGTACCTGGCTAATGTTTTGTATTTTAAATAGAGACTGGGTTTCACCATGTTGGCTAGGCTGGTCTCGAACTCCTGACCTAGTGATCCACCCGCCTCGGCCTCCCAAAGTGCTCGGATTACAGGTATGAGCCACCGTGCCCAGTTACCTGGCTTATCTTTAAAAAATTTTGTAGAAACGGTGTCTTGCCATGTTGACCAGGTTGGTGTCGAACTCCTGTGATCTGCCTGCCTCAGCCTCCCAAAATTCTGGGTTTACAAGCATGAGCCATCATGCCAGGCCCAGACCTAATTTTTAAGCAGAGTTTATGAGAAGAGAATTAGCTTTAATTTTTATTGCCTTAATGCACTCTCATCCCATAGGAAGGTAGTTTGATACAGTAGAAGGAACAATGGACCAAGAATTGGAAATCCTGAATTTAAGTTGTGGGCAAGTTACTTAACCTCTCTGGGTCTCACATTTCTTTTCTGAAAAATGAGTGGGCTGGACTGAAGATTCCTTCCATCTCTAAAATTCTTTTATTCTATATGGTAACACATTCCACAGCATTTCCTTTGTGACCAGAATTAGTCTGTGACTTCCTACCTCAAGTATCCCTTTTGCCGTCTTTGAATGTTAAACCAAATATGAACAAGAAGCAATAACATTTTGTCACAGCCAACAAATTGCCCTTCCACAGAATGACCTTTGGAGGTCAGGCCACTCATTGCAATATCTAAATCCAAAAGGGAATGCTATGACCAATTTGTGAACTGGCAGGCTGCCATCCAAAAGGATGGAAATGGTTGTAGGCAGCCAAAATTCTTGGCTGGTACATTTTTAATAAACATAGAAAATAAGAACAGCGTTTTCCACTTGGATTGCTTAATTTGGTGCCCATACCATTGGAACATTTGCTGTTAGAATAAAGATGATGTGATATATCACTTATTTAGCGCAGGATGGATTAACTTTCACAAATGAGAAGTAGGTTATGGAGTCATCTGTAAGGAATTTTTATCCTTGTTTCTTGTGTCTGGCAGGAGATAGCTTGAGTCATTACAGCACTCTCTCCACCCCTTTTGGCCCTTTGTAAGTTTTCCCTGAAACATAAGCTCTGTCGGATTTACTGTATGGCTATGAATGGACTAAGGCAAATTGGTGTGACTTCTTTGTGGTCAAATATGTTTTATTAATACTTTTCCAGGATGGTTCAATATGTCTTAATTTTTCCAAGAAAAAAGTCTCTACAGCACATGTCCAAATACTTGAGGTATGTGTTTCAAACTACAGGGAGAAACTTTTGTAAGACAATGACCCTCATAGTTGGTAGCTATGATTTTTAATCATGCCTGCTGCACTGATTGATTCAGTTACTTGAGCTCTGTGTTTCCCTGTCTCTACTTGCAATATGGCAACTAGGACATTTGACTGGCAAGTTTGTTTTCTCTCCAGTGCTTGGAGATCCTTGAATAAAATGTCCTCTGTAATGGTAAGCTGTAATTAGATATGTGGGTGGAAATTAGCGTTCTTCAAGTACACCATGTTTAAGGCAGAGGCATCATGCTTTTTGCTACCTGAGGCCACCTTGATCCTGTGCCATAGCCCTAGGTCACTGCTTCTATAGGGCTATTGGTCTAAGGCTGCCAGTTCCAAAAAGAAAATAACTCGGTATTGAGCTCTGAAACCAGGAAGCTTTTTTTATTTTTTGAGATGGAGTCTTGCTCTGTCACCTAGGCAGCAGTGCAGTGGTGTGATCTGAGCTCACTACAACCTCCTCTTCCCGGGTTCAAGTGATTCTCTTGACTCAGCCTTCCCAGTAGCTGGGATTACAGGCGTGCACCACCACACTCGGCTATTTCTTTTTTTTTTGTATTTTTAGTAGAGACAGGGTTTTGCCATGTCGGCCAGGGTGGTCTGGAACTCCTGACCTCAGATGATTCGCCCGCCTCAGCCTCCTGAAGTGCTGGGATTACAGGTGTGAGCCACCTCACCCGACTGAAACCAGGAAGCTTTTTTATGGTTAAAAATGGGCTACACAGTTCTATTACAGACAAGTTAGGCATTGACCGCGGATCACTATAACTTGTCTTTTCATTTGGAAGTGTACATTATCCCAACCTTTATAACTATCTTTTGAATGGTACCTGCATCTTAAAACACCAAAACTTTTGAATGGATGCCTGGAGTCATGGCAGGTCCTCCATTTTGGATGAGATCCTTCAGCAATAGGATCCCTGTAGCAACAACCCTTTCTCATCCTCATCTTTTATACAGAAAGTACATCCCTGTCTTCGGGACTAAAAGGGGGCTGTAATTCGTACAGTTAAAATTTTTATTATTGGATTTGTTTTTAGATTAAAAAAAAAACAAACCAAAAACAAAACCTCAACAACAACTATCAATTCTGGCTTCCTGGATGCCCTCCTCCCCGACTTGACTTGAAATTGCCTCGCCAGTATTTTATATCTACTTTTTAAGGGAGGTGACTTCAAGACCATTGGGAATGACGGAAGATTTAAAATTATCATTAGTTCCTCTCTCTCCCCGCCCCCTGTCCGGGATTCCCTCTGCTAATGACGCTGGAAAGCGGTTCCACTGGCTGCGTTTCTCTTCTTCCACTCTTACGGCAACACACGGTTCTGCGCGCGTCTCCCGGCGACTGCGTTTCCCCGGGAGTCGGCTGCGTTCGTTTGGGGATGAAGTCATCCCTATACCTAGTGTGCACATCAGCTTGTTCCATCGGCGCAGCACGCTGGGTTTCCTCGGGAAGAAAAGGAGCGAAGGGAACAATGATGACCATATTTTCCATTTATATGCCCCTCCTCAACTCCGCAGGAATCGCTGGGCGCAGCCGCGGCGGGGTCGGGCGGTTGGGCTGACCGGCATGCCCGCTCATTCCCTCGTCCCAGTCCTGAGACCGCAACAGGGCGGGGTGAGCACTCGCCCCGCGCGAGACATTCGGCCGCGAGCCGACCCGGAGTCTCCTGGCCCGGCCCTGTGCCCAGTCAGTCACGCGTCCCAGCTCCCCACGCCGGTGCCTGCGGGTCCGGCGCCCAGGAGGTCTCGGCGCCTCGGTCTCCGCACCGCGGCCGTGGGGGAGGCCCCGGAACTCCCCAAGCCTCTGGGGAGCTGGAGGCGACTGGGAGGGGGCCGACAGTCAAGGACAACCCCGGGCGAGGAACCCCGGTCGACAGCGGACGGGACGTTTTGGGTGGGGGGGCGGTGGCCGGCCCGTATCCCAGGGGGTTGCAGGGGGCTGAGTGGGGAGGCAACAAAGAGCCTCTCTTCTACTCCGCCGCCGCCGCCGCCGCCGTCGCGCTCGCTCCCGCCCAGTCAGCTCTCAGCAGTCCG
>NW_012116132.1:405243-426558 GCF_000951035.1 Colobus angolensis palliatus | reverse complement strand
GAGGGCGGCCGAGGAAGCTCCGGGAGGAGGTGCAGGACCACGAGGAGGTGGGAGGCGGCGGCCGCCTAGGGACCCGCTCCGCGCCTCGTCCTCTCCGCCCCCTCCCCAGCCTTTCTCTCACCCTCTTCTCCCACACTCCGGGCCGGCGCCTCGGCTTTGTGCGAGGAGATGGTGTAGCCCCCTGGCCGCCGAAGGAGGAGCCGAACACTTGTCTCCCGTCTCCGAGCTGCTCCCCACCCCTGGAGGAGAGACCCCCTCTGCTCGGCGCCTTCCGCGTCTCCCAGCTGGTGGGGAAGCCTCTACGCCGCCGGCACCATGAGGTGAGGGGCGCGCGGGGCGGGGGCCGGGCGGGCCATTGTGCCGCGGGAGCCGCGACCCTAGTTCTCCTTGGACCCCGCCTTCTCTCTCCCGGCCCGGCGCCTCTCCCCTGGTCTCCGGTCTGTTCCTCCCCCCTCCCCCTTTTGTCCCTTCCAATTTCTCTTTCTTTCTTGGAAACCTCCCCAACCCCTGTGGTTTGGGGGTCTCCCTTAATCGTTCTCTCATTTTTCCTCAAATGCTCTTCTTTCACCCAGGATTTCCCTTCCTAAATTTAATTTGCGCCTGGCTCCCTCCCCCCAGCCTTTGCAAGCGAAACCCGGGAGATGGGGAGGGGTTCGAGAATCGAAGCGTGCATGTTGCTGGGAAACAGGTATTTTTTCGTATATATGTAAAAATTTCATGCACTTTTGCCTCCGAACTCTCGTGTTTAATTAAAAAAGGAGGAAAAGTTTGAAAGGTCTGATTTTTGCGGGTAATAAAGTGCCTCTAGTAGGGGTAGGTAAAGGAGCTGTAAAAGGTGAAATTTCACGATGGTGGGGGAAGGGAAAGAATTGATTAGCTTCACGTGGTGGGGGCAGTAAAAGACTGGGATAAGTTGGTAGGGATGTGTAAGCGGGGGCGAGGAACGGATCTGTTTGGAGAAGCTTTTTCTCCCCTTCCTCTGTAGCAGCCTGTGTTGCATTGCAGCAGCTGCTTTTGCCCTTTGCTCTGTAATCAGTAAAACAGGAGCTAAATTATTTTTGCGGCCCTGAGGAAGAGAATTGAATGTACTGTCGTAAAATATTTTTTAATTGATACGTTGAAACATGTGTGAAATTTTTCTTTATTTTCTCAAATTGTGTAGGAGAATAAACCATGATGTGGTGTGTCATTCATTGGAGATTTTTTTCTTCCAGCCTTTCCTAAGCCTGTTTTGTGTCCATAACCTTCTCTTTTCGGATTGGTGCAAGACTTCGTGAGAAATGGGACTTGGTAGACTGAAGGCTGATCCATTCTGCGTTATCATCCTTAAAGGCCTTCCTTTTGGGTTAAACAATTGTGGATAAAGTAAATTACTCCATTTCTCTCTCCTGGAAGAGATAGTCTTACAGTTCATTTGGATTTGATTCTCCTTTGTGTTAAAGATTAATGGTCAACCGTTGCCAAGACCTTTATAATGTAATACAATGAGATTTGAATGATATAATCTACAAATTCCTTCGCTTTGGCAAGAAAATGTCATGTCATTGGAATTCTTTCTCAATTTCGGTGGTTTCCATTTTAAACTTTGCTTTTCATTTTTTTCTATCAAGGTTGAGCGTGTTTCCATTTGGCTTTTGTATGTATATATTTTGTGATATATCTGTGTTGAATTTTCACTTTCGCTTACTGTGAATTTGAATTTTTTTCTCTGATTCCAAGTTACCTGTATTTATGATGGCCTTAAAGAGTGAGTTTAATGTTGTGTCTCTAGGTGACTGACCCCTTTTCCGTTGATGATTTCGCACAAGTTATTTTCAAATATAAGCGATCAGTTTAAATAGTAATTATAGCATACAAACCAAAAAACACAGTCTTTGTAAAATATGGCTTGAAAACTTTAAGTCATATGTTTGAGCATGACTTTTTTTACTGATGTCCTTGAAAACTCAGGAACTATAATATACATACTGTTATATCGTAATATTATATGTTGTTGGTTTCTGTTTTAGAGATCTAATGCCATAGGGATCTTACAGAGCAGAAGTTATCAGTTGTTTCAAACTTTGGGTAAACTTGTCTTAACATTGAGAAATATAAAACAGTGAAAGGTTTTTTTTTTTTTTTTTTTTAAAGATGCAGTCTTGCTCTGTCGCCCATGGAGTGCAGTGGTGTGATCTTGGCTCACTGCAGCCTCCGCCTCCTGGGTTCAAGCGATTCTTCTGCCTCAGCCTCCCGAGTAGCTGGGATTACAGGCGCGTGTCACCACGCCCGGCTGATTTTTTGTATTTTTAGTAGAGACGGGGTTTTAACCTTGTTAGCCAGGATGGTCTCCATCTCCGGACCTCGTGATCCACCCGCTTTGGCCTCCCAAAGTGCTGGGATTACAGGCGTGAGCCACCGTGCCTGGCCAAAAGTGGGTTATTTTTAAATAAAAACAGGCATAGTTGTGTAATTCAAAGATTGTGAACTAAAAAAAAGTTGCCGTTTTGGGTATTCAGTGAAGTTTAATCACTGTCATGTATGGATGTCAGTCTCTCACAGGTAAATTATGTCTTCACTTGAAAGTTCCTTTTCTAATAAAAAGTAACTTCTGTTTTTAAGCTGTTTTCTTGCTCTGTTCCTTGTGAAGTGTAGAGAGAGAGGAACCACACTGATGTTTTCCAGTAACGTAAATATAGAACTTGGTACACAGGTCTGAAAAGTTTATTTAAGCAGTCTACAGTAATTCGTTATACACTAATTTTGAATAAGAGCAGGAAAGAGGGTCAGCTTTTCACTTTGGAAGGAACTGGATTATTTGGTAGGTGGTTAGGTAGTGCTTAGAATGCTTAGATACTTGTAAAAGTGAGATTGGTACGAGATAGAACGTTCTTGTGCTGCTTGCAAAAAAGTCTTTGGGATATTCTTTGGAATATTTTGGTGCTTAAGAAAGTGCTTTTCAGGTTGTATTAATATATGCTTAGTCTTCATGTTTTCAAGGCCTGTGGGACGTAAATGTTAGTCTTTTAAGTTGAGTCCTTTTTGGTTATATTAAGAGGTATTTCTGATGTTTCAAAGGCCACCTAGAAATAGGAATGCGTGAACAGGAATTTCCAGTTAAGTCAGTCAGAATCTTGAACAGAGGAGATGATAAATACATTATGGTATAAATATTAGTGATATCTCTCAGATGACTTTAATTTTAGGAATAGCATGCTCACTGTGTGTAATGTAATCTTACACAGAAGAGAACTGAATAATAGTTTATGTTCCTGAAACAGTCATAGGCATGTTACATTAGTAAAATGCAGTATGTAGATTTACTTGTTAATAATTTGTTTAAAGATGAATATTTAAGAAATGAAAAAGCATATTACTTATACAGGACAGTGGAAAAGTTGAGACCAAAAAGCTGGTACTTTTAGTGTCCTATCTGACTGTTTAGTTCTATTCTTATTTTTCATTTATGCAATGTTTCAAAAGTGTAAGATGCTTTGTCATTGAAGTGTGTGTGTATGTATGTGAATGCGTGTGTATGCATGTACATTGTGTGCCTTTTAAGTGCATTTTTAAAATTAGTTGGTTCGTTACTTAAGATATATATTTTTTTTTACTGAAAAAGGAGCTTGTTTGATCTAAAATAGTTGCATGTAGCCTAGTGGCTAAGGAGAGCTCAGAAGATTTTGTATTTACATTCTTGGATCCGTATTAAATAGTCCAGGCTTCCACTAGCTACTCTGACTTTCTCATATAAAAAGGTGTAATGGGGTTATGAGGATTTGTCCAAGCCATTTACTAACTGGGTGACCTTGAAGTAATTACATTATTCCACTGATGCATTTTTTAAAAATATGTAAAAATAGAGATAATTCTTAACTGAGTAGTGAGGATCAAATGATAATAGAAGATGCTTTATATACTGGTAAACCTTAAATTTATGTTACTCCTCCAGTTTCCAGGCCTGTTTCTATGTTAGACTAGTTGGGTAAAACTTCTGGGCAGTGGGCTCCACCTTGCGACCTTATTTAGCTCAAAGATGTCAAAAAGGCCACATTTTGCTTATTTTATAGGTGAGGAAGCTGTTTCCTTCTTGTGTGTTTCCTTCCTTAGGGGTTTTGAAGTATCTTCATTTGTGGTAACGATAAATTTTATATACATTTTAGAATGTGGTACAGTCAAGGGTCAGAAGATCCAGGTTTTATATATGCTGACCTGTTAATTGAGCAAACTGGTTAAAAAAAAAAAAAGAAGATAATCTTATATTTTACAGGATTGTTTTGTGAAGTGTCAATTGAGATATCCATGAAAGGATACAAATAGTAGTCCCTTTGTTCCCATGGGTCTTCATTTATACTTGTAGCTGTTGGATGTGTGACTTTCCCGCAGAGGTTTATTTTAGGAGCAAGAGCCAAATCTTCATTTTTTGAATGTCAGTATTGTATTGTAGGAATTTACTAATTGAATAAATCGTGAATAAGAGTGTGGATTAATGGAGAAAATTTACTAAAGTTTATTCAGTATTCCAGGTGTTGGATACCTTGTTAGCCCAGTTGGATTAAGCAAAATAACTATGGCGGCACCATTTGGCTGGTATAGAAGAACTTACATACTGAATAGGTTTTGGTGATTTATCTTACAGAAGGCTTAAAACAGGGGTGATTGTATAACTTGTAAAACATCTAGTCTTTATCATGAGTGTAAGAAAGATTTGAAAAAATGTGATTTCAATTTTTACCTGGTTGTCGGGGAGTAAAAGGGTACTTAAACCCTACTTGTGCCAACTTAAAGTTGTCTTTTCCTCTCTTTTCTCCCCCTTGTTTGAAATTGATGAATGGAATTGAGTGGAAGTAAAAGTTAGAGAGTATGAGCTGAGGCTGTACTTCAGTGGATGCTTCTTCAGATGAGGGTTTACGAAATTATCCCGACTAGAAACTAGAAGGGGATTCCTTGTCAGACTTGGAGTATAGTCCTTGACGTGCTCCTAACATGCTCCCCCAACCCCCTTGTCCCCCACTATTCCTGTGTGTTCCAGTGCACTTTACATGTTTTTTCCTATTGCATTTATTCTGTTGTTTTATAATTATGTGGTTCATTTTGTCCATCTTCCTTTTAAGTTCCTTGAAGACGGGGACTGCATTTTTATATTTATGGTACTAGCAAAATACTTGGCAAATAGTGGGTGGCCTGTGTAAGTGTTTTTGACTTTGACTTCGTTGTTCTTTTATAGAATCTATTCACTAACAATCCCGTTTTTGGAATACCCGTAGTGTTCTAGAAGCTATACTGGATATTGTAAGGTGTAGTGTAGTATTTGGTGGATACTAAATGTTAATAACATTTAATTAAGCAAGCAAAAACTCACATCCTAACTACAGGAATAGGTGTAGAATTTGGTTTTCTTTCTTTCTTTTTTAAATTTTAATTTAATTTTTATTTTGTAGAGACGAGGTCTTGCTGTATTGACCAGGCAGGTTTTGAACTCACCTGGCCAGAATTTATTTCTTCCTCTAACATAGAGCTCAGAAGTGGCTACAAGTGTCAGGATTGTCTAAATCCTAAGCCCTTTGGAGGATACCATGTTTCCTTGACTTTATGATTAAATTCTCAATTACTAAAAGGGCCGTCAATCTGTTTTTAAGTCTCATTGACCAAAGAACTTGTAAGTATTTTCGAGTAACAAGCATATGCATCTCTTAATTTATTTTTACCCCATTTAGTGCTTGCTTTGTTTTAATTCTTATCAGTGCTTCAAATACTAATCATTGGGTAGTGCATGATACTCTTGAAGTATTAGTGTGGGCTGCCATAACAAAATACCATAGGCTGGGTTGCTTAAACAACAGAAATTTATTTTTTATTTTTTATTTTTATTTTTATTTATTTTTTGAGACAGAGTCTCTCTCTGTTGCCCAGGCGATCTCAGCTCATTATAAGCTCTGCTTCCTGGGTTCATGCCATTCTCCTGCCTCAGCCTCCTGAGCAGCTGGGACCACAGGCATCTGCCAGCATGCCCGGCTAATTTTTTTTTTTTTTTGAGACGAATCTCTCTCTGTCTCTCAGGCTGGAGTGCAATGGCGCGATCTTGGCTCACTGCAAGCTCCACCTCCTGGGTTCACGCCATCCTCCTGCCTCAGCCTCCCTAGTAGCTGGTACTACAGGTGCCCGCCGCCACGCCCGGCTAATTTTTTGTATTTTTTAGTAGAGATGGGGTTTCACAGTGTTAGCCAGGATGGTCTCGATCTCCTGACCTTGTGATCCGCTCGCCTTGACCTCCCAAAGTGCTGGGATTACAGGCGTGAGCCACCACGCCCGGCCATTTTTTTGTACTTTTTAGTAGAGATGGGGTTTCACTGTGTTAGCCAGGATGGTCTTGATTTCCTGACCTCGTGAGATTAGAGGCGGGAGCCACGGCGCACGGCCTAGAAATTTATTTTATGGTTCTGGAGGCTGGAGGTCAGAGAACAGATTGCCAGTGTGGATGGGTTTTGGTGAGGGTTCTCTTCCTGGCTTGCAGAAGATATCTTCCTCTCTGTGTCCTCGCTTGGTAGGGCGGGTATGGGAATCCTGGGGTCGGGGAGATTGGGGGGAATTTCTCTCTTCTCCTCATTTCATAAGGCCACTAATCCTATTGAATTAGGGCCCTACCCTTATAACTTAACATTAGTTACCTTCTAAAAGCCCTTTTTCCAAATATTGAGGGTTAGGGTATTAACATGTAAATTTTAGGGGAACACAGTTCATTCTATAGCAGAAGATAACTACATTTTTTTTTTTGTCAGCGCATACAACTTTGGAAGAAAATAATTTGTTTAATGTTTAGATGAATTTTAGATAAGTTTTGTTTTAAGTAACCAGAAATTGTTTGCTAAAGAAGATAAATGGGGCGGGGGGTTGATTGATTTATACAAGGTTATCTGTTAAATTTTCTAGAAATATCTTTACATTGGGAACCTATTTTACAATTATTTAAGTAAGTTTTATTAACAGGCAACTTTTCTAAAGACTACTTTGGGTATGAGGCACTGTACATATATCTAAGTGTAGAGATTGAATGGTGTAGAATAAAGCGGACAGGCTTTGAAGTCAACTCTGGGTTTGACTCTAGTTTGACATTTACTAAATAATTTATTTTTGAGTGGGTTATAAACATTTTTTGGGATCGAATTTCTTATGTAAAATAGAGATACTTTGTGAATTATAGAGTTGTTGGGAAAATTAAATAAAATTCTGGCATAACACTTGGCACACAAAATGAGCTTGATAAGAGTAAATCCCCTATTTCTATGAAAGTCTGACATCTCTTAAGTTTATGTTAAGAATGTGAAAAACCATGTAAAATGGTGCAGCTGCTTTAGAAGACAGTTTGGCAGTTCCTCAAAAAGTTAAACATAGAGTTGTCATATGACCCAGCAATTCCATTCCTAGAAATGAAAACATTTGTCCACAGGAAAACTTGTACACAAATGTTTATAGTATCATTATTTGTTATAGCCAAAAAGCAGAAATAATCCAGATGTGTCTCAGTTCATGAATAGATCATCAAAATGTGGTATGTCCATACAATGGAATAATATTTGGCCATCAAAAGGAATGGAGTTCTGATACGTGCCACAGCATAGATGGAAGCATTATGCTAAGTGAAAGAAGCCAGACACAAAAGGTGATATATGCCGTGATTCCATTTGTATGAAATGTCCAGAATAGGCAGATCTATATAATAACATGAGAAGAAGATCTCATTAAGTTGTTTCTGACATATTTATTACTTTGGATTAATATTTTAAATTGTCATCTTCATCCTTTTTGAAGAAGAGAGATTGAAGATAGAACCACTGGACATTTCTCTGTAGGGAAACAAGCAGGTGGGAGTGCTGAGGTGGAAACCTTGATAGTGGCGCCATTGAAAGGCCTGAACAAATTTTGGAGCTGTATATTCGTGCTAAGGAGACAGCCATCTCTTTGGTAGGCCTGTTGTAAGTAAGGATGACTAAGGTCACCAGTAAAATGTGATGAAGCAAATCCATCAGAATCTTCAGCAAACTTAAATTTGGGTGGTGATTTTCTGGGGTTTGTTTACAGTAGTATCAAATACCAAAAGTTTTGTCTTTGGGGAATGAGGTAATCATGATATTTTTAAATAAACTGAGCCCTTTTCCAGTGGTAAAGGCCTTAAGGAACATCTGGTCTTGGTAAGAATACATCTGATGATGTGAAATCAAATGACTACCTTTGACTGTGCTTTAGAGGTCCTGAGTCTTCTGTCCTTTTTGGTATCTGTTATATTTGCAATTTGGCAGGAGGGGAACTTTATAAAGAACCAGGAACATAAGTAAAATAAAATGAGTGGCTCTTTAGGTCAGATCTCGAGGGAGTCCAAATTGTTCCTTTACAGTTCAGTGAAGGGATCTTTCTATGCAGGTTTAATAATTATTAAATACTGTTTATTTGGATGTCTGCTTTGTTCTGCAGTCTTTCTTCTCCTCTCCCGAATTCTCATGTTAGACTGATAGTGAAAGCAAAATTGTGACTATTCAGTTTTTAACAATTTAAGATTTATGTATCTTGAGTTTTCATTTAAAACTTTTACTTACAGTCTACTTAATTGTGGTCTTTGCAGTATTTTTAGAAAAATAAATCAATGACTGTTGTCCATATGTCTGGTATTTTTTAAAATTACATTTTCCCTTCCATTATAAAGTAGTACAGATTTTGAACAGATTTTAGAAGGCATGGGAAGTATAAAACATTTATGAAATGTTAAATACAAGCCATCTAGAATTTTAATATTTTAATGTGTAGATTTCTAAACTTTTTGTAGTGCATTTGTAGCCATCATTGTGCGTGTGCGTATGATATATAAAAGTAAGATACTATTTGAAAATGGACTTATACTATATTTGTATTGTGTATTCTGTATCTGATCCCTTTCCATATATATAATATCTATATTTTTTTACATTTTATTATTTTTATTTTTTAAATAGGGTCTTGAACTGTCACCCAGGCTGGAGTGCAGTGGTGCAATCATAACTTACTGCAGCCTTGAACTCCTGGGCTCAAGCGATCCTCCCATCTCAGCCTCCTGAGTAGCTGAGACTACAGATATGTGCCACCACGCACTCTTAATTTTTAGGTTTTTTTTGTAGAGACAAGGTCTTGCTATGTTTCCCAGGCTGGTCTTGAACTCCTGGCCTCAAGTCATCCTCCCATTTCAGCCTCCCAAAGCACTAGGATTACAGGCATGAGCTGCTGTGCCCAGCCAGTAATTCTTGTTCCTAACTATATAGCTACATAACTTTAAGTGATCGCATAATATTCCATTGCTTTGGATGGATTACTTTGTCTACTTAAATCTTAAAGATGGACTTCTAGATTTGTTCCATTGTTTTTGTTATTATAAAAAACACTGCTATGAATATCTTTGGTTATATGTCTTTGGGTACATATCTGATTTGGTTTTAGGGTACATTCCTAGAATTAAAATCAAGA
Organism: Colobus angolensis palliatus; assembly: GCF_000951035.1. Lineage (NCBI taxonomy): Eukaryota > Metazoa > Chordata > Mammalia > Primates > Cercopithecidae > Colobus > Colobus angolensis. Next base: position 417,090 of record NW_012116132.1, on the reverse strand, counting down.
AGTAGTGCTTTTTTCTTTTTATTCTCTACTTTTTGGTATCCAGTCTATCATTGTTCTACCAGGTTACCTTCACTTGCTTCTGTCCATCTCACTGCCTCAAGTTCAGGCCACTGTTATCTCTTACCTGAACTATTAGTGTTTCCTCATTTCCATTTGTGTCCCCTATTCTCCATGCATCACTTAGAATACTCTTAAAGTGGAAATCAGATATTGTTATTTCCCACCTAAAGCCTTCAGTGGCATCTTAGACTAAAACCCAAATTAGTAATAAAACCAAAATTATTAAGGTCTTGCATGACCTGGCTCCGCGTTCCAAGTTCCCTGTACAGGCCTGTGTGAGTATGCAGTAAGTATTTGAGTGAATAATAAAATGACTGAGGCCGGGCGCGGTGGCTCAAGCCTGTAATCCCAGCACTTTGGGAGGCCGAGACGAGTGGATCACGAGGTCAGGAGATCGAGACCATCCTGAGCTACACGGTGAAACCCCGTCTCTACTAAAAAAAAAATACAAAAAACTAGCCGGGCGAGATGGCGGGCGCCTGTAGTCCCAGCTACTCGGGAGGCTGAGGCAGGAGAATGGCGTAAACCCGGGAGGCGGAGCTTGCAGTGAGCTGAGATCGCGCCACTGCACTCCAGCCTGGGCGACAGAGCTAGACTCCGTCTCCAAAAAAAAAAATAAATAAATAAAATGACTGAAAGGAATTGTATCAGTTTTTGATACACATTACCAAATAAGCAAGAGTAGACGAGAGTTCTGGTTATCCCACATTCTGGCCAGCTCAGGCCATTATCAGTCTTCTTTTAATCTTTGCCAATGTGATAGGCAAAAGGTGTTATCGTTTTAATTTTTATTTCTTTGATTACTTGTAGGGTCTCTTTACTTGTTTATTGGACATCTTTATTTTTGTGTGGATGTCTGTTCATGTGCTCTTTCTATTTTCCCAATGAGATGTTTAGTTTTTCTTCTAATGATTTATAATAATGAGGATATTAACTCTTCATAGTGCATATACATATATCATATCCGACATCTACTGCTGTTTAACAAAGCATCTCAAATCCTAGTAAAACTGTCACCCAGGCTGGATGGCAGTGGTTCAGTCGTAGCTTACTGCAGCCTTGAATTCCTGGGCACACGTGATCCTCCCACCTCAACCTCTTGAGTAGCTGAGACTACAGATGTGCTATATGGGTTGGCTGGGCAGCTCTTTTTACCTGCACTCATTCGTGTGTTTTCATTCACTTAGGTTCATCTGGTGTGTGTGTCCCATCCCTCTGCCTCATCGCTCACTTAACAGCAGCCGCCTCATGACAGCATGCCCTAGTGTGAAAGCTCTTATCAAACCTCAGCTTGCATCCTGTTTGCTTATGTTTCTTTGGCCAAAACAAGTCATATGGTCAAGCGCAAAGTCATTGGGGGAGGCGATTACACAAGGACAGATCAAGAGGTGCGATTCATTGGTGGTCATAATATAAAATTCACTATATGTATCTTCTTTTTTTTTTTTTTTTTTGTTGAGATGAAGTCTCGCTGTCTGTCACCCAGGCTGGAGTGTGTGCAGTCGTGCAATCACAGCTCACTGCAACCTCTGCCTCCTGGATTCAAACAGTCCTCTCACCTCAGTCTCCTGAGTAGGATTACAGGCGTGCATCACCATGCCTGGCTAATTTTTTTTGTATTTATTTTTATTTTTATTTTTGAGATGGAGTCTCACTGTGTCGCCCAGGCCGGAGTGCAGTGCTGCAGTCTCGGCTTACTGCAACCTCTGCTTCCCAGGTTCAAGTGATTCTCCTGCCTCAGCCTCCGAGTAGATGGATGAGACCACGCCCAGGTAATTTTTGTATTTTTAGTAGAGACAGGATTTCACCGTGTTGGCCAGGCTGGTCTCGAACTCCTGATCTTAAGTGATCTGCCTGCCTCGGTCTCCCAAAGTGCTGGGATTACAGGTGTAAACCACGCCGCCCAGCTTTTTTTGTGTTTTTAGTACAGATGGGGTTTCACGTTGGCCAGGTTGGTCTCAAACTCCTGACCTCACGCGATCTGCCTGCCTCGGCTTCCCGAAGTGGTGGGATTACAAATGTGAGCCACCACACTCAGCCTTGTATCTTCTGTAATACCAAGTTTTCCATTCTTTTTTTCCTCTGTATATTAAGATTTAAAATTTTGTCTTAAGTGTGCAGCAACTCATTTGTTTCTTTTTTTTAATTAAAGATGGGGTCTTGCTGTGTTGCTCAAGTTAGTCTTCAACTCTTGGCCTAGAGTGATCTGCTTGCCTTCACCTCTGAAAGTGCTGGAATTACTGAGCCACAGTGCTTGGCTTAGTTTCTAGTTTAATAGGTTTAACATGGTACCTTTAAAAACAATTCTTACATGTTTAGTAGTAAAATGCATAATTTTTTTACTATATAGACATAAAAGCGTGTATGATATACTTTTAGATTTTTTTTTATAAGTACATTTGTTCTCATTTTTCTTTGTCTTAATTTTATCTAAAATGTATGTACTTGTATTTAAACCGTAAAGCTTGTGTTTTTAAAAATGTTTTTCCTTTGCTAATTAACTTAATTTCATTGTTGGCATTTATATTCTTCAGTTTTCTTAGAGTTTAAAAAAGTGTGATAGCTAACTGTTACTGAGTACTTACTGTTTGAAACCTTTATGTATTAACTCATTTAACACTGATGGAACTGTTATCTCCATTTTATAGATGAGGAAATCGAGCCACAGAGAGTTAAGTGACTTGCCCAGGGTCACCCAGTTAGTAGACAGTGGAACTGGGATTCCATCTCAGGCAGTCTGGTTCCAGAGCCCATGGTTTTTAACCAGTAAGCTCTTTTTAACCACATAACTCTTTGTAATGGTTAACTTTTGAACTGAAGCATATATTTGAATTTTCCAAATGTTAATGTGTGAGTGAGTAATTTATTTCTCCTTGTGATTTCATTGTTTAGGGGGTCTTTATTTTCTGAAAATAATTGGCATAAGAGCAAGATCTTGTAGGATGAATTGACCTAGAACTTTTCAGAGATAATAGTACATAGTTGGGGTGGGGAGAAAAGCCTTTATTTGGGTTTAATCTTGAAAAATGAAACAAAATTATGAAAACATTCATGTTACAGTTGCAACTATGTGTTAAATTCTTAAAATGAAAGAAGAATGGATCAAGTGTTGGTTGCTTAAAAAGTTTTACATAATTTTTCTGAGAAAATTGCAAGATCACGTGAAACCATCCATGTTATGATGGACTTTTGCAGTATGATCATAAAGACAGTCCTTTTTGCCAAAATATTCAAGGGCTTCATTAGTTTTCCTAACTTTACTTTGATTTTCAGATTTTCTTTTGACTTCCTGATAATCTCATCTTTCTTAGTTCTCCAGTTATTAACTACAATCTGTTAAAATGCTTTCAGCTGCAAGTAACTGTTCACGACTTAAAGTGCTTAAATACTGAGAAAATTTATCTCATATAATTGGAGGTCCAGAGGTAGGGTAGGCTCCACACATACTACAGTCAGTGGGTCACTGATGTCTTTGAGGACACAGGTACATTTTGCCATCTTTGGTATTCACTCATCTTTATATTGGTAACAAGTAGACCATAGGGCTTCCAGGATTCACATTCAGACCCAGTAATTCTTGGAGGAAGTAGGACCATCCTTCTTGTGTGTCTTTTAATCCCGCCATAGTCCATTTTATGCTGCTATAAGAGATACCACAGACTGGGTAATTTATAAAGGAAAGAGATTTATGTGGTTCACAGTTCTGGAGGCTGAGAAGTCCAAGATCAAGGGGCTGCATCTGGTGAGGGCCTTCTTGCTGTCTCATAACATGGTGGAAGGCGTCACACAGTGAGATGGTGTATGCTCACAATAGAAAAAAAGGGTTGAATTCCTGTGGTAACTAACCCACTCCCATCATAACAGTATTAATCGATTGATGGGGGTAGAATGCCCATGGCTGAATCATTTCTTAGTACTGTTACAGTTAAATTTCAACATGAGTTTCAAAATTCAAACCATAGCAACTCTAAGGTATCATTTATATATAGCTAAATGCATAAATCATGTATACATATAGCTTGGTACATTTTTACTATGTATATACATACCTGTGTAGCCACCAACCAGGTCTGGATACAGAACACACTTAGGCCATTAAGTTCCCTAATGCCCCTTCCCAGTCAGTATCTTTCCAAATACTCATTTTTTTTCAGTTGCTTTGTAAAGAGTTTTCATCATTTTCAGTGACTTCATAAAGGCCTACATATTTTGGAATGCTTGCAGTTTCACTTTGTAGATGATATGCATTGTGTTGCTTTGTAATTGAAATAACCTGTCAGTCATTGAGAGCCTGACAGGGCAAAGGTGAAATGGCCTGACATAGAGGCTAATGCTGCTTTGGGAGGGATGTTTAATGGGGACTGATATTATATTATAAATGTTTAGTTCATTAGTGGATATTTTTGTGTTAAGACTGCTTTTGCTTCCCTGGCAACTTCTGTGAATCTGATAATGAACTTTCATTGTAAGACCCTTGTACCTATTTTGTTCTATATTACATTTTTGCATATATGTTGTTCTAGATTCTCTAATTTATTGCATTGGTCTATTACTCCCATGCAGTCTGTTAGCTGTGAGCTGTTAGATCTTTATGAAATTTAGATTTGATCAGCTCAACCTTGAGTTTGAACTACTTCAGTGCCTTCCCATTGCTCTTGGAATTAAGACCAAGTTCCACCAGGCTCCTCCTCATTGTGGCTTAAGTCCTGCATGATTTTCCTTTCTCAGTGATTCCAAAGTAGGTAAAATGACTCAATAAGAAAAATCCTCAACAGTAACTTACAAAAAAGTAGAAGTGTGCATAGGTATGACCCATTGCCTTAGGCTTACAGTTTAGTGGGGGAGGAGGCATTAATTTTCAAGAGCTGTCAGAGCACAGTGTCTAATGCCCATAATCCCAGCAGTTTGGGAGGCCGAGGTGAGTGGATCAGTTGAGCCCAAGAGTTCAAGACCAGCTTAGGCAACATGGCAAAACCCTATCTCTACGAAAAATAGTATTAGCTGGGTGTGGTAGCACACACCTGTAGTACCAGCTACGCAGGAGGTTGAGGTAGGAGAATCACTTGAGCCAGGAAGGTTGAGGCAGTTTTTTTTTCAAGGTTTTTGCATTTTGGGGTTAGTCAAGTTTAATAGAATCAGCATTGACTTCAAAGCCATTCTACTATTTACTGGCTGTGAGACCTTGACTTTCCCAAACCATAATTTCTTTTTCTGTAAAATGGAATTAATTCATTGCCTTAAGATTTGCCATAATGTAGTTAGAGGTTTTATGGATTGGGCATATTCTATTTATTGTTTTCTTTGTGTTGTACCATGAGATTAAAACAAAAAATAAAGTTCAAGCTTCTGAATGTTGTTTTGCCTTTTTTCTTTCTTGCTTGCTTTCTTTTTCTTGTTTTGAGACAGGGCCTCACTTTGTTACACAGGCTGGAATGCAGTGGCGCGATCATAGCTCACTGCAACCTGTTACTCCTGGACTCAAGCCATCCTTGCACCTCGGCTTCCTGAGGAGCTAGGACTATAGGCACCTGCTACCACACCCAGTGTGCCTTTTTTAACTTTTAATATGAAAGTTTCTGTTTTTTTAGGCACTCTGAAAGCAAATGGCCAGTTAAATTCTTAGAGTTCTTGTATTTTAAAATGATGTTGATAATTTAAGAAGAGTATTTAAATTAAAAACCAGCACCCAGACATGGAATGGTTATTTGCATTACTAGAACAAGTTCTTCCCCTAGATCTGTCACCCTCCCTTCCCTTCATAATGTGTGGTTCCCGTGTGGTCAGCCATCCTATTTAAACTTTCCCCTGAAAAAGCCATGCACGGTGACTCATGTCTGTAATCCCAGCCCTTTGGGAGGCTGAGGTGGGTGGATCATTTGAGGCCGGGAGTTCTAGACCAGCCTGGCTAACTGGTGAAACCTGGTCTCTACTAAAAATACAAAAATTAGCTGGGCGTGATGGCGCATGCCTATAATCCTAGCTACTCGGGAGGCTGAGGCGTGAAAATAGTTAGAACCCGGGAGACAGAGGTTGCGGTGAGCAGAGATCGCACCACTTCACTCCGGCCTGGGCGACAGAGTGAGATCCTGTTTCACAACAAAACTACAACAACAGAAAACAAAAAACAACAATTTACTGAAAAAACCTTCCCCTGCACCCCGGGGCACATGGAAGAGATGTCTTAACCTGGCCTTCAGGGCCCTGGAAAAACAGTTCAGTGGTGCCTTTCAGAACTCCCCATGTGAATTCACTTCCTAACGGTCGTTTATTGTTTTCCAAAGGTACCAGTGAAGTTTTGGTTTCATTACGTTTATTCTCTTTGTCTTCTGGAAAGCTACCTTCTCTGTGCTCACCTCAATCTCATTCTTGCTTTAGTTTCCTCTTTTGGTTTGTCTTTAGTGATTGTTACAGGCTGTCTCTCTCTCTTTTCATGGTTTCTGTTGACTAGCTCTTTTGGTATGTCATACATACATTTTTCCCTTAAAAAATGGAGTAAGAGCTCATTACACATTTCTCTGAACACTTTATATCATGCTGGGTTCATTGAGATACTTTTAATAACCTTTTTGAATAAATTAAAAAACTAAACTCATGACTATTTTAGGCGTTCTCATTTTGTTCTTTCTTTTTTTTTTTTTTGAGACGGAGTCTCACACTGTCGCCCAGGCTGGAGTGCAGTGGCGCAATCTCGGCTAACTGCAAGCTCTGCCTCCCAGGTTCACGCCATTCTCCTGCCTCAGCCTCCTGAGTAGCTGGGACTACAGGCGCCCGCCACCACGCCCGGCTAATTTTTTTTGTATTTTTGGTAGAGACAGGGTTTCACCTTGTTAGCCAGGGTGGTCTCCATCTCCTGACCTCGTGATCCACCCGTCTTGGCCTCCCAAAGTGCTGCGATTACAGGCGTGAGCCACCGTGCCCGGCCTGTTCTTTATTTCTTGTAGAGATGAGAGTCTTGCTTTGTTGCCCAGGTTGGTCTCAAATTCCTGGCCTGTAGTGATCCTCCCACCTCAGTCTTCCAAAGTGCTGGAATTATGGCTGTGAGTCACTGCACCCTCATTTTATTCTTTAGCTAAATCATCTGATTTTTTATAAAGGTATTGGGACAGTCCTTTAAACAATTTTATGTTGTACATAGTATGTTTTGGTAAGTGACAAAGTGAAGATGTCATGGTATAACGTTTTAACAAAAATTTTCAATATGCACTTGAAAATGTAAAGACAAGACATCAAATATATTTGGTTTTATTTTTCCTGCCTGGAAATGTTATATAAAATAAGAATCTTGTCACCCAATCAGCAATCGTTTCCCTTTAACATATTGACTGTTAGTTTTTTCTGAGTCGGTAAAAAGTTACTAAAATTAAAAACTAATACAGTAAGGGCTTTATAAAAACTTTATAAGTACATAAATTTATGCAGATCTTGGGTACACTTCCGAGGTAGCAGTTTATTTTTGTGACCTCCACATCTACTCTTCCCCTGTTTCCATAAATGCTTCCATCATTATCAGCCAGGGTTCTCCAGAGAAACAGAACCAGTATTTGTTTATTTAAAGGAATTGGCTTACATGATTATGGGAGTCTGAAATTTGTAAGGCCAACAGGCAGGCTGGAAACTCAGGCAAGATAATTGACGTTGCATCTTGAGTCTGAAATTTGCAGAGCAGGTCAGTAACTGGAAACTGAAACAGGAGGATTTCTGTGTTACAGTTTTGAGGCAGAATTGCTTTCTCTGGCTTGGGTTTGCTGGCAGTCTTTGGCATTCCTGGGCTTGTAGGTCCATCACTTCAGTCTCATGCTTCTACAGTCACATGGCGGTCTTTTCCGTGTCTGTCTTCAGTTGATGTTTTCCTCTTCTTATAAAGACACCAGCCATATTGGATTAAGAGGTCCACTCTACTCTGGTATGACCTCATCTTAACTAATTACACAAAGACCCTGCTTGTAAATGAGGTCACATTGTGATGTACTGAGGTTTAGGACTTCAACATCAACCTCTTGTCTGAGTTTCCTCTTTGGGTATGGACCACAGTGATCTCATTCATCTCTCTCATTAGTCAGATGAACTAATTGTCTCAGATGACAGGTACAGAGGGAGACATGCATACACACATTAAAAATAAATTTATGCAAAGATTCCACAGTAAAGCAGCTAGAGCTAATGAACAAATTCAGCAAAGTGGAAGGGTACAAGATTGTTATACAAAAATCAGTTATTTCTATACACCTGCAATGAACAATTGAAAAAAACCGATTTCAGGCTAGGTGTGGTGGCTTGTGTCTGTAATTCCCAGCACTTTGGGAGGCTATGATGGGAGGATCACTTGAGGCCAGGAATTTGAGACCAGCCTGGGCAACATAGACTGTCTTTAAAAATAAGTTTTATATAGAAACAATTTCATTTACAGTAGCATCTAAAGAAATAAACACCTAGAAATAAATTTAACCAAGAAAGTAAAAGACTTGTACACTGAAACTATAAAATATTACCGAAAGAAAATACGTCAATAAATGAAAAGACTTTGTCTTCATCGATTTAAAGACTTGATATTGTTAAGGTGACAGTACTACCCAAATTGATATGCAGACACAATGTAATCCCTATCAAAATGCCAATGGTGTTTTTTTGCAAAAATAATTCATACAGAATTTCAAGGGACCCCAAATAGCCAAAATAATCTTGAGAAAGAACAAAGTTGGAGGAGACACTTCCCAATTTCAAAACTTAACTTTGTAGTTAACAGTAATCAAAACAGGTAAAGGTATAGTAAGGACAGATCTATAGACCAGTGAATAGAATAGCCCAATAAACCCTCACATTCAATAGATTTTTGATGACTGTGACAAGAACTTTCTCCTGGGAGAAAGGATAATCTTTTCAAATGATGCTAGGGAAATTATATTCCCAGGTCTTTTCAAAGAGAGTTTGGTGTTTTTTTTCTTAAAACATCAGTGCCTACTTTCAGAGTTTCTCAACCTCAACACTATTGATGTTTGGGGCCAGATAATTCCCTGTTACAGGGTTGTACTGTGAATTGTGGGATGTTTAGCAGTATCCCTAGTTTGTACCCACCATATACCAGTACCACACACCCCTTAACCTTTCTCCTCCGAGAAGAGACAACCAGAATGTCTCTACACGCTACCAGATGTTTATGAGGGCTAAAATCACTCTTGGAGAGCCTCTTTAAATTCTGTAAAATGTCAGCAACTACTATATAAGTTACACATTTTAAAAATATATTAACATATTTTAAATTCTTAAATGCTTTATGTTTAAGTGAAATGAGGTGGCATTCATGCCATTTCTAACTTTGATTACAAAATGCACATATCTGGTTGCCTCAACTTTAATAGGCTATCTTAGTACCCCAGCCACAATTATAAGCAGTTTCAAGTTTGTATCCTAAAATTCAGTTTGTAGTTTAAAAATCATAAGCTCATAAGTTGGAACTGCCTGAAGAAAAAAAATCAGATTTTGAATTTTAACGTAAGTGAAATGGAAAAAAGAAAAAAAAACGTTCAAAGAAGTTTAGGTACTTCATTGTTAATTTATTGCAAGTACTTAAACTTATTTTTAAAGATTAGCTTTTGAGTTTCAAAGACATGATATTAAATGTCCTTACTGATCTAGAGGCCTGATAGCTGAATATCCAAAACATGCCTGCCACAGGATATAAGTCCTTCGCCACAGACCAGAGCATCTCTGAGGCTAACCTTTGGGTAATGTTTGTTCACATCTGGTGCAAATTAAGTGATCTAACCAATTACATATGATAACTTTGATAAGTAATATTAATAGGTATTATTTGTTGAATATTTAAAGATAGGCCAGGCAACTTCACATAGATAATTTCATTCAATGGATTTGAATAAGCCATGAGATTCATGTCTTCATTGCTATTTTACAGTGTAGGAAACCAAGGCTTAGTATACTTAACTGACTTTGCTGAGGTCATACGGTAGATAAATGACAGCTGAAATTCAGATCTAAGTCCTGCATAACTCCAAAGCCGTTGCTGTTAATACTTTCTATAGCCTCTTGTTATTTTACCTTTCAATGCTGTTTCTCAGATTTCATTTTTCATCTTTAAGATCACATCCAATGCTGTCTCAAGTCTCATGTTGGAGTTTGTGTTGGAAGCAGTAGAAAATATGGCAGTTGGGCTGGCTGGGTTGTTTAGGACTTTGAGTGATAGTTGGCAGGGTGCGGTGGCTCATGCCTGTAATCCCAGCACTTTGGGAGGCCGAGGCGGGCTCAGGAGATCAAGACCATCCTGGCTAACACGGTGAAACCCCGTCTCTACTAAAAATACAAGAAAAAAAAAAAACTAGCCCGGCGTGGTGGCGGCTACCTGTAGTCCCAGCTACTCGGGAGACTGAGGCAGGAGAATGGCATGAACCCGAGAGGCGGAGCTTGCAGTGAGCTGAGATTGCAACACTGCATTCCAGCCTGGGCGCTGGGTGACAGAGAGAAACTGTCTAAAAAAAAGACTTTGAATGACAGTTTAAGGAACAAAACTAACATGCCACGTACTTCCTGTACATTATGTCTTCCAGTCCGTAAGCCACCATGCAGGGAACATTTCATTAATGCCAAACCTGCATGGTTAGTAAGTAGTGGCACCTAGACCTGAACCCACCTTTGTCTCATTTCCAAACCTATATGCTTCTTACCCTAAGTGTTTTATTCAAAATAATTTGAACTTTTCCAGTGGATTAATGACTTCCAGTTTGTGAGCGCTGGGGGGCATCTGCGCCATTCCTTTAAAGAATAGTTGAACGCCTAGGTATAGCAAGATTTGATTGTAATCCAAAGATGCCAGCCATTGTATTTCAAGTATATGTAGATGCTTTTCTGATAATGTTCTGATTCATTTAAAAGCTTGCAAATTTAATGTGCTTTTAAATCACATTTTTTCAGTCAACATATGCAGTATTAAAAGTAGAACAATTATTCATTAAGTTAAAGGGTCTTTTCATCTTTGGAAATGTTGAGAACCACTTTTTTTTTTGAAACAGAGTCTTGCTCTGTCACCCAGGTTGGAGTGCAGTGGCGCAATCTCGGCCCTCTGCTGCCTCTGCCTCCTGGGTTCAAGCGATTCTCCTGCCTCAATCTCCCGAGTAGCTGGGATTATAGGCGCCCGCCACCATGCCCAACTAATTTTTGTATTTTCAGTAGAGATGGGGTTTCTCCGCTTGGCCAGGCTGGTCTTGAATTCCTGACCTCAGGTGATCTGCCCACTTCGGCCTCCCAAAGTGCTGGGATTACAGGTGTGAGCCACTCACTGCACCCAGCTGAGAACCACTGTTTTACATAGATTTTTTCTGTATTTAATCTGTCTCTTGATTGGCAGCCATTTAACATTCTCAAAATAGAGGAGGAAACTCTAAACAATGAAAGTATTTAAAGCTACGGCAAGAATAAATGCAATCTTGTTTTCTGTTGTCTAGGTGAAGTAGAATTTTGGGAAAAAACCAAAACTTCTTGTCGATTGTTACTGGTTACCTACAAAGGCAATCCATAAAAATAGTACAAATTATGAGTAGGAGAAAAACTTAAACTGTTAGGACATTATAGTCCTTTTTTATAAATTATAATTTGTAGAAAATAAACTGAAAGGGTCAAATGATGTCTTTAAAATTATGAAACAAAATCTGTGGGTATGCTGTTACCTAGGATTGAAAAAACAAAACCGCTAACTCTTGCAGATGATGCAGTCCAGGCCGGGCGCAGTGGCTCCAGCCTGTAATCCCAGCACTTTGGGAGGCCGAGACGGGCGGATCA
>NW_012116132.1:382023-404668 GCF_000951035.1 Colobus angolensis palliatus | reverse complement strand
AGTAGAGACAGAGCTTCACTATGTGTCGGTCAGGCTGGTCTCAAACTCCTGACCTCAGGTGATCCGCATGCCTCCCAAAGTGCTGGGATTACAGATGTGTGCCACCATGCCCGGATTTTTTTTTTTTTTCTTTTTTTTTTAAGTAGAGACAGAGCTTCACTATGTGTCGGTCAGGCTGGTCTCAAACTCCTGACCTCAGGTGATCCGCATGCCTCCCAAAGTGCTGGGATTACAGAGATGAGCCTTGGTGCCTGGCCCTTATACAAATTTGTTTTGAATACTTCTCAGCCTTGGTGGGGTTAATTGTGGCTTGGCAAATCAAGAAAAGGAGTTCTGTGCTGTTTTCAGACTGCAGATTCTTGTTGCTATGCAACAAAAATTGTCAGTCAGTATAGGGTATAGTAAATTGGTATTCTCTGTCCCTTTTCACCACATGCTCATTTTGTAATCTGAGAGAAGTGGTTTCGGGCTAGTTTGCAAGGTTTTATTTTAAAACAAGCACTTAAAAATTTTTGTTGCTATTTGTAATTGGTTATATTTAAGGTCTGTGAAGCCTCTCTGTACTTATTAGAAGATACAATAAAATGCTAGTGTTCAAAAGGTTTATAGATCTGTTTCCAAGTTGTTTCAGGTTAGAGCAATATATTTTTGTTTTGTTACTGTAACAGGGGTAATATTGCCAACTTCCAAAGAGTAAATTTTGGCTTGAGAATTCAAGTTGTATAATTTGAACATCAGAAGTTTATTGTAAGCACATCATATTATTTTTAAATTTAGTTTTGAAAAACAACCCAAAAAAACCCTTTTATTGATAAAATTTTTAAAATACAAGCTGTAAACTTGTATGGAGTCTCATGTATGATAATTTATTTTGTGCCAGGAGAAATTAAAATGCCTTTATAGCAAATGGGTGATGGCTAATAGCCTTTTAAAAATTGTGATAAAATATATATAACATAAAATTTACCGTTTTAACCATTTCGAGTGTTTCACATAGTTGTGCAAACATCAACCTCTTCATCTCCTGGAACAACCTTTTGCATCCCATTTAGTAACTTAGTCCAGGCTGTCTTCTAAATCCTTTAATTCATTTAATCTTCATAAGAGCCCTGTGTGATAAGTACTTTTGTTGCAAATGAGAAAAGTGAGGCCCAAAAAGGAACACAAAAGTAGTAATTAGTGGAGCCGGAATTCAATCACCAACAGTCCAACTCTTCTGTGCTCTCAACTATTATGCTATGTTACCCTCTTTTGGAATTACTTTTTTTTTGTTTAGTGGTAAGGTCTTTGATTTAAAAAAAAAATGCTTTCTGTAGCTTTTCCAAGTAAAGTTAATGCAGTTTAACAGCATTTTGGACTGTTAATGAATTTAGTTTGGCTATAAATCCCTGCAATCTTCTAGACTTTTTTCCTAAATACTTCAAAAGGATGCAGTTTATGTTATTATATATTGTTATTTGTATATGAAATTATACATATTATGGTTAATTATATAGGAAGGATATACTTTCCTTTTTCAGTTTGTTTCTGGACCATTTTTCATGCCATTCCTTCCAATATAGAATGCAAATTATTTTCTGGTCATTTAATATAAATAGGAAGGTACACTGTTGTTAGAGAATTTTAATATGATGCCATCCAAAGACTAAAGCCAGTTGGCATTGGATCATCTACTTAGTATTCTCTAAATTTATGATCTTTTTTTTCATGAATAATCTGGAGTTAATTGTAGTATTGGCAGTTTAGAATAAAGAGCAATAGGAGTAAAAAGGGAGAAAAGCATTGCAAGGAGTCATTTAACTTCCAGTTGATGAATAGGGATGAGTTTTTGCAGACTGCTTTTTTTCTGCCATGCAATATCTCTACTACCATTCTTTAAGGAGCTTATCTTTCCTTCTTTGATTTTTTTTCCCCCACCTTCTACTTTTTTTTTTTTTTTTTGGAACAGGGTCTCACTCTGTTGCCCAGACTGGAGTGCAGTGGCGTGATCTCGGCTCACCGCAACCTCCGCTTTCTGGATTCAAGTGATTCTCCTGGCTCAGCCTCCCGAGTAGCTGAGATTACAGGCACACTCCACTACCACCTGGCTAATTTTTGCGTTTTTAGCAGAGGTGGGGTTTCACCATGTTGGCCAGGCTGGTCACGAATTCCCAACCTCAAATGATCCACCTGCCTCGGCCTCTCCAGAGTGCTGGGATTATAGGCATGAGCCACAGTGCCCGGCCTTTCCCTGCCTTCTTTTTTTTTCTTCCGAGACAGAGTGTCGCTCTGTCACCCAGGCTGAAGTGCAGTGGTGTGATCTCGGCTCACTGCAACCTCTGCCTCCTGGATTCAAGCGATTCTCCTGCCTCAGCCTCCTGAGTAGGTGGTATTACAGACATGGTCCACCATGCCCATCTAATTTTTGTATTCTTAGTAGAGATGGGGTTTCACCATGTTGACCAGGCTGGTCTCGAACTCTTGACCTCATTATCCGCCCACCTTGGCTTCCCAAAGTCTTGGGATTACAGTGGTGAGCCACTGCTCCTGGCCCATATTTCTGTCTTGCTCAACCAGACTTACTCTATAGTCAGTTTGCTTTTCATGTCTGTTCACAGTTGCACCATCTTTTAAAAAATTTTTCTTCTTTTATTTTTGTGCATTTATATATGTGTGATTATACTTGGTATATTTTTTTGCCTTGTTCATTTGATATGTTTTGCATTTTCTATGTTTTTTAAAAACTTAGAATTTTATTAGTTACATATTTCACTGTAATTTACCTATTTCCTTTAAAATGGCTATTTATGTGGTTTACAGTGATTTTGTATAACGAATAATGCTTTCATAAACCCAAAGGTTTTTTTTTCCCCTCCTAATTGCAGACTAATTTCTTAAGATGGATTTCCAGAAATAGTATTAGATCCCTGAAGGAATAGAAACGGTTTTAAAAGCTCTTGAATCCTGTTGCCAAAATGCTTTCCAAAAGTGGTGTACCAGTTTTCATGCCAGCCAGCAAATATATGGAGTGTCCATTTCACCTCAGCCAGCAATAGGAGGGAATGTTTTGATGCTGACCTTTAAATCTAAGAAGAATTGATTTACAGCTCTGTTAGGCTTCTATCCTGAATTACACCCAGAATTATAATCGTGGTTGAGATTGGATTAGAAAGAAGGAAAGCCTGGTTTACCAGTTTCTCCTCCTTCAGCTGCTTATATTCTGTTTTGCCCAGTTAAGGTACATCCTTTTGGAAACATGAAGTAACTGCCTTTTTCTGCTTTTCAGCCCCCTTAATTATTTTGATAAGTTGGTAGGGGACAAAACAGTGTATGTTTATAAGTTGATAGGGGACAAAACAGTGTATGTTTCACATGACATTTCCCTTGAGAGCTGGGATAGGTTTGGCTCTCTTCTCCATTCCACCACTGGACTTGGTGTCTCTGGAGGTGTCTAAAAGTCACATTCGGTAGCCACCTTGTCCAGGGGTGCTACTTAGATGTAGCCTGAGTCACTGCTACTTCTTTAGCTAGAAAATCATTAACAACTCTAGAGGTAAAGTAGCTTTTCCCTAAGAACTTGTTAGATAATTTATTATTAAGTATGGATGGAAATTTTTCTCCCTGAATAGGAGGGTCAGGGGATACCATTCCTACTGAAAGTTGATAACAAGGAGGTCTTATCTGGTCTCCTCTGGCCTCATAACAACATTCAGCACAGTTGACCATTCTGGCCTCGAGCCACTTTGCAGTGATTTTAAGCTCCCTTGGTTCTCTCCTTATCTCACTGGCTGTATCTCTTGTTCCTTTCCTCCTCTTTCATTTTCTTCTCCTCATCAGACTTCCCCTCCTCCACAATGTTACTCACTCCCTGGGCTTTTACAACCTGTGTGCTGCTGATTCCCAGATTTATTTTTTACCTAGCTCTTGCTCCTGAGCCCTGCTGGCACCTTAATTCTCTTTGTATAACTAATAGGCACCTTAAATACCATGTGTCCAAATCAGAGTGTTGTGATATTTTCATACAAGTTTATACTTAGGTGTTTCGGTAACGTTTTTCCCAAAGTTTCAATGATAAAAATAACGTAGGGGACTACATTATAAATAATTTCAATTTAAGACATACTGTATTAAAACTGTCTTTCTCATTTTATAAACTGTAGAGCCCATAATTTTTCTTCTGATAGGCCAGAAGAAAGTTTACCTATTTCCTTCCCAATGACTAAGAACAAAAATTCTCACTGGAGGATTTTATTTTTGTGGTTTTTCATATGATATGTACTTGTGTTATGAAATACCATTCCTCTTTCTCAGTTTAGCATTTCATATGTCAGTTGACAATGATTTGAACTGTATTGCATGGTGATGGTGATACAACTTGCCCACTCAGCTCATTTTCACTAGTATCAGTGCCTTTGTAGTGTATTTATTTGAACGTTATTGTGGTTTTGCCTTTATAAAAATGAGTAGAGAATAGAAGAAAGGAAATGTTAATGCTAATACAGTTGAGATAAATATGGAAGTCACTTGGTTTTCCAAAAGTGGTAATTCTTTGGTGTTTTAGTCTGTTCTTGCTGCTATAACAAAACATCTTAGACTGGGTAATTTATAAACACAAATTTATTTCTCATAGTTTTGGAGCCTGGGAAGCCCAATATTAAGGTGCCAGGAGATTTGGTGTTTGGTTAAATGCTGCTCTCTGCTTCGTAGATGGCGCCTTGTTGCTGCATTCTCATATGGTAGAAGGCGCTTAGGCAGGAGGGCCTAGCTCTTTTTTAAGGGCATAAATGCCATTCACGAGATTGGAGGGCTTGTGACCTATTCACCTCCCAAAGGCCCCACCTTGTAATGTCATCACCTTGGTGATTAGTTTCTACGTAGGGATTTTGGAGAGACACATATATTCAAACCATAGCATTTAACCTCAGTAGAACGATAACCCAGTTTGTGCTTAAGCTGACTGTTTATCAGACAAGATTTTTTTGTTGGCACTGATAGAAACTCAAGTTAGCTCTCCTGGTAGAGTCAAAGTGAGAGTTGCTGGAGCTGGGGGCAGCTTGAGGACCTCAAGGATGAGAACAGAGCTGACCATTTTGGTTAAATGGGAGTTACTCTCTTATATTTGCTTAGCTTTATTTTTTTTCCCTGAAGTCTTTCTTCATGGTTTTTCTAGATTCCCATTCTTCCAGCTTTCATAAATGGAGAGTCAAAGGATGTTTCCTGTAATCTTCAGGGAGGAAAATCCTGAAAAAGACTGGTAAAGTCCGACTTGAATCTTTTTCCCTTCTTTATTGGGGGATGAGGTACTGTGGTGGGCACTAACAGGTAGAAGGAACAGAGTTCTAAAATGGAAGAAGGAATGCTGGCAATGGATATCTACTATGATATTCAACTAAAGAGGACAATAGCAAAATTAAGTTATATTTAAAAAATACAGGAGGCTAGGTGTGGTGGCTCGTGCCTATAATCCCAGCACTTTGGGAGGCTGAGGTGGGTGGATCACCTGGGGTCAGGAGTTTGAGACCAGCCTGACCAACATGGTGAAACCCTGTCTCTACTAAAAATATAAACTATTAGCCGGGCATGTTGGCACATGCCTGTAATCCTAGCTAGTTGGAAGGCTGAGAGTTGCTTGAACCCAGGAGGTGGAGGTTGGGGTAAGCTAAGATCATGCCATGACACTGCAGCCTGGGCAACAAGAGTGAAATTCCGTCTCAAAAAATAAACAAAAATACAGGAAACGTGTTGATTGTTTTAGTAATCTGTTATATTGACAGGACCATAGAGTTTGTGGAGGAATGTAACTTGCAAGACTTCTTTTTTAAAAAAAGAAGAAAAGACAGGAGTTCAACTGTGTCTTAAGATATTTTTTAAAGAAAATTGGTAAGACATCTCATTTCTTGCAAAGTGTCTGAGCAGTTTTTTTTTTAATTACTTTTGTCTACTAAATATTGCTTTAGGTGTGCCAGGAAGACTAGAATTTGAGCTAAGAATTTAAGAAAATTAATTTTATCTGCATTTCATATTTACTTTATCTTGTTTTAAGTGATTGCTTATACCCTTTTAAAACTAAACATTCATAGCCTAACTAAGGATTTTTCGTATCTTTTGACTCCTGGAATGAAAACCCATTTTGAAATTTAGCCTATCACTCAGCTCTTGTGCTTTCACACGCTTTTCAGGAACGGGTTATGTGTGAGAATAGGGACACTGGAATTCCAAACATCCGACATCCCCATTGTTGACCACAGTTCTCCACCATCAGCTATCAGTCACATTGAGGGGTGAGTCATTTCACATCCCACCAGGTTAGATGAGCACTTAGTTCCTTAGCTTTCCCATTTATTTGGTGATGCAGTGATGTAGAAACCATGTTGGATTGTGACCTGGGAAGAATCAACCCTGTGACAAATAACACAAGCCAAATCCTGGGGTATTTTCCTTTTAGGGGACCTTAATCTCAGCTTCTTCATCCATGGTAGATAGAGTCCAGTGTTGAGATCAGAGCATCTTTTCATCGTCTAGGACAGGTTGTAGCTAAGATTACAGACCTGCACCACCACATCCGGGGAATTTTAATTTATTTTTAAAATATTGATTTATTTATTTGTTAATTGATTTAGTGGCAGGGTCTTACTCTGTCGCCCAGGCTGGAGTGCAGTGGTGCGATCTCAGCTCACTGCAACTTCCGCCTCCCAGGTTCAAGCGATTCTCCTTCCTCAGCCTCCCAAGTAGCTGGTATTACAGGCGCCCACCACCTGC
Source organism: Colobus angolensis palliatus (assembly GCF_000951035.1). NCBI lineage: Eukaryota > Metazoa > Chordata > Mammalia > Primates > Cercopithecidae > Colobus > Colobus angolensis. Next base: position 397,930 of record NW_012116132.1, on the reverse strand, counting down.
CCAGCTAATTTTTGTATTTTTAGTAGAAACAGGGTTTCACCATGTTGGCCAGGCTGGTCTCAAACTTCTGACCTCGAGTGATCTGCCTGCGTCAGCCTCCCAAAATGCTGGGATTACAGGTGTGAGGCACCACGCCTGGCCATATTTATTTTTTAAATATTTCCTTGTCCTTTTCTTCCTCTATCAGCTAATCTTAATTTTTTTTTTTCTTCTAAAGACAGGGTCTTGCTGTGTTGCCCAGGCTGGTCTCGAACTCCTGGACTTAAGCAATCCTCCTGCCTTGGCCTCCCAAAGTTGTGGAATTATAGGTATGAGCCACAGTGCTCAGCCTATGAAGCTTTTAGTATTTAAAGTTTTTATGTTTTTCAAGAGATTTGTTGCAGCCCTAAAAAAGAACAAAATCATGTTCTTTGCAGCTGGAGGCCATTAGCCTAAGCAAATTAATATAGAAACAAAAAACCAAATACTGCATGTTCTCACTTATAAGTAGGAGCTAAACACTGGGTACACACAGACACAAAGATGGGAACAATAAACACTGGGGATTCCAAAAGCAGGGGAGGAAGTCAAGAGTGAAAAACTACTTATCGGGTACTATGTTCACAACTTGGGGGGCAGGAAACCCAAACCTCAGCATCATGCAGTGTACCTGTGTAACGAACCTGCATACCCCTGAATCTAAAAAAAAAGAGAAATATTTGTTAATGAAAGTTATTATCGTATTTTTGAGTATACAGGTGAAATTATGAGCCTTTGCTGATAAAGACTTAATTTCCTTTTTTCTTTTCTCAGTCACCAGGTTAATACTGGTGAGCTCAACAACATAAATGAGATAACCTATAATCTAACAGCCTTAGGGGAAGCATTTTTACCAATATTAAGCCAAACAGATATATTGGGAAATGTAATTTAGAAAAACAAAGGAACGAATTTACTTTGCTAATTATAGACAAAATTAAAACCACCTTTGTTTTATTTTTCTCAAGCTTATTTTTTCAGAGATCTCTTAAATCCATGGTAAGAACTCTAGTGTCTTGAAAAATTCTAGCTGCCTTTCTTTTGCATTTTAGCATAATCCAGAACCTTTTCTGTAATAAAAAAGTTCCCCTACTTTCAAAACCTGAACTTGCAAGTTTTTCTGCTTCAAGTTGAAAAGGTTCTGTAAACTGGGCCATGGTGGGGGTGGTGGGGTGGAGGATTTCTCTTTATGTTTTATCCCTGTGCCCCTCACTGTTGCTAGTTTTTTCCTTTTGAAATCCATCCTTCGAGTTCCTTTCTGGAGCAAATTACTCTCTGTGATCCCCTATCCCCCAGCTCTTATAAGCTGCCCTTACATGCTTAAGGCTTGTGGTTATGTCATTCTGCCATAGTGCTATGGTCTAAATATGTGTATCCTCCCAAGATTCTTAGGTTGAAACCTAACCCCCAAGGTGATGGTATTAAGAGGGTGGGGACTTTGGGAGGTGATTAGGTCGGAGGAGCTTGCCCCTTTTGCCCTTCTGCCATGTGAGGACAAATAGAAGGTGCCATCCATGAACAGCGTGCCCTCACCAAACACCATATCTGTTGGCAATTTGATCTTGGACTTCCCCAGCCTCCAGAGCTGTGAGCAATACATTGATGTTGTTTATAAATTACTCAGTCTAAGGTATTTTGTAGCAGCAGGAACAACTAAGACACATGGCTTATCAAATATTTAATACAATTTATAACATTTAACAGCTTTAAAAAAATAGAGGTGGGGTCTTGTCATGTTGCCCAGACTGGTCTCGAACTCCTGCGCTCAAGGGATCCTCCTGCCTCAGCCTCCTAAAGTGCTGGATTATAGGCTTGAGTCACAGTGCCTGGCCAACAGCTTTATTGAGGTATAATTGACATAAAATAAATGTCACATATTTAAGGTGTACAATCAAGATAGCAAACATACCCACTCCTAATATGTAAACATATGAACACAAATTTGAAGGGACATCACCCCATAAGCTCTAACACTCAATATGTATAATAACCTTTGGTGTCCTTTTTCAGTGAACATAACCATGAACACTTTTCTATGTCGTTACATGATCTTAATAGTATGACTTTTTAAAGAGTTGAGCAATGGCATGTTAAAAACACGTTCTTTACACATCTAAGATGATAGTACATAGATTGTTTCATGTTACAAGTAGAAACATTTTTAGCTTCTTTTGAAGTGAGAGATACGAAGAGGGAGGCTATGAGAGAATCAAAGAGAGCACAGGTAGTTCTGAATGGGCTCCCCTCTTCCAAGGCAAATACTCCTGTCTCCAAAGACTGAGTAGAGCTTTGAGAAGGAGGATAGGTATGTCACAGAGAGCAGCTAATTTCTGATTAGGTGAAACAAGCTGCGTGCTGAGGTAAATGGTAAATTTAAGAGTGACTGCTTGGGATTTATTCAGTTAGAGGTCCATGTAGCATGTGGGAAATGTTTATATTTGATGATGTATGCAGTTAAAGAAAAGCCAGTGAAGGATTTGGGGGATTGAGTGACTGGGCCCTTATGGTGTATATGTAAAATAATCTTTGTGGTTGATTAACAGATAGGTTTAAGGAAGTAATTCCCATGGCCATATTGAGTCAAAAGGGTGATAAGTATAATGAGAATGGTTGGTGTGAAAGGTCACACCAGGGTTCTGGAATTTGGTAATAGGATAATAGCATTGTCACTCCTAAAAAGATGATTTTAGGCAAGTGGACATGGGCAAGGATTTTCCCAAGAAGATTTATTTTAATTCGGCACACGTTTTATCAAACGATAATATATCACTATGGAAGGAGGCTTTCAAAGAGTACAAAGGACTATCTCCACAATTTTTTTTTTTTTTTTGAGACGGAGTCTTGCTGTGTCACCCAGGCTGGAGTGCAGTGATGAGACGGCAGCTCACTACAATCTCTGCCTCCCAGGTTCGAGCATTTCTCCTGCCTCAGCCTCCTGAGTAGCTGGGACTACAAGTGCCCGCCACCTCGCCTGGCTAATTTTTGTGTTTTTAGTAGAGACGGGGTTTCACCATGTTGGCCAGGCTGGTCTTGAACTCTTGACCTCAGGTGATCCACCCACCTTGACATCCCAAAGTGCTGGGATTACAGGTGTGAGCCTCTGCGCCCGGCCCTATCTCCACATTAAGGAGCTTATGATCTGATTGAAGTGAACATACTTTCAGAAAATAAGATAGGTCTGATAGAAAGTAGCAGGCTGAGATTGAGGCTCCAGATTTGGTAATTGTGTGAAAACAAGAATGAATCAAGTATCCCAAGTTGCATGGAAAAGTAGTGGGTTTATATTAGAGGCCTGGGACTTTTTTTTTTTCTTTTTGAGACAGAGTTTCACTCTTGTCACCCACCTAGTCTGGAGTGCAGTGACTGATCTTGGCTCACTGCAACTTCCGCCCCCCAGTACAAGCGATTCTCCTGCCTCAGCTTCCTAAGTAGCTGGGACTGCAGGCACATGGCATCACGCCCAGCTAATTTTTGTATTTTTGGTAGAGACGGGGTTTCACCATGTTGTCCAGGCTGGTCTTGATCTCCTGACCTTGTGATCTACCTGCCTCAGCCTCCCACAGTGCTGGGATTATAGGTGTGAACCACTGCGCAAGGCCTGGGACTCTTCTGGTGATGAAGTGTTGAAACCAGTAGTGGTCACACTGAAAAGCATTCAGAGATACTAGATCACATTACGCCTTAATTGCAGATAGTTCCAGCTTTCAAATCAGATTTTTGGTAGGAGCTTAGCACGTATCTTTCTGTAGGAACTATGTTATAATGAGGGCTAGTAGGTTCTCAAGTGGTACACACAAGACCATTTAATGCATCGTATCCTTGAAGTATGTGTTACACTATTAGGCTAAACTATAAGAAATTACTGTTTTTGGAAGTCAGAAATCACCAGGCGTTGGCAATTTCATATGGTTCAATCCAGTACATTTAATTATCACCAGACATTTTTTTAGCTTAGTGAATTTTTAAAATTTATTATCATTTATGTACTTTTTATTTCAGTACTTTTAGGGTACAAGTAGTTTTTGGTATCACCAGACATTTGATGTCTATAATTCATTTATTTGACAAAACACTGAGACTACAGAATTGACCTGATAGCTGTGTTTTAAAAGCATTTCTCTGAGACCATTCAGGGTTTTACATTGGGATGTCTGAGATTGAAGGCCCTTCTGCCCCAGGGATTCTCCTTAATCCCAAGGTTCTGATGGGTTTTCTCTCTATAGTCATCCTCCTTTCCCCCATCCCCAAAATAAGACTAGGGAGGTGGGAGTATTTTAGTGTGGTGGTTTTCTTTTTTTCTGTTTTTGAGATGGGGTCTCACTCTGTTGCCCAGGCAGGAGTGCAGTGGCAGGATCTCGGCTCACTGTAACCTCTGCCTCATGGGTTCAAGTGATTCTCCTGCCTCAGCCTCCCGAGTAGCTGGGACTACAGGCGCTTGCCACCATGCCCAGCTAATTTTAGTATTTTTTAGTAGAGACAGGGTTTTACCATGTTGGCCAGGCTGGTCTCGAACTCCTGATCTCAAGTGATCTGCCCACCTTGGCCTCTCAAAGTGCGGGGATTACAGGCGTGAGCCACTGCTCCTGACAAGGATGGTGTTTTTCTAACTGTAGGTTATTAGCAGGAGTTATCACAAATGAAAGAGAATAGAAAATATTCAAGAAACATTGCACATGGTAATGGCAAGTGTTGTTTCATGAAACATTTAGTCTCTGTGCATTTGTGTGTGTGTGTGTACTGGATTGTATATGCAGTGTATTTATCACAGGCCTTAAAAATGTGAGTAATACTGATTTGGGAGATGAATTGATGTAGGTTGGGCATCTTGGGGATTGAAGGTAAGCCATTGTAGGGGTCCTGGGACCTTCCTATCGTGGGCCAGAAAGTAGACCTTCTCTCTCTCCACTGGTGCCACCAAACTCCTCTGAACTCTGCCTCATGTCTTTCCTTTACTACCTGCATGTAATGTAACGTAGTTTAGTATAGAGTAGAATCCTTTGGAATTTTTTTAAAGGTGATTCCTGGTAGTTGCTGGTATAAATGGTTAAAAACAGAAAACCTAAAGCACAGAGATAGTGTTCTCATTTCACTTTTTAAGTAGAACGTGAAACTTTCTAGTTTTTGTAGAGTGATCACTGAAAATTCATCTGTATTTCAGAGGAAAACAAGAAAGACTAATTCCTGGTAGGTAGGCACTTGATAGATTTGTGGAGTGGGTAGAGACAGTCCTGAGCACCTGTCTAGGGTCAGTGAACTACTTATTAGTGAATGATGAAGCAGAAGTGATAGTAGGAACAGAGAGGTGAATATCTCCCCCCCGCTTTTTTTTTCTGTGCTGTGCTGTCTTGGAGAGGTGAGGAGAAAAAGGTTCCAAATTGGCGGCTGGATGATTGAAAGAAGTCCCTGTGGCCAATTTTGTATCTGGATGACCATTCTTTTTTAAGAGACATGGGTAAGCCTTTCATATAAAGAGCTGCTGGCAGGATATTGTTTTATTAGATTTTAGGAATATTGGTCCATGGTTCACTTTTTCTTTCTCCCCAGTTATTGGAAAAGTTGATTGCTAGTAAGGCTGATTGCTTTCAGGGAATTGTCATTTTCTTCCAGGGGGATGTTTGGATGAAAATGGAGACCACTTTGGCAAGGGCAACAGCTGCTGAACAATCTGTTTGGGATTAGGTGCAAGTTGGTATGTAGTGGAAATCTGCCTCTTGGTTCCTGAAATTACGTTCCTTTGCCTCAAGGATAAATGTTTTTCTGCTCATTCCAGTTACATTCACTTAGCTGTGGCTGGTAATGCTTCTAACTGATAAAACTTTTCTCTTTTAAGAGAGCTTCCTTGAAAGAATAATTGATAGCTACGATGAGCAATTAAAAATGTTATGCCTTCCCTTAAGATTTGCTCAGGATTTAATCATAGGTTGGTGGTAACAGAACGTTTCAGTTCAAAATTAACTGTATATTATCTAACCATTTTGGTAATGGGAGAGACTTAAGGTGCTTTCTGATCATTTAGATGGCAGTATCACACGAGATTTATTCATATTGTGTGTTGGAATGTAAATTCTAATAACCTTTGGAAGCATTAGTAGTAAAATTTACTTAGCTGGCTTTGTAAGCTTGCTAGTGGGTTGGAGTTGCATGTGTGAATCATACCTCTGACCTATTGTGATGATACAAATTAAGTCGAGTTTAAGGAAGCGACTAAATTAATTGCCATCCTGTGACCACACTGTCCACTTAGCACTGTACAGCTAAGATTCTTTCAGTTTTTTAAGTTTTCTTAAAAATACTTTTTTAATACCACAGATATAAGAACCTTCAATGGGTGCTTTTAATTTGGGTCTACACTGACCTTTATGTATCAGATAATGTATCTAAAATCCTGAGCCAGGATCCTAATAACCCCAATCTCTAGCTAAGCATAGCCTTTTAAAAGCTGTCATTCCCTACTAGAACTTTGTGGTATGGAAGGATAATGTACAGGGGGCTTGGAAGTACATTTACCTATTTGCTTATTTGGTTTGGTTGTTACTTTGTGAGTAGAATTTAAATTCACTTTTAGAAATGATGTCATAGTTGTCAGTGGACATGCGTGTTTCAACTAACTGTAAGAATGACAGATGTTTCTTTCTTTTTCATGTCTGGTAATGCATTTGCATTTGTTGGTCTGAGGTCAGCACTTAAGTTGGACATCTTCAAATCTTTTTTTGTTTTTATTTTTATTTTTTTTTTTATTGAGATGGAGCCCTGCTCTGTTGCCCAGGCACGATCTCGGCTCACTGCAACCTCTGCCTTCCAGGTTCAAGCGATTCTCCTGCCTCAGCCTCCCAAGTAGCTGGAATTACAGGTGCCTGCCACTATGTCTGGCTAATTTTTGTATTTTTAGTAGAGATGGGATTTCTCCACTTGGCTAGGCTGGTCTTGAACTCCTGACCCCAGGTGATCTGCCTGCCTCAGCCTCCCGAAGTGTTGGGATTACAGGCCTGAGCCACCATGCCTGGCTTCAAATCTTAATTTAATGGATGGAGTTGGTTTTCCAATCACTAGTAGAAACTCAGTAACCATAAATTTTGAATGCTTGTATTTTATTGGAGTCTGGAATTACCACCTCCAGAGATGTTTAGATTGACTTTGGAGTTCTGATTGGTGGTATCACTTTTGATTTTTGAGCATCTCAATTAGCTTATCTTTTCATAGAAGAATATTTTCTCTTCAATTTTTATATATAGATGCAATATATAATTATAAATACTATATATAACATGTACTTGTGAATCCACATTTCAAACATACATCAACATAGAAGATTAGCTATAGTTAGGCTCCTTTTTAAATGTATTTTAATTTGAAATTTACTTGTATGAATAAACTCAAATTCGTTAAAATTTTTTTCTCAACATTATTTAATATTGGCATATTGTCACCAATGAGTCTGAAATAATTCTCATGCCTTAAGTGTGACTATTTTAAAGTGTTACTCTTAAGGATTTATTTGTGTAGGGGGAAGGGTATTGGGGTTGTGGAATAGAAGTAGGGTTGGTGTTGGAAGAAGGGTTACTAAGTACCTTATGGAATAGGAAATTTGAGACAGGTTTCTGAGTGCTGAAAATAGGTAAATGTGGAATTGTAATATAATAAGAAATATATGTTTGGTTTCTGTTCCTGGTTCCTGGCACACAGCTCTTAAAACCCTTGGACTGACCAAAGTACTGTAATAAATGGCTTTTTTTTTTTTTTTTTTGACGGAGTCTTGCTCTGTCACCCAGGCTGGAGTGCAGTGGCCGGATCTCAGCTCACTGCAAGCTCCGCCTCCTGGGCTTATGCCATTCTCCTGCCTCAGCCTCCCGAGTAGCTGGGACTACAGGCGCCCGCCACATCGCCCAGCTAGTTTTTTGTTTTTTGTTTTTTTTTAGTAGAGACGGGGTTTCACCGGGTTAGCCAGGATGGTCTCAATTTCCTGACCTCATGATCCGCCCGTCTCAGCCTCCCAAAGTGCTGGGATTACAGGCTTGAGCCACCGCGCCCGGCCGCAATAAATGGCTTTTTGTATGCTAATGAGATGACTGGTGGCTGGGGCTCCTGGATAGCTTCAGGGTGGGGGAGCTGGTTGCTAGGGAAACCAACCAACCAATCTCATGGGAGGGGAAAGGGGAGGAGTCTGAAGGATGAGTTGATAACCAGTGGCCAGTGATGTCTACCTAATGAAGCCTCTATACAAACCCAAAGGATAGAGTCTGGAGAGCTTCCAGATGGATGAGCAAGAACACATCCAAGTGCAGGGATTGGGGGTACATCACAGCTACAGGAGGTCGGAAGCTCTTGCTCTTAGGACCCTTCCAGACCTTACTCCATGTATCTCTTCGTCTGGCTATTCATTTGTATCCTTTAAAATAATTAGTATTGGTTGGGCACAGTGGCTCACACCTGTAATCCCAGCACTTTGGGAGGCCGAGGTGGGTGGATCACCTGAAGTTAGGAGTTCGAGATCATCCTCCCCAACATGGTGAAACCCCATGTCTACTAAAAATACAAAAATTAGCCATGCATGGTGGTGGGAGCCTGTAATCCCAGCTACTTAGGAGGCTAAGGCAGGAGAATCGCTTGAACCCAGGAGATGGAGGTTGCAGTGAGCAGAGATCGTGCCATTGCACTCCATCCTGGGCGACAGAATGAGACTCTGTCTCAAAAAAAAAAAAAAAATCTTTGTAATAAATGCGTAAACATAAGTAAAGTGTTTTCCTGAGTTCTGTGAGCTGCTCTAGCAAATTAAACTCTGGGGAGAGCTTATGGGAACCCTGATTTAGAGCTGTTGGGCCAGAAGAACAGGACACAACCCGGGGCATGAGATTGGCATTAGAAGTTGGCGTGGTCTTCTGGGACTGATCCCTTAACCTATGGGATGTGATGCTATTTCCACATAGTGTCAGAATTGAATTAAATCTGGTGTCAGAAGTATGTTGTGTGAGAGTAGAAAAAACAGGTTTTTTCCCCTTATCTTTATAATACAATATGCTATAAGGTGTAGTAGAGCATTATCCCTTATTAGGAAGGGTTTATAATTAGTTATTTTTGTTATTATGACTGAACCAGACCTTTGCTTTGTTCTTAGAAAATGTCTAGCAAAGTTACACGTTTTCTTTGGTTCAGTAAGTGTTGTTTGTTGACCTAGTTGTATATTTAAAAAATAGTATTAAAAAATAAAACGTGTTTATTACACACAAAATTGACAAACTGAAAAAGTAGAAGGAACAAGTCAATCAACAAATATTTATTATCTTGACGGATATTTATTATTACCGCCAGGCATTGTTCTCTGCCCTGGGGAAATGGAGTTAAGTCATGTACCCAGGGGGCTTACATTCTGGTAGCTGAATGGAGAAGGATGTACCAATAAGTCAGTTATTCTCAGTAAGTGTGAAGAAGATAAAATGTGTAGTGAGAAAAGATGGTGGTGAAGGCCAGGCCTAACTTGGTTGGAGTGGTAATGGAAGGCTTCTTAGGGAGGGACATTTGAGTTGATCTGAAAGATGAGGAGGCAGTCATTGGAGAGCAGGAGGAGAGTACTCTAAAGCAGAAGATGTCCAAAGGCCTTGCATTGAAAATGAGCTTGCTTTGTTCAAGGGACAGAAAGTAGGAGGAAAATAGTGTCCATAGGGAACATACTTTTTGAGTCTTTGTGGATGCATACTTTGGCTTGTATTTATAGAATTTGTATTCTGTTTTAATATTTGCTTCATAATATGAACATTCTTCATTTCATACCTTAGTAAACATTTTTAGTGTCGACACAATTAATTTTGTAAATGTATTGTGGTTGACTTATCCATTTCCCAATAGTTTGGCATTTAGATCCCTCCCCCTTTTGTGTATTATTATAAGTATTACAGTGAGCACTTTGGATATAAAACTTTTTTGCTTCTTATGGTTGGTCCTCAGAAGGCAAAATATAAACTGGGGCAAAGATATGAATTATTTAGTATTTATTACCAGAATATTTGGCAAAAGCTTTAGTTTATGTTCCAATTACCAAAGTGTAGAGAGTGTTTACTGTATCCTGGCCAGCATTAAGTATTATTTTTGTTTTGAATTTTTTTTTGCTGTGGAAAAATACAGATAACATAAAATTTACCATGGTAACCATTTAAAGTGTACAATTCTGTGGCATTAAATAAATCCACAGTGTTGTGCAACCATTGCCACTGTCTACTTCCAGAACTTTTTCATCACCCTAAGTGGAAAACCCTGTACCCATCAAGCAATCATTTCCCAATCCCTGTTCCCCACCAACCCCTGGCAGCCATGAATCTGCTTTCTGTCTCCTTTGCCTATTCTGGACTTTCCATGTAAATGGAATTATATAGTACATGGCCTTTTGTGTCTGGCTTCTGTTACTAAGCATAAAGTTTTCAGGATTCATCCATGTCATAGCAGTGTCAGTTCATCTTCCCTTTTTATGACTAATATTCCATTGTTCGGATATACCACATTTTGATCATTCATCTCTTGATGGACATTGGGCCATTTCCACCATTTGGCTATTGTGAATAGAGCTGCTATGAAGATTTATGTACAGGTATTTGAATACCTGTTTTCAGTTTTTTCGGACATATATCTAGGAATGGAATTGGCCGGGTCACATGACAGGTAATTTTCCATTTAGCTCATTGAGGACTGGCCAAACTGGTTTCCCCCTTGGCTGCCTGATTTTACATTCTCACCAGCAGTGTATGAGGGTTCTCATTTCTCCATATCCTCATGATACGTTATTTTTAATTTTTTTTGTGTTTTGTTTTTTATCATGGCCATCCTAGTGACTGTGAAGTAGTACTTCATTGTGGTTTTTGATTTTCATTTCCCTAATGACTAAAAATATTCAGCATCTCTTCATGTGCTTGTTGACCATTGAGTACTATCTTTTTGTCACTCTGTCACCTGTGCTGGAGTGCAGTGGTGTGAACACAGCTCACTGCAGCCTTGACCTCCTGAGCTCAACTGATCCTCCCACCTCAGCCTCCTGAGTAGCTAGGACCAAAGGTGTATGCCGCCACACCTGGCTAATGAAAACATTTTTTTTTGTCTGGGCATGGTAGCTCACGCCTATAATCCCAGCACTTTGGGAGGCTCGAGGCAGGTGGATCACCCGAGGTCAGGAGTTCAAGACCAGCCTGGCCAACATAGTGAAACCCCATCTCTACAAAATATAAAAATGACACATGCTTGTAGTCCCTAGCTACTCAGGAAGCTGAGGGAGGAGAATCGCTTGAATCTGGGAGGCAGAGGTTGCAGTGACCCGAGATTATGCCACTGCACCCCAGCCTGGACAATAGAGCAAGACTCTGTCTCAATAAGTAAATAAATATGTAAATAAATAAATAAAAAAATTTTTTTAAATAGAGACAAGGTTGCTTAGGCTGGTCTAGAACTCCTAGGCTCATGCAGTCCTTCCACCTTTGGCTCCCAAAGTGCTGGGATTACAGGGACTATTATCTTTTTTCAACTTGAAATTTTTATTGAAGTATAAGATGTACAGAAAAGGGCACATAGCACCAACTCAATTCACCCGTGTAACTATCACTTTATGCCCTCTTCCAGTTACAGTTACTCTTTCACCAAAGAGTAACCCCATCTGACCCAGAACAACGTAGATTAGTTTTGCCTGCTTTTGTACTCATGTGAATACAATCGCGTAGTACATATTCTGTATCTGGCTTTTTCGGCCTAACGTTAGATCTATGCCATTCATCTGTATCATTCACATTTTATTGCATTGTGTGAAATACTAGTTTATTCATTCTAAGGCTGATGGACATTTGGATTGGTTGCAGTTTTTGGATCTTATAATGTCCAAATTATAAGACATTATAATTTCTTGTTATATTCTGCATTTGTTTTTTCTTGAGCTATTTCTGCTATTTGTTTTTTCTTGAGCGTGTGTGTGGGCCAAATACAGCTTTTGGAGTGGTTGTACTAGCGTTAAAATGTCGCCATTGGTATAAATAATTCCTCTACTTTGTTGGCTGTTTCTTTTTTTTTTTTCTTTTAATTTTAGTTCTGTTTAGGCATGGAGAAGTTGTAAGTGGTTTTCTTTTGTTCATTTATTTGGTTAGTTTTAAGTTTGGATTGTAACCCCTTCATCCAGAGTTTTAAAATTGGAAGTCAACTCTCTGAGTCACATAATCTTGGTATGAAGTTTAAGATGAATGAAATGCAAGCATACTTGAAAAAAAGAGAGTATTTTCTTACTGGGGACCTATCATTCTTTTCTTTTTTTTACCAAATGTTGAGTATCCCCCAATATTTTTATAGTAATTATAAAATTACAAATTTTTTATAACCCCACAGTAGGTCCTAGAGACTAATTGGAACAGAAAGCAATATTGTTTTAATTGTTTGGTTTTTGAGCTCTAGTAAACTTCTGTATCTTTTCTTTCTTTCTTTTAAAATTACAAAATAATGCATATACATTATAAAAAATTTGAAAATTACATAAGAAAATTAAAAAAATGCCACTACTTGAGAGAAAACCACTTTAGTATGTACACTTCCTGTTTGTTTTTAGGCAATACTAGTTTTTTTTAATTGAACATAATGTTCTTTAATGTGATTTCCCCTAAATATACTGTGAATACTTTCCTCTGTAATTAAATATTATTCTAAAGCATGGTTTTAAAAAATTAGAGCATGATTTAAAAATTTAATTTTTATCAAATGGTGTACATGTACGTATTAATAATTTATAAAGTCATGTACTTTTACAAGGCTAATAATAATAACAGTAGGCTGGGCGAGGTGGCTCATGCCTGTAATCCCAGCACTTTGGGAGGCCGAGGCAGGCGGACCACTTGAGGCCAGGAGTTCAAGACCAGCCTGGCCAACATAGCAGAACCTTGTCTCTACTAAAAATATAAAAAAATTAGCTGGGCCTGGTGGCGCATGTCTATACTCCCAGATACTCAGGAGGCTGAGGCGGGAGGATCGCTTGAACCTGGGAGGTGGAGGTTGCAGTGAGCCGAGATCGCGCCACTGCACTCCAGCCTCGGCGACAGGGAGATTCCATCTCAAAAGAAAAAAAAAAAGTCCATTCCCTTTCCTGCTAGAATCTAGGTCTCAAGAGGAAACACTATTAACATTGACTTGTTTCTTTGGTAGTTTTTTATTTCCAGGTAACATGCTTAAACTAACCTTTTTTGACTCTTTCAATTTTAGATTTATCTTTTGACTTGCCATGATGGAAGATAGTGGTTTAGCTGTTTTACATTTTCTTCTCCCCACGATGTGTACTTTCCGTCTTCTATATATGGTTATATAACCAATTTTGGTTAATAAAAGTTTATATAATTATTCACATTGGAGCCATGCTGTGTACTATTTTAATATGGTTACTCTTTTTTTTTTTTTGAAACAGCTTTTTGTTTTAGCTGGATTTAATGAATCTTTGTGTTTATTTGTTTTCCATGCGTTCATCACTTCCTCAGCTCAGACTGTCCTACTAAAGTTTAAGTCTCCTTTTAGTACAATAAACACATCAGGTAATCTTTCAGTTTCTTTTTATTTTTCATTTTGGATACTTCTAACTTTCTGTTCCAGTTGAACTGATTGCCTTCTTGGCTTGCTTCCTGTAGTGGGATTTTTACCATCTTCATGGGAATTCTTCCAGCCTTATTCTGTTGCTTTTCATTGTAGCTCCCTTAGAAATGAAGCATGGGAAGCAAATTCTTTGAGACCTAGAATATTTAAGAATATCTATTAGAGCCTACTCTTGATAGATAACTTGGCTATATTTACAAGTCAAGGTTGGAAATTATTTTTCTTCAAAATTTTGAAGGCATAACTCAAGTGACTTGTTTCTACAGTTGCTCTGCAAAGTCTGATGTCATTTTGATTCCAAGACACCCCCCACCCCGACTTTTTTTTTTTTTTTTTTTTGAGACGGAGTCTCACTCTGTCATCCAGGCTGGAGTGCAATGGCATGATCTCGGTTCACTGCACCCTCCACCTCCTGGGTTCAAGCGATTTTCCTGCCTCAGCCTCCCGAGTAGTTGGGATTACAGGTACCTGCCACCACGCCTGGCTAATTTTTGTATTTTTAGTAGAGACAGAGTTTCGCCATGTTGGTCAGGCTGTTCTCCAGCTCCTGACCTCAGGTAATCCACCCGCCTCTGCCCCCCAAAGTGCTGGGATTACAGGCGTGAGCCAGGGCGCCTGGCCTCCAAGACCTTTATAAGAAACCTGTTTTTTTTCTTTCTGGAAACCTTTAGGATCTTCTCTTATTCCTGGTGTTCTGAAATTTTGCAATGATATTTCTTACTGTGAGTCTTTGTTTAAAAAAAAAAAGAAAGTCCATTGTGCTGTGCCCTTGATGGATCTTTTTATTCTAGAAACATATGCCCTTCAATGCTTAGAAAGTTGTTTCTTTGGTAATGGACTCTGAAAAGGGAGAACTCCTTATTAGGGGGTTTTTGGGTCTTCTGAATTCTTCTATGTTCTCTTTGCTGTCTGATTTTGTCTCTTTTTTTTGCTGTTCTTTATATTCCAACTCCTTTATTGGATTTAAAGTTTCTACTGTCTTTAATTTCAAAAGCTTTTCTTTCTTGAATGTTTCTTTTAATCATTCTTATTTCACGGATACGTGTCTTTTTTTTGACCCTTTGAGGATATTATGATTTGTTTCTTGCGTTTTTTTTTTCCTTGCCCTGTTTTGATTCCTACCTTTCAAATTAAAGGTTTTCTTAAATGTTCGATGTTCCTTGCCTATCTGTTCAGACTTAAGCATGAGGCTTTTAAAAAATTTTTTTATTTTTAAAGCAAATTGGGAACTCTTTCCATGGCATGGGCCTGTGACATGATCTTCCTTTCTTGAGGGATGAACTGGTGAATCTGGCTTTCCGTGGGACCCTCAGCTGTCAGTGTCTCCAGGCCTCTCTTTTTTAGGCTGTTTTGTTTTCCTATCTAAGCTTGACTGCCAGAATTCTGTGGTGAATTGGGGAAAAGGAGGGTGGTGGGTGGGTGGTTTAGTTATCATTCAGTATTTAGACTTGCATTTAAATCCCATCAGACCTCCCTCAGAATGCCTTTGTTTAGAGTCTCTCCTGTGTAAACTTCCCAGAGTAATGGGCTGAGTGTCTGATGGCATTGTTTGGGTTGTGGTATCTGGGATTTTGATGACTGGCTCCTTATCTAGAATTTCAACCAGTTCCCCCCACCCCCGCCGCAGCCCCACCCAGCCCTGCTCTGGATTCGTGAACTTTTCTAGGCTTTATTCTTGGTGCATTCCCTCAGTAATTCTGCTAGACAGTTTCTGTTTTCTTCAGTCTAAGTCAGTTACCTCTAATCTAACTGCTTTCCAGCTTTGAAAATTGTGCTTATATCTAGAGCAAGCTTGTCCAGCCCACGGCCTCTGGGCCACATGTGACCCAGGATGGCTTTGAATGTGGCCCAACACAAATTCATAAACTTTCTTAAAATATGAGATTTTTGTTGAGCGATTTGTTTTTTTTTTTAAGCTCATCAGCTGTCGTTGGTGTTAGTGTATTTTATGTGTGGCCGAAGACACTTCTTCCAGTGTGGTCCAGGGAAGCCAAAAGATGGCACACTCCTGATCTAGAGTCTGCTGTAGTGTCCTCTTTTTTTTTTGTTTGTGGTCTCTGCATTTATAAATTATTTATTATTTAGTGTTGGACTTGTAAGAAACACTCTGTTCCACTCTGCCGAGGAAAGGGTGAGCTGTTATGGTGAGGCCTTCCCAGGTCTGTGTGCCTGGCACTCTCAGCTACATTATTTAGGACCTTAGGACCTTGAGGTGTGTGTAGTTATTTTATTGGATTTATGTGAGAAGGGCTAGTTTTATGATTGGTTAAGTTTATTGAAAGTTGACCTTTTGGCCGGG
>NW_012116132.1:375664-381273 GCF_000951035.1 Colobus angolensis palliatus | reverse complement strand
TCAGCTCGCTGCAACCTCTGCCTCCTGGGTTCAAGCAGTTCTCCTGCCTCAGCCTCCCAAGTACCTGGGTTTACAGGTGCCTGCCACCACTCATGGCTAATTTTTGTATTTTTAGTAGAGATGGGGTTTTGTTGTGTTTGCCAGAGTGGTCTCGAACTCCTGAACCCAGATGATCCACCTGCCTTGGCCTTCCAAAGTGCTGGGATTACAAGCATGAGCCACTGCATCTGGCCAAAATATGATAATTCTAATAGGTCACATCAGGTATATTTTTTAAATGGTCTAATATAACATTAAAAGTATTTATGAAAAATTCCGTTTTGGTATTTTAAGCATGATCTATCCAAAAGGAACATTAAAAAATAATAATAAAAGGGGAATGTGAGATTTAGGTTTTTAAGATGTTCAGTATTTTTAGGTAAGAGTGTTGTAGTAGTTTGTTAGGGCTACCATAACAAAATACCACAGACTGGGTGGCTTAAACAATACTTTCCTCACAATTCTGGAGGCTAGAACGTCAAGGTGTTGGCAGGGTTGGTTCCTTCTGAGGCCTCTTTCTTGGCTTGCACATGGCTCTCCTCTCTGTGTCCAGTGATCTTCCCTCTGTGTGCGTCTGTCCTAATCTTGTCTTCTTATAAGGGCACCATTCGTATTGGATTAGGGCCCACCTGTTATACTCACTCAGTTTGCCTCAGTTATCTCTTTAAGGCCCTGTCTTCAAATACAGTCACATTCTGAGGTAATGGGGGTTAGGATTTTAACATGTGAATTTGGTGGATGTTGGAGGGGCACAGTTCAGCACATAACAAATATTTTTATTATCTCATGCATTTAAAGGAGTATCATTTCTGATACACTTCAGAAAGGAATGTATTAGTGTGAAGTGGAAATAGCTCGGACATTGTAGTCAGATAGGTAGGCCTGGTTTGAACTCCAGCCTTGCCACTTAATAGTTCCCTAAATTTTTGTAACTTCTCTGAGACTTGCTTCCAAATCTATGAACTGGGAGTAACTGTACATCACAGAGTGATGGTAAGAAATCTAAGGACAATGTATGTTAAAAGTGCCTGACATCGAGTTGACTTCTAAATATTACATTCTTACTGGTCTTTTCTCTCCTCCACCCCCCAAAGTAGTGTTTTGTATCTTTCCCCCCCTTATTTAATGTCAGAAGGTGTCAATTTCAGATATACGTATGTATCATTTTAAAATTGTTTAGTCTTTCTATTCACAAGTGGTTGAATATCAGCAGTTTCTTAAGATTCAATCTACAAATGTATTTACCCAGTCGCTTGTCAGAATTTCCAACCATCATGTAGCTAAGTTTAACATTTTACATGCTTGAAGTGAAACCTACAAAAGTGTAATCTGCTGAGTCAGTGGATGTTTACATTTCAAAGGCTCTTGATGCATAAGGACAAGAGCCTTTGCTTTTTATCAACAATATATGAGAATGCCTTTTTCCCACTGTAGTTTCTCCTAATTATCTAAGTCTAAAAAGATATCTTGTTTTATTTAACTTGCATTTCTTTACTAGCCAACTTTAATGTTTTTCATATCTTTATCAGCCCTCTCTAAATCTTTTTATCAATTGTCCTTTTTTTGTTTGTTTGTTTTTGTTTGAGACAGGGTCTTGCTGTGTTGCCCGGGCTGGAGTGCAGTGGCGCAATCTCGGCTTACTGCTTAAGCGATTCTCCGCCTCAGCCTCCCAAGTAGATGGGACTACAGGTGCCCAACACCATGCCTGGCTAATTTTTTTTTTTTGGTATTTTTAGTAGAGACGGGGTTTTACCATGTTGGCCAGGCTGGTCTCGAACTCCTTACCTCAAGTGATCTGCCCCGCCTTGGCCTCCCAAAGTGCTGGGGATTATAGGTGTGAGCCACTGTGCCTGGCCACCCTTGTACAGTTTTAAAATATTGTTGTTTTTGTAGTGGATAAGGCATACAATATGTAGTCTCCCTTTTTTTAATAGCTGTCTGGGGCATATTTTCCCACCTATTTACCCCCCAATTTATATTAAACCCTCATTTTCCTCCTTTAGCTCTGCCTGCCTGTTCTCCCTCAGCAAGTCTTTGACATTTTCCAAAGTTAAGAGAACAGTAATAACTTCACTGAATAAAAATGGTGAGAGAGCCTGGACTTTAATTATGCCCAGAAGACCTCCTAAGAGTGTTATTTTCAAAATCAATGTGGAATTTTGGTTTTTATGTCTGCCACTGAAAGTAGCTTGTTTAAATTTGAGTTTAATTAGTAGAATGACAGGGTTATTACTCATAGTATGTACTGTTATTAAAGATTCTTTGGCATACATGCAAATTTTTGCTTATTAGAAGTTTCTAGTCGAAATTATAGCACTCACAAAAAGTTTTAAATAAGTAAGATTTAGAATGATTGACCCCCTGAAAACCTGATATGCAAAAGGCTACTGGGTAATTTCATTAATTTTATATAACACACGTGTGATTTCACCATACTCTTTTTGTTCCTTATGGTTGATTCTAAGTGATCAGCAATTTTTATTTTGACCATTTAAACCCATAGCTATTAGCTACTTAAATTTGTGAAATTCTGTATAGTGATTTCAGTTTTACAAGTTTGTATCTTGGCCGATGCTGTAATTTTGAAAACTTTACATTTGGTAAATACCAATGTTTTTCTTAATGTACTTTTTCACAGTCCTTCTGATTGATTTCAAAGTGTTGTCTTTGAAAATAAACATGACTCATAGCACTTGGGTAGCCAGAGCATGCCTGTAATAAATGCCTTTGTACATTTTGAGGCTGTGGTAGAATAAACATAGCGCTTCCTTTTCTTTTTGAAATGGAAGTTTGATACTAGTGCTGAATTTAAAGATGAACAGAGCTGTAGGTTTGGAGAAAGAGACAAGCACGGTTATATTAGCAGGTACATTTTTTTCTAACTTTCATTGACTATTTTTGAGTGTTAATGTGTAATTATTAATAAAAGTAATTTTATAGAAGCTGCAAATTACCATATTTCAATGTATTTCGGGATTATTCCTTTAATAATTTAGGAGCTTTAAAATATGTATCTCAGACTCTATATAATAAAGAGTCATCTGTGTAGTTAAACTTTTGAGCTTTTAAGAAGTTATAATTCTAAATATTTGCTTAATTATTTATTTTTACTTAGGGAGAATGACTGTTTAAAGGTTGAGTCTTCACTTTTTGGATAGCCAAGAGCCATTAACTAATTTCTGTTGTTTTTGCCATTGATTTGTGGGTACCTTTTAATCTTTTATTATCATTTAGTTCTTTGTGTCCCAGAGTAAGTTTTCATTTGGTTCTATTTGGGCATTTGTTTTTGTGCTCATATCTCTTACTGTTTGCTATACTTCATAGTATGTTTTAATATCTGGTCAAGCAAGTTTATTATTATTATTATTTTTTGAGGTTGATTTAGCTGTTGGTTAACCTTTGTTTTAGCATGAACATTTTAGGCTGCTTATTGAATTCCTTAAAGAATAAAACTGGCAATTTGAGATTGCATTACATTTATAGATTAATTTTGGTGGAGAAATGTTATTCTATTTGTGGATTGTTTTGGTACTTCTAGATAGATGATGATGTCATTGGCAGCAGTGACAGTTTTATCTCTTTCTTTTCAAATGTTACACTCTTTATTTTTGCAGCGTTGGCCAGTCTGGCACTGTGCTAGACAGCATGGTCATATTTGTCGACTTAGGGAAAGGCTTCTGAAGTTTCTGTGTTATTTTATATTTGTTACAGGTTTTATATATATATATATATATATATATATATTCTTTGCTAAATTAAGGAAACTCCTTTCTATTCCAGGTTTGCATAGATTAAAAAACCTATTAATTAGGCGCTTATTTTGTCCAGTTATTTTCCTGCTTCTATCAAGATAACCACCTGAGTTTTTTCTTTGCGCCTTTAATAATTAACAACAAAAAAACACTGTTGGATTTGATTAGTCAGTATTTTATTTAGGCTCTAACTTTATAGTGTTGTTATTTGATTTTATATTCAATTTACTAGCCTGATAAAAACGACCTAGGTAGCTTTTGTTCTTTTTAACTTTCTGAAACAACTTGTATAAGAATAGAATGTTTCTTAAAAGCTTAGTAGAATCCACCTATTAAAAAAAGTCTCATCGCGGAGTTGGTTTTGTTTTACTTTGTTTGGAGAGGTTCATTGCCATTTCAGTTCCTTTAATCTTTTGATCTATTTTTCAACCTATTTTCTTTCAATCCGTTCAAATCCTCTTTATTTCTTGTGATAATTTTGTTATTTCTCTTCTTTTGGATCTTCTTTGTCTTTTTCTTGATGAATCTTACTAGAATTTTATCTAGGCTATTAATATTTACCAAGATATAGCTTTTGGTTTTGTTATCTTCTTAATTGTTCATTTGGACTAGATTTTCATTGATTTCTGTCCTTTATTATTTCTTTCCTTTTTATTTCTTTGGCTTTTCTCTGTTAGGTTTTTCTTTTCTTTTTCTTTCATCTTTTTATTTCTGGTAAATGTTTAAAGCTATATGTTTTCCTCTTAAGTTCTTCCTTGGCTCTAACATATATTTTCTAAATGTTTCCTGATTTTTATTGATTTCCTTTTTAACATAAAGTTTATTAAGTTACATTTTTTTAGTTTCCAAATTTGAAGATTTTAAAAAATTACTGATTCCTGAGTTCATCGTATTATATTAGAACATAATCTGTATGCTCTTATGCCTTCTACATGGTTTAGTAATATAAATGTTTAGGGCATGTGAGAAAAAGAATGTATCCCCTGCCCATTGGAATGTAGTATTTCTTTGACCTAAGGAAGCGTAGGTCATTGCTATTAGGCCTTCCTTTTTTAATGTAAGTATTTTGTAATTGGAATTTTTTTTTTTTTTTTTTAGGAGACGGAGTCTCACTCTGTCGCCCAGGCTGGAGTGCAGTGGTAGGATCTTGGCTCATAGCAAGCTCTGCCTCCCAGGTTCACGCCATTCTCCTGCTTCAGCCTCCCAAGTAGCTGGGACTACAGGCGTCCGCCACCACGCCCAGCTAATTTTTTGTACTTTCAGTAGAGACGGGGTTTTACTGTGTTAGCCAGGATGGTCTCGATCTCTGACCTCTGTGATCCGCCCACTTCGGCCTCCCAAAGTGCTAGGATTACAGTCGTGAGCCACCACGCCTGGCCATAATTGGAACCTTCTGTTAGTACTCTTGAGGACTTGAATTTTTTTGCTTATATTTTGTCTGCTTGATCTGTCAGTAGTTCTGAACAGAGTTGATTAAGAGTAATTGTTGATTTTTCTCTGACAGTTCTGTTAATTGTTGAATTTTTTTTTTTTTTTGAGATGGAGTCTCGCTCTGTCGCCCAGGCTGGAGTGCAGTGGCCGGATTCTCAGTTCACTTCAACTTCCCCCTCCAGGGTTGAAGGGATTCTGCTGCCTCAGCCTTCCTAGTAGCTGGGACTACAGGTGCGCACCACCACGTCCATCTAGTTTTTGTATTTTTAGTAGAGACGAGGTTTTGCCATGTTGGCTAGGCTGGTCTCCTGGCCTCAACTAATCCGCCTGCTTTGGCCTCCCAAAGTGTTAGAATTACAGGCGTGAACCACTGCATCTGGCCAAGAG
>NW_012116132.1:364958-375614 GCF_000951035.1 Colobus angolensis palliatus | reverse complement strand
GTGATCCGCCCGTCTCGGCCTCCCAAAGTGCTGGGATTACAGGCTTGAGCCACCGCGCCCGGCCAATTGTTGAATATATTTTAAGGCCTGTTGTTTGAAGTGAGTTTGTTTATGGTGGGTAGATATATTCTCTTGTCATTTTCTCCAGTATATAGCCTCTTCTTTATGTATTTTTAAATCTCTTTTAATTTGCTGTTTTTGGGGAGAAATTTCAGACCTTTAAGAATGTTGTAAGAATGTTACAAAGAAAGTTATTTTGCTCATCATATAGATTTACCAATTAATATTCTTTCTTTTTCTTTTTTTTAGCCTTTTTTATTTCCTGATAAATGTTTAAAGCTATTTATTTTCCTCTTAAGTCTCCCAGGTTGCAGTGCAGTGTTGTGATCATAGCTTCCTGCAGTCTTGAGCCCAAATGATCCTCCCACCTCATTCCCCCCAGTAGCTGGGACTGCAGGCACACACCACATGCCTGGCTAATTTTTTAATTTTTTTGTAGAAATAGAGTCTCACCTTATTGCCCAGGCTAGTCTTGAACCCTTGGGCTCAAGCAGCGCTCCCACCTCAGCTTCTCAAAGTGCTCAGATCACAGGCATGAGCTACTATGCTCAGCCTTTTCTAACTTAAGAAGGACGCTTACTTAGGTTGTTGCTTTTAGGCCTATTAGGTTGCTGCAGAAGTAATTGCGGTTTTGCCACTTTTAATGGCAAAATGCACAATTACTTTTGCACCAACCTAACATAAGGATTTAAAACTATAAATTTCCCATTAAACACTACCGTACTTGCATCTAATTTTTTTTTCTTATTTATTATTTTTTAGACAGGGTCTGACTGTCACCCAGGCTAGAGTGCAGTGGCACCAACATGGCTCACTGCAGCCTTGACCTCCTAGGCTCAAGTGATCCTCCTGCCTCAGTCTCCCGAATAGCGGTCTTACTCATTACCGTGTGTGTTGACTGCACCATTTGAGAGTTAGTCACAGTGTTAGTCCATTTTGTGTTGCTCTAAAGAAATAGCTGAGACTGGGTAATTTATAAAGAGAAGAGATTTAATTGGCTCATGGTTCTGCAGGCTTTACAGGAAGTGTGGTTCCTGTATCTGGTTGGTTTCTTGTGAGGCCTCAGGGAGCTTTAACTCAGGGCAGAAAGTGAAGTGGGAGTAGGCATGTCACATGGGGAGAGAGGAGAACCCAGGTTATTTAATGCTGTTAAATAACCAGCATTCCCGCTGGGCGAGGTGGCTCACACCTGTAACCCCAGCACTCTGGGAAGCCGAGGTGGGCGGATCACGAGGTCAGGAGATTGAGATCATCCTGGGCTAACACAGTGAAACCCCGTCTCTACCAAAAACTATAAAAAAATAAGCTGGGCGTAGTGGCGGGCGCCTGTAGTCCCAGCTACTCGGGAGGCTGAGGTAAGGGAATGGCATGAGCCTGGGAGGTGGAGCTTGCAGTGAGCCAAGATAGCGCCGCTGCACTCCAGCCTTCCTTGGGGGCAAAGCAAGACTCTTGTCTCAACAAAAAACAGCATTCCCAGCTCTCAAGTGAGCTGACAGAACAAGAACATACTTTATTACCACAAGGAGGGCACCAAGCCATTCCTAGGGATCCTCCCCCATGATCCAGACAGCTTCCTCCACGCCCCACCTCCAATAACGGGGGTCACCTTTTTTTTTTTTTTGAGACGGAGTCTTGGCCCTGTTGCCCAGATTAGAGTGTAGTGGTGGTGCAATCTGGGCTCACCGCAACCTCTGCCTCCGGGGTTCAAGCGATTCTCTTGCCTCAGTCTTCCGAGTAGCTGGGATTACAGGTGCGTGGCTAACTTTTTTGTATTTTTTAGTAGAGGCGGGGTTTCACCATGTTGGTCAGGCTAGTCTCAAACTCCCGACCTCAGGTGATCTCCCCGCCGCATCCCAAAGTGTAAGGATTAGGGGCATGAGCCACCAAGCCCAGCGGGGAATCACAGTTTAACTTGAAAGTTGGAGGGTACAAACATCCAAGCCATTTAAGTCACTTACAGCACTTTACTCCGCAGTGTAAATAACACAGACATTCTCCTACATAATCACAATACAGTTATCATACTCTGGAAATTTAATATCATCTAATATACCTTCCATACCCAGATTTTCTTGAATTTCCCAATGATATTTCTTACTGCCCTTCTCCCTTTAGCCTTCCTCCTTCTGCATTCAGGATTCTACTATGACATTTCATTTTCATATCTCTTCAGTGTCTCTTTAGCTTTGTTTTTCTTTCTTGATGTTGCCACTTTTAGGAGGCCAGGCCAGTTGTTTTGTAAAGATCTATTCTCTTTGATATGTTTCATTTTGGATTTGTTTCATTGTTTTTTCATGAATGGATTCAGGCTAAACAGTTTTGGGCAGGGCTATTTATTGTATTACCTAGTGATGTGTTCTTTTCAGTCCATCATCTGGAGGCCCCTGATGGCAGTTTTCCCAATATTGGGAAATCAAGTTTTGCCCTTAAAACATAGACATGTTTATTCTTGTTGATTTTAAAAACTTAATAATGTTACTATCTTTTCTTTAATAAGATAGGTACTTTATTTCATTCTGTGTTCTTGGGCAAGGTCTCCCCTCACCCAGTCAAGTTGATGTTAATCTAGAATTTTTAGTTTTTTAAATTATGGATATACTTTTTGTCTTTTCCCTTTTCTTTCACTCTCTCTGTATTTGTGCCTCCCCACTTTACTCTCTTTCCCTCCCTCCCTTCTTCCCTCCCTCCCTGCCTCCCTCCCTCCCTCCCTCTCTCTCTCTTTCTTTCTTTCTTTTCTTTCTCACTGTCCTGTTCTATTTTTCACTCTTGTGCAGATTCTCTTTTAGAAAACAGCAGGATATTATATACTTTACTTTATATTCTCTTTCCAAATGAGAATAATTAAAAATTTTTGATATATATGTATGCAAGGATAGGAATCCTCTTGTAAGTGGAAGAACTCTACCCCATGCATGAGTCATTAGTGTGTTAAACACTGGGACGTGACTTTAGGTCCAGCCAGGTGCTCTGAAGAAGGTAGGTTTCTTCAGTTCTTTACATTAACTGTCTCCTTATCTTAAGAAAGGAGTGAAGAATACTGACCTTGCAGAGGTTTTGTGAGGATTCAGGTAGCATAGAAGCATAGAACTAGAAAAGAATATTAATATTTGCAAAAAAAAGTTAAGCAGAGAGAAACTCTTAAAATGTCATTGAATTAGAAAGTAAGGATTTAAAAAGTTAAACAGGTTGATTTCAGATCTAGCTCTCAGTAGAATATGATCTTAGAATGGACCTTCGATAGGCCTTATGCATCATCTATTAATATTTTGTTCAGTTTCAGTGTAGCAAAAGAAGAAAAATACTCTTTTTTGTTTTTCTGGCCCAGGATTCAGTTCACATGGCACATTGGGTTTCACTGTCACATCTCTTTAGTGCCTTTTTTTTTTTTTTTGAGATGCTCTCGCACTGTCGCCCAGGCTGGAGGGCAGTGGAGCAGTCATGGCTTACTGCAGCCTGTACCTCCCAGGGGTCAAGTGATCCTCCTGTCTTGGGCTCCTGAGTAGCTGGGACTACAGGTGTGCACCACCATGCCCAGCTAACTTTTAAATTTGTAGAAACAGGGTCTTTCTCTATTACCCAAGCTGGTCTTGAACTTCTGGGCTCAAGAGATCCTCTTGCCTCGGCCTTTCAAGGTGTTGAGATTGTAGGTGTGAGCCACCGTGCCTGGCCTTCTTTAGTGTCTTTTGATATAGAACAGTTCCTCAGTCTTTGTTAACATAGATATTTTTGATGAATAACAACTATTTATTTTGTCTAACATCTCCCACTTTGGGTTATATTTTATTTCAGTATTGACCTTGTTCCAAGGCACTACCATTATGAAACATGGAGACTCATGATTTAATATGGTGTTAATGTTTAAATTCTTATATTTTACCATGGGTAGAATACTTGGTTCATGGCGGAATGGAAACATAAAGAATCGGCTATTTTGGGTATACGTCCTCCATGTAGGATTGATGTTCAGTATTTGAATTGAAGGCTTTTATTAGGAAGGGGAGAGGTGGGAAGGGGATTTAGAAGCCTTCTAGATCTCATCAGAATGACAGAAACAGTACACCTCATAGCTGTGGCCACATGTTCAATTTATTTGCCATTTTTATCCCACTGGTCAGATGTTTTAATTTTCATTTGAATATTTAAAGAAAGATTGAAGTCTTAAGATGTCAGTTGTGTGTAAGGAGTAGACTGTCCAACTGCAGATAAACAGTAATTTTTAACCCTTCACTGCCCAAGTTGTACCTGTATCACCTGATTATGATGTTTTTATTTTGTGGCTATCTGTAAAATCAAGTTTTCAAAGTGTATTTCTAGAATAAATGAAACTTCATAGAAACATTACAACGGATTTAGAGCAATGTATATAAATCTGAACTTAAGCATTTTTTCTTATTATTATTTCCCTACTATTAAAGAGGATACCCTTTTAGTTAAAAATTTAGAAACTATAGTTTTCTCAGCATTTTCTAGTCTTTTATTGTTGTTGCATAATTTAAATGCTATTTGAGGAGTATAGTTAAACTTGTTGAACAAGAGTACTTTGGAAGCCAGTTTTTTTCGCTTCCTCCTTAATCTGAAGCTGTTTAGTTTTACTGTGGCTATATGTGGTCCTCCTAGGTTTGTAAGAAGGCCGGTGTGATTTCAGGAACCCGTTTGTTTTAGAGATCAGGACATTGAAAACCAGAGAGGGCTAAACTCAACTTGAGTCCTGACTCTTTGCTGATTAAATGTTAGTTCTGACTTGTAGAAGGATCAGTCAGGTGGGTTTGCCTGGCAGGCTTACCCTAAGTAAAATATAAGTTCCTGGTTATCACTAAGGGGGGAAAATATCTGAAAATTGGGTTTTTCAATGAAGAGTACTTTCTGTTAGACATAGCTGTCTGTCTCACTAGCAATGGGATTTCCAGGGTAGAGTATTAAAAGATATCATGAGTCTTTTGCAGCTAAGCGGCTTATGAGGTCAGTCAAGGAACAAAAAAGTAAGCCAGCTTCAGAAGAGTCTTTCTTATAAGAAAAATTGTGGGAGGGCGTAGAACTATGTCAAGATGCTGAGAAAACTATAGTTTCTAAATTTTTAACCAAAAGGGTATCCTCTTTAGTAGTAGGGAAATAATAATAAGAAAAAATGCTTCAGTTCAGTTGCAGACATTGTGTATCTTGAGGAAAAAAGAGGACACTTCTAAAATTAAAATATAGCCCATAACATTTTTATTTTTTATGAATTGGATTACTCATCATTTTGAATGTTGCCTTCTGCTAAATTACTCCTTTAGCATGAATTAACTGTATTTTTTTCAGTCATATTCCTAAATGTTAGATGAAATTCATTTAATGTTTTGAACTTTGTATTTTTAGCTGTACTATAAAGATTACACAGCTGTTGCTTGGAGATATATGTGAATTACTTGGAGCAGTAGGATCATGATTGGGTCCTATGCCAGCTGATACAAATGAAGAGATCCTAACACATGGGAATAAAAATTCTTAAAGGATAGGAATATCATATTTTAAAATGTTCTGGGTAGCGCCTGCCCTTGTTTTAGGCACCTAACTATTTGTCATGACATACCACATTTCATGATTAGGAGACTGACTTTAGGTTTTCTGTTGGAGAGCTGAGAGTATTCTCCCCTCATTTTGATAGCAATTAGAGTAACTGTGACCAGCTACTCCTGTCAAGATAAATTGCATTACCAACTTCAGCTTTTGTATTTCATTTGATAATTTTTTTTTTTTTTGAGACGGAGTCTCGCTCTGTTGCCCAGGCTAGCATGCAATGGCATAATCTTAGCTCACTGCAGCCTCCGCCTCCCAGGTGCAAGCGATTCTCTTGCCTCAGCCTCCTGAGTAGCTGGGATTACAGGTGTGTGCCACCACGCCTGGCTAATTTTTGTATTTTTAGTAGAGATGGGGTTTCACTGTGTTGGTCAGGCTGGTCTTGAACTCCTGACCTCGTGATCTACCTGCCTTGGCCTCCCAAAGTGCTGGGATTACAGGCTTGAGCCACCGTGCCTGGCCTGATTAAAATTTACTTAAATACTTAGTTTGATTCTCTGTGCTATGGTTGATTTAGTATGTTTTAAGATTGAGTTGCTCCCAAGCTACAATTAAATAGCTCTGATACTCTATGTGTTTTCTGTATACCTATTTTTTCTTGACTGTATTAATTCTCTGTTTATTGAGAGCATATGTAGTTTCTAACCTTCATTGATTGTGCTCTTAGCAAAGCTATGAAGCATTTTGTGCTTATAGCAAAGATGTCTATAAAGAGAAACTTCAAATACAGAATTACATATTATTTTCATTGAAAGTGATCTCTAATAAAGCTTAAAAAGATTAAAATAGTGGTTATCCACGGTTCCTGCTGGGCATTGTGTTCCATTTACTAATTTGACATTCAGCAAATGCTTGAATATGCTTCAGATATTAATATTGTAGATAGAGGTGATGCAGTTGTCTACACTGGGAAGTGTATAATCAACAAATCATCATAATAGAGTGAGGATCATGCTGTGATAGGAGTATCCCTGCAGTTCTGTGGTGCTTGGAGACCTGCCTCCCAGAGGGATGTTTTTGGAAGAGGGCAGTCTGAGTAGACTACTTGGATGTGAACTGGGAGATACAATTGAGTAGTAACAATTAAGAAGGTGGTGGAGGAAAGGAAGGATTTTCTTATTTGATAATCAGGAATAGCATGATTGAATGAGTGGAGAGAAGTGAGACTGTTGCCCCGGTGGGAATGATAGGATTTAATAGATTGTTGTAATGATGTAATTTCATTGAAATGTCCCCAAAACTGAGACTTTGCGAAGTATTTGAAGATGTCCTCACTCAAATTAGAAGTAAAATATATTGCATGCGCTGTCACTTTTACATCCATTTAAGAACAGTTTGTCCTTAAACTTTGAATCTAGCAGTATGCAGAGAAGCAATGTGATTGGTTCTCAAGATAACAAGATCATCTCTGAATTTCTAGCTTCACGCCAATATTTATGGCAGGCTCACTCATTTCACTTTCTGCCTAAGGAAATTGAAAAGGGAATTTTTATAGCTGAAAACCATATAAGAATACTAAGTGTAATCTCAAGGCACATCGATTTGGTGACTTCTTCAGTAGGTTCCAGTAGTCTTTGCAAGCAACTGTTGATTGTTAATAACTGCACCTTATTGATATTATCGGAAAAGCACAACATTAAGGCCTTCTAGTCAAGCAGCTTAAAAAAATTGTAATAATTACTATTCTACCTTGTTTTAACCTTTTGTGGAAGCACAGAACAAGAAATTCCAGAATCTTTTGAATATCATGCAGTTCGTAATGAGCTGAAGACGAATGATAAAAGCGGGCTGCTGTTTTTCAGATTACGGCCAGTAATTCTCTTTGATTTTGCCTGTGCTAAAATTACTTTCTGAACACACTGCCAAAGTGTGTGAACAAAACATCATACGCTAGTGATTCCCAAATCACTCTTAGCTTTCATATTTGTTCTGTTGGTAGTGTCAACCGCGTGACACTGCATTCTATACTTACTCTTCCACATGCATAAAGTTTTGGTATTTGCCTTAACATTCAGTCTTCTCTTGTCACAAACATTCTTTGATACTTCTGGGTTCTCATACTAGGGTGCTTGCATCTGCCCCACAGGGGCATGCTGTGGTATGCAAGCATATGGAGCACACTGTAGATGACAAAAGTGACATATCTACCTGGAAGATCAATTCTACTGAAAGATTTATGGAGAGAACATTATATTGAGATAGGCAGTGTAATGGGGTGAATTATAAAATACTCATTCAATTTTAACATGAACTACAAAACTCCTGAGAAATCTGTTTGCTCTTCAGGCTGGCTAGACATCTTTAGTCTGTGTGTGTGTGTGGAAGGTCTACTATGTACCATCTCTTATCAAATAATCTTTTTCTGGCATTTTTGTTATATGGTAGTTACAGCTAGTCTAGTCCTTGGAACTAAAGTATTTTGAACTTCGTTTGATATAGCAAATTTGTGCTGGGGTGATCTGGCATGTCATGTTTAGGGGCTGTATTCCTCGTCTATGTGGAAGAACTAGATGTGGAGAGAGCAAGAGATACGCTTCCCCAGCTGTAGTGGACAGGCTGTTTTTCAGGACAGAATTTTACAACTTTTATAAAGTAGTTGTGAGCAGGAGTTGGCAGCTGGCAAATCTTGTATGTATTTGCCAAACTGTAAATATCTAGTCTGCGGCCACAAATGTCCAAGAAAGGCTCTTGGAAAATTAAGGGTTTCCTTAGGATAATAGTAAAACCAGGCTTTCCTCAAGTGATGATATTTAAGCATAAGCAGCAGCAGTTCATAATTGATTTAGTTATATTCATTTATGTTTTATTTCAAGTTGACTTTTAATCCAAATACTAAAACATAAAAAAACACAATTTCTTAGGACTTGAAAAGTACATAAACTTTAAGTCACATACAGTAGCAGTTAACTTAAACTGAAACAAGAAGTTAGAATTGTATTTCAGTCCATAGAAATGTGCTAAACATCGTGAATTCCCAGATTGACAGATAACCACTGTAGCTTAGAATACCCACCACATAAAATGAGTGTCCAGGGAAGAGTAAAAATGAAGAGAGCCTCATTGGGATGCACTTCATAGGAAGTTCACCAAGCTCACTTGCTGCATAGGGAATTGGTCACGTTCACTCCCCACATATCAGACTGGCAGAATGGGAAGTTTAGATTCTTGTATTGGTCAGAGGATGGCTGGAGGCCTGTGGGTCTTTGGGTTTGTTTGTCAACACATCATGTCTTAAAGGTGTACTGTTTGGTAGTGTTGAGCTCATTTGCGGTTCTGGCAAATAGCAGAACCGCAAGTGAGCTGAACACTACCATTTATTTGTGATCTCCATTTACCAAAATACTGTTGCTGCTGATAGTAATAGTAATGAGTAACATCACTGAGTACCTAACATGTGCCAGATACTTGAAGCGCTTCATGTACGTGGTTTTATTCTCACAACAGATGCATGAGGTATTACTATTACTATTATACTTTAGAAATCAGGGAACA
This sequence comes from Colobus angolensis palliatus, assembly GCF_000951035.1. Lineage (NCBI taxonomy): Eukaryota > Metazoa > Chordata > Mammalia > Primates > Cercopithecidae > Colobus > Colobus angolensis. The sequence continues at coordinate 366,506 of NW_012116132.1, read as the reverse complement.
GAGGCTTAAGGAGGCTAAATAAAAACTTGTTTAAGGTCACGCAACTAGGAAATGACAGAGCTGGAATTTAAATTCACTTAGGTTTAACTCCGATTGCCTCCTCTTAATCCCCATGCTCTGATGCTTCTAAAGAGACCAACACTCTGCCCTGAAGAATTTAGTACTGATGTTAAACATTTCAGAAAGATGTTTAAAGCCTTTTTTTTTTTTTTTTTTTGAGATGGAGTCTTGCTCTGTCGCCCAGGCTGGAGTGCAGTGACGTGATCTCGGCTCACTGCAGCCTCCACCTCCTGGGTTCTGGCAGTTCTTCTGCCTCAGCCTCCTGAGTAGCTGGGACTAGGGACTACAGGTGCCTGCCACCATGCCTGGCTAATTTTTGTATTTTTAGTAGAGACAGTGTTTCACCATGTTGGCCAGGCTGGTTTTGATCTCCTGACTTCCTGATTGGCCCACCTCAGCCTCCCAAAGTGCTGAGATTACAGGGGTGAGCCCCTGCCCCCAACTTTTTTTTTTTTTTTAACGGGGTTTCACTCTTGTCACCCAGGCTGGAGTGCAATGGCACAGTCTCAGTTCACTGCAACCTCCACCTCCCAGGTTCAAGTGATTCTCCTGCCTCAGCCTCCTAAGTAGTTGGGATTACAGGCATCGCCACCACAGTCTTCTAATTTTTTGTATTTTTAGTAAAGAGACAGGGTTTCACCATGTTAGCCAGACTGGTCTCGAACTCCTGACCTCAGGTGATCCACCAGCCTTGGCCTCCCAAAGGCCTGGGATTATAGGCATGAGCCACCGCACCTGGCCTGAAGCTTTGTTGAGGTATAGAATGTGTGAGAAAAAAACGTCCATGTGCCAGTGATTCCGATAACACAAAATATGATTAGCAACAATTCTATAATAAAATCATCATTGTCATCTGGTCTTAACTTAAAAAGTGGTAGAGTGTTAATAAACTGTCTTTAATCGTTTACCTGAAAATAAGACCAATGAACCCAACGGAAATGTAAATGTATTTTGTAAAAAGTCCTAATTGAACTATTCTTGACTAGATTCTCCTATACAGAAATTGTAGGATGTTATTTTCTAGGTAATATTTAGAGGCTTATTCTTGCTCAGGAAGTAGATTATGGGGCTTCTAGCAGGAGAGGCTGACAGTAGAAAGGCTGTTTTGGAGGCCATTGTAATCTAGGAAAGAAAGAATGCTTTAATATAGTGGTGCAGTGGAACAGAGTGGAGGAGGTGTTAGTAGAGATGTTTGGGTGGTAGAATTGACAGGCCTGGAGACTGACATAGGAATGTTGGCAGAGGAGTCATCTAGGGCACTCCAGTTTCTAGCTCTGGCCAGACAGTAGGGTTTTGATATCCTTCATCTGGGAAAGGGAATAGGGAGGAAGAAAAATAGGTTATATTTTGAGGTACGTATGATATCTAAGTAGAAACACGTAATAGGCAGCTGTTTATGTGAGTTTGTTGCTCAGGAGAGAAGTATGGGCTGTAAATACCTATTTGGCTTTTCTTTTCTTCCCCTTCCCCCTCTTCCCCTTCCCCTTC
>NW_012116132.1:354808-357751 GCF_000951035.1 Colobus angolensis palliatus | reverse complement strand
CCTTACCCCCCTCCCCCTTCCCCTTTCCCTTCCCTTCTCAGGCTACAGTGCAGTGGTGAGATCTCAGCTCACTGGAACTCCACCTCCCAGGCTCAAGTGATTCTTGAGCCTCAGCCTCCAGAGTAGGTGTGTGCCACCATACCCGGGTAATTTTTGTATTTTTTAGTTGAGACAGTGTCTCACCATGTTGGCCAAGTAGGTCTCGAACTCCTGGCCTCAGGTGATTTGGCGTTCTAAAGTGCTGGGATTACAGGTGTGAGCCACCATGCCTGGCCCCTGTTTGGCACTTTTTAACAGGTATTAGTTGAAATGGTGAATATAGACTCTGTTTAAACCTTGGCACTGTGTGTGTGTGTGTGTGTGTGTGTGTGTGTGTTGAGTGATGAGGGGAGGAGATTAGTCACCACAGCATCTACCAAATTTTATTTTCATTTATATGTTGTTTCTCAACCCATTTGATTTAAAATTCTTAGAGTACTTAGTTGAATGAATATGGAGAAATAAAACATGCCACTCTTTTCCCCTCTAATGAAGTCTGTGCATAATTAGTTCTTTTATTAGAAAAAGCTGCATGGGGAGTGCACACATGGTTAATTTTCCCCTCAACATTTTATTATGAAAAATTTCAAGAATACAGAATGGTTGAATTTTTCTGTTAACATATGTATACCCACAATCTAGAGCCTACTGTTAATAGTAACATTTTACTATATTTGCGTTATCACACATATGCCTCTCCATCCTTCTCCGTATACAGTTGGCCCTCTATGGGTTTCATATCCACGGGTCAAAAATACTAAAAAACAATGCAACAATAATACACATAAAAATACAATGCAGTATAACAACTATTTACAATGTATTAAATATTATAAGTAATCCAGAGATTTAAAGTATACCAGAGGATGTGTATAGGTTATATGTAAACACTATACCATTTTGTATAAGGGACTTGAGTATTTGCAGATTTTAGTATCTGTGGGAGTCCTGCAGCCAATTCCTCCGAGGATACTGAGGGCTGACTGTAATTTATTTATTTATTTAGATGCATTTCTAAATAAAAAGTAAGTTGTAGTCATCAGCACACTATTGCCTAAGTATGGCAGTATTTATATCATTACCTAGGGTTCAATAATGCTTATTTTTTTTCCTTTTGTGATGAATATATATATAGTGGAATGCAAGATTATTGAGCAAGTTTTGACAGATGCAAACATGTGTAACTCAAACTCCTTTCAAGATTACAGAATGTTCTGGGGGTGATGCCAAAATTCACTGAAGCCCCTTCCCATGTCACTCCTTGCTTCGCCTCCCCTGCTGCCCATACAGTTTTATTCTACTATAGATTAGCTTTTTTATCCTGTTCCAGAATTTCATCTAGGAACCGTAAAATATATACTCTTGTGTAAGGCTTTCTTCACAGCGTGATGTTTTTGCAATTTATCATGTCATGTATCAGTTGTTTGTTTTTCTTGTTTTCTGATGAATCTTCGTGTGAATACACCACAATTTATCCATCCTCTTGTTGATGGATACCTGGGCTGTTTTCAGTTTTGGGCAATACTTAACATTGAAATTGACTTGTCAGAGGGTAGGTGTTTGTTTAATTCTGTAAGAAACTGCCAGCTTTTTTTTTTTTTTTTTCATATGGACTCTTGCTCTGTCTCCAGGCTGGAGTGCAGTGGTGCGATCTCGGCTCACTGCAACCTCTGCCTCCCATGTTCAGGCGATTCTGCCTCAGCCTCCTGAGTAGCTGGGACTACAGGCATGCACCGCCAAGCCTGGCTAATTTTTGTATTTTTAGTAAAGACAGGGTTTCAGCATGTTGGCCAGGATGGTCTCAGTCTCCTGACTTCATGATCTGCCCACCTTGGCCTCCCAAAGTGTTGGGATTATAGGCGTGAGCCACTATGTCTGGCCCCAACTTTTATTTTAAAGTTTGTTGAACCATTTTATACTCTCACCATTGCTGTGTGGGAGTTAAGGTTAAACCATGTTTTAGCCATCCTGGTGGTTATTTAGTGGCATCTTATTGTGATTTTAACTGGCGTGTCTCTGATGATTAATGATTTAACACAAATTTACTGAGCATTTATATATCATGTTTTGTGATATCTGTTCAACTTATTTGCCCAATGTTTTATTGGTTGTTGGAGTTTCAGAAATGTTGGATTCATGTCAGATTTATGTTTTTTAGATTTTTTCCTCATCTGTGCCTTGCCTAGGTATGCATTCTCTCCCTTTTTCCTTCTTCCCTCTCTTTCTTCCTGTAACAACTTTATTGAGAGAAAATTTATATACTCTATGCATTTTCTTAAAGGTGTCTTTTTATGGGAGAAAATTTTAATTTGCCTTTTCTTCCTATGATGATTGAGAAGAACTTTTGCCTACCCACGATGATTTTTCTCCTAGGTTTCCTTCTCCAAGTTTATTGGTCTAGCTTTTAGGTTTAAATCGATGTATCTTGAATAATTTTTTTTGTATGGTGTGATGTATGCATTGAGATTTTTTTTCTGCATGTATATCCAGTTGTTCCAGCATCACTTAGTGAAAAGACTATCTTTTCTCCACTGATGTCTTTTTAAAAAATTATTTGTCTCTATATGTGTTGATTTCAGGACTCTGTCCTGCTTCATTATTTGTCTATTTTTGAGGCCACTACCATACCCTCTTAATTGCTGTAGCTTTGTAATCTTGAAATCAGATACTGTTAGACTTCTATCATTATTCTTTTTTTTTAAGTTGTTTTAGATATTCTGTGCTCTTTGAGTTTCCGTATGAATTTTATAATTAGTTTCTACAAAAATGTCTTGATGGGATTTTTCATTGTGATGGCATTCAACCTATAGATTAATTAGGAGAGACTTCACATCTTAACAATATTGAGCCTTTCAATCCATGAACATTGTATATGTTTATATTTAAGTTTTTTTTTTTTTTTTT